>NW_027411866.1:160757582-161281159 GCF_047663935.1 Musca autumnalis | reverse complement strand
GCAAATTTTTGAGCTTTAATCCAATCCATATTTTCGTCGGTTCATACACCCAAAATTTTGAAAACCCCCTAAATACATAAAACATAATAAATACAATTCTCCCAGTCAAAAGCTTATGCACAGGGGTAGTGGTGTAGGGTATCACATAGTCGGCCCCGACCGACTATATCCTTGGCTCACTTGTTAATCTTCGCCATTGCTACGAAATATCCCTACAGAGAATTGTGTGTATTGGTCCACATTTTGTAGCCCCCATGGAACGGTACCGCCCGCTTTTTGGTGTTTTAAAAATGTTGGCCACATTATGTAAAGGGGAGTACACATTATCATTCAAAACTGACAGTCAACGTACTTTTAGGACAATTTTCCGGCAAATAACAACTTTTATTTAGCTAAAAGCGTTTGAAATACAATACTTACGGTATTATTTAGAGATTACAAAAGAAATTTTTCAGTTAGGCATTGATATTCACGAAATAGACCTCCATGACTGTCAGTTTTGCTTGTCAATGTGTACTATACTTAACGGGGTTTTGTCGTAGGCTGGGGTAAACTCAGTCGTGTCAAGGGTCGCCATAAGGACCCACTAAACCATACGGAACAATCTCCCTTTCCTGGGGGTAAGAATAGGAAATTTTATTTATGTAAAACTAATTTATAATCTACTGATTGTGTATTCGATAAGAAGGGTTTAATTAGCAGAAGTAGGACGGATCGTTTGCGCTGGGGGAATCGGCAACTTGGGTTAAGTGTTGGGGGTTGAAAGCTTCGTACTTGAGAAGTGGCTGGCGATGAGATGATCGGTGCTCAACTTCCGTTGTTCGGTTCGGATGTAGGCGCTTTGTCGACGGCCGGCAACTCGGTGTCTTGGTAGATGCTCTGGAAGTGGATGATTCGTTGTTCAGTGGTAGCCGATTTAAGAATGATCGGCGCGACGGGTCGTTGTTGGGTAGTAGATGATTTCACGATGATCGGGAATTGGGTTATTCGTTGTTTCGTAGAAGACGATTTGAAGATGATCGGGAACTCAAGGATTCGTTATTTGATAGGATCGGTAGTGCTATGCTCGTTGGTCGGTTTAATATGTACAAGATGTCCCCGCCGTGGGTTGTTCGGGCCGTCGGCAATTCGGGATGTGTTGAAATGGTCCGGTGCTTCGGCGCTAGTGTCGCGGTGATCCGATCTCACTGAGATCCGGTTTTCGTATTGGCGGAGATTCGCGTCAGGGATGTTCGTGACGTAGGGGATGAATGATACCAAGCAACGGTCTTGACCGGCTTTAACATGGCAAAGCCCAGGATTTATCTTGGTCCCTCTTTCATCTCAAGTGGACACTGACCTCCCCGTGGTGTCACCTGGGGAACTGCCTTTAACACCCGTTAAAGGTAGTAGGCTAACATGTGCCGCGCGTTCACCCATAAGAACGTTAAAAACTTGGGTTTGGGCGTCGGGTTAGTAACCCTCCCCTAGAAAAAACATCCTACTATGAAAAAACGAAAGAAAAGAAAAACAAACCCCTCTAAAGTTGACGAACCCCGCAAACGTTTTAAGGACCATGATCTGCGAATCTGCACCTGGAATGTTCGCACTCTTTATAGAGAAGGTGCAGTCTTCGCATTGGCAGACGTACTTGAAAAGTACAAGGCCGATATTACTGCCATACAGGAAATACGATGGATTGGGAAAGGCGGCACAACAACACCTAAAGGTGACGCACTGTATTATAGCTGCCATGACGTAGAGCATGAGTTTGGTTGCGGATTCGTAGTTAGTCGGAGACTAAAACATCTGGTATCCAGCTTCACCCCAGTGAATGAAAGACTTGCTGCAATTCGAATAAAAGCTAAATTCTTCAACATCAGCTTTATTTGTGCTCATGCTCCCACTGAAGAAAAGGACGAACAGACCAAAGATACATTTTACGAGCGCTTAGAAGAAACATATGACCGCTGCCCTGCCCATGACATTAAAATCATTCTAGGCGATTTTAATGCCAAAATTGGAAAGGAGAATATCTTTGGCCCAACAGTCGGGAAATTCAGTCTCCACAGTGAAATATCTGACAATGGTATGAGGCTGATAGACTTTGCAGCTGCAAAAAACATGGTAGTTAGCAGTACCAGATTTAATCATCTCGATATTCATAAGGGCACCTGGCTGTCTCCAGATCAAAGAACAAGTAATCAAATTGATCATGTTGTAATAGATGGAAGACATTCATCCAGCGTGTTGGATGTACGATCGTTCCGAGGCGCAAACATTGATTCGGACCACTACCTTGTTGCAGCAAAGGTACGTACCCGGCTAAACGTTGCAAATAAAGCACGAACAGACTCAACGCGGAAGTTGGACATC
Source organism: Musca autumnalis (assembly GCF_047663935.1). Taxonomy (NCBI): domain Eukaryota; kingdom Metazoa; phylum Arthropoda; class Insecta; order Diptera; family Muscidae; genus Musca; species Musca autumnalis. Next base: position 161,278,804 of record NW_027411866.1, on the reverse strand, counting down.
GATAGGCTGCAAACACAACAGATAGCCACAGCATATTCCACTCAACTAGCCCAATTGCTTAACGCGAGCACTACTTTGCAATCAGTAGCAACGCGTAGCGCGCGAGAGAGATATCGGGAGAAAAGGAGAGAAGAGAAACGTCTTTTCCGCAAGAAAAAGAGAGAAATGGAAAAGCGGGAGTGTGAAAAAATCGAGATGTACAGGAGCCAGAATGAAGTCCGAAAATTCTACCAAAGAGTGAAACATCAAACAGATGGCTTTGGTACAGGCACATCCTCCTGTAGAGACCAGCAAGGTAATCTGGTAACAGATACAGATAGCGTGCTCAGGATATGGAAGGAACATTTATCCAATCTGCTGGTATCCAATAGTAGCGAAGACGATGATACCACAGATCCAATCCCAGAAGATGGTATAGAATGTATACCGCCCGGCCAAGATGAGGTAAAAACAGCAATCAACCGGCTGAAGAATAATAAAGCAGCAGGAGCCGATGGCTTATCAGCCGAGCTGTTTAAAACCGGAGGCGACGCGCTGATAAGGTGTATGCATCAGCTAGTTAGCACCATCTGGCAGGAAGAACGCGTACCCGACGATTGGAACCTGAGCGTCCTATGTCCCGTCCACAAGAAAGGAGATAAGACTGTATGCTCAAACTAAAGGGGCATAAGTCTTCTCCCTATTGCCTATAAGATAGTGTCAGGGATATTGTGCGAACGACTGAAGCCAATGGTCAACGAAATAATTGGACCATACCAATGTGGCTTTAGACCTGGCAAGTCCACCATTGACCAGATATTTACCCTGCGGCAAATCCTAGAGAAGACATATTTCACCTTTTTGTCGATTATAAAGCAGCATTCGACAGTCCCCTCCGATCAAAGGTATTCCACGCAATGTCTGAATTTGGTATCCCCGCAAAGCTCATCCGGCTTTGTAAGATGACTTTAACTAATACTAGGTCCTCAGTTAAAATTGGAAAGAACCTCTCCGAAGAATTTTGTACCAAAAGAGGTTTCAGACAAGGAGACAGCCTTTCGTGTGACCTATTCAACATTTTGCTGGAAAAGGTAATACGAGATGCAAATGTCAAAAGAAATGGCACAATTTACACCAATAGCCACATGTTACTTGCCTATGCTGATGACATAGACATCATGGGACGATCAGTAAAGGAAGTAACTGACACCTTTAGGAAGGTCGAAGCAGAATCTGCGAAAGTGGGTCTGGCGGTAAACGGCGAAATGACCAAATTGATGGTGTCGACGCGCAAAGCGTCCATAGAGCTCGGACCAACTGTGAAAGTTGGTACCTACAATTTTGAGGTAGTTAAAGACTTCGTCTACCTCGGCTTTGCCATAAACACAACAAACAACATCAGTTGTGAAATAAGAAGAAGAATTGTATTGGCCAACAGATGCTACTATGGTCTAAGTAAGCAATTTAAAAACAAAGCCACATCTCGTCAAACAAAAATAACACTATACAAAACGCTGATACTACCCGTGCTAATGTATGGCTCCGAAGCATGGGTACTTGCGCAAGCAGATAAGGCAGTGCTTGGTGTGTTTGAGAGGAAAATTCTTCGAAAGATCTACGGGCCGATTTGCGTTGACGGTGAATATCGACGTCGTATGAACCACGAGCTATATAAGCTATACAAAGACATGAATATAGTTAAACGTATCGAGATGCAACGATTGCGTTGGCTAGGCCATATCATGAGAATGAGCTATGATGAACCCGCTAAAAAGGCGTATGAATACATGCCACATGGCGGTGCACGCAGAATCGGCAGGCCTAAGCTTCGATGGAGCAAACAAGTGGATGAAGAAATGGAAAGGCGCGGTATTCCAAAAAGTCAAGCGAAAAACAGAGAGGAATGGAGATCTTTTCTTAGTTCGGTCTATGGAACAAATGTTCTGTAATGGGCCAACTAAGTAAGTAAGATGTTCGGCCACCCGGTGGCTCGGTGATTCGTGTTGTGGGTGTTCGACCACTCGGTGATTCGGTCTTCGGCTACTCGGGGATTCGTATTGTAAGTGTTCGGGCACTCGGTGATTCTGCACTCGGCTCGGCTGTTCGGGTTGTCTTTCGTTAGTGTTAGTTCTAAGTTAGTCTCTACGGTATTCTACGATTACTGACTAGTGGAACAACTCCCGAAGGTGGAGTGGAACAACACCCGAAGGTGGAGTGGAACAACACCCGAAGGTGGACTGGAACAACACCCGAAGGTGGAGTGAATGTATTAGCCACCGCGCAAAGGGGTAGCTCTCAAAAATACTTCCCAACCTCTCGTGTCGGTTGGCGGACTACGAACACAACAACTGTACTCAAGCCCGTATGGCTAGCTCTCTGCAGTAGCAAGCCTGTCTTTCCCCAACGAAACTGGAATATTAGTGTGTACAGTCGCACAGAGCAATTGAGAATAACTCTGCGGTTGTTATGCTGTCGCTTGCCTGAAACTGCACTGTAACTCACATATCCCACAAAAATGCAAGTGACCCCAACAGTGTATGGATTGACAGGTTGTGACGCTGTTGGGTAGTGGGCCTTGCTGTTCTCTATTGGCCGGTTGTATTGTTGTTGTGGTAGTGGGCGTCGCTGTTGGTGGTTTTATGTACGTGATCAATTTGTCACGTTACAATTATCCACACGTAATGGCTGAAATTTGGTGTTCAGACTTCATATACATATTTTTGTGGGCTTATTAAATACATACAAATATTTTCTTTAAATAAGAGAATTTTTCTTAAAATTTTGAGCGATTAATGGTCAAAACGGCTAATTTTTTACTAAAAATCGGTTTCTTTGATTTTGACAGTTCAAACTTTTTTAAAAAGGGATAATTTTTAAAATCCCTCGTTAAAAGACAATATTATTAGGTACCTAATTAGCCCACAAAAATATATAATAATCGGTCCATTCGTTTTCGAGCTTTAGATGACACCCCAAAAAACTTGTATAAAAATGGGCATTCCCCTTAATGAGATGGCCACTGAAAATCAAAAATAACATGTTCGTGAAGTACCCACTCTTCACGTCTTAAATATCGATATTATAGTATCGATTTAGACTTTTATACAAAACTAGCTGAACCCGGTGCGCTTTGCTACCCCAACTTAGATAAACTATAATGGAATGCTTTTTTAATATTCTAACGTATAAATATAGGAGATATGAAGGCGTTCTCTACCCATTCAGGGCTGTTTTGGAGCTACTATGGTATTTTTGTATGTTTCAGGAGGTAACACTCCTTCTAAAGCCTTTTCGACTATAAGTATTCCTACTGTAGTTATATACTCTTACCGTATTAATTTCTCTTTATTTGTACAGATTGGATTTGGAGAGAATAAAATTAAGAATAGAAACCAGGTATGAGGATAGTTGTAATTTATTTTATAAATGGGACTTATTATTTCCAGGTCATATACATATTAACATATTGTAATATCTTAAATTACTCTTAGGATAACTCCCACTCGTATTCATAATTTTTACTCAAATAGTTATATCATATAAAACATTATTCTTAAGAAGTCTCTCAAAAATATAATATTTAAAGCTGTAGCCTTGGTCAATTCCTTCTGAACTATAAATACTTGTGTATATAATGATGACTTCTAAGTATCTTCAAAATTTAATTGAAACTGGACATACGTAACAAAAACATGAAAATATATATGGGAGCTATATTCCGATCTGAACAGATCTCGATATCATTTTGCACATTCATTTTTACACCAAATCCCGTCTCACATTCTAATTTCCAATGAAATTGAACATACATAACGTGTTTGGAGCACAAAATGCAGGAAATCGGCCGAAAATATATATGGGAGTTATATTAAAATCTGAACCGATTTCGATATAATTTGGTACATTTTTGTCTAGACCAAACTGCGTTAGACATTCCAAATTTTCGACGAAATTGGACATACATAGCGTGTTTGGTGCATAAATTACAGGAAATCGGCCGAAAATATATATAGGGGCAATATCCAAATATGAACCGATTTCGATATAATTTGGCATATTCATTTCTAGACCAAATTCCGTCACACATTCCAAATTTCATTGAAATTGGACATAAATAGCGTGTTTGGTGCATAAAATACAGCAAATCGGCCGAAAATATATAAGGGAGCTATATCCAAATTATAACCGATTTCGATATAATTTGGTACATTTATGTCTAGACCAAACTGCGTTAGACATTCCAAATTTCAGCGAAATTGGACATACATACAGTGTTTGGTGCATAAATTACAGGATATCGGCCGAAAATATATATAGGGGCAATATCCACATATGAACCGATTTCGATATAATTTGGTACATTTGTTTCTAGACCAAATTCCGTTACACATTCCAAATTTCAGCGAAATTGGACATATATAGCGTGTTTGGTGCATCAAATGCGGAAAATCGGCCGAAAATATATATGGGAGCTATATCCAAAACTGAACCGATTTCGATATAATTTGGCACATATATTTCTAGACCAAGTTCAGTCACACGTTCCAAATTTTATTGAAATTGGATATAAATAGCGTGTTTGGTGCATCAAATGTGGAAAATCGGCCGAGCATATATATTTATGCTATATCCAAATCTGAACCGATTTCGATATAATTTGGCACATTTATTTCTAGACCAAGTTCTGTAACACATTCCAAATTTCAGTGAATTTGGACATATATAGTGTGTTTGGTGCATCAAATACATGAAATCGGCAGAAAATATATATAGGAGCTATATCCAAAATCTGAACCGATTTCAAATTAAATTGGCAAATATATTTCTAGGCCAAGATCCATCACACATTCTAAATTTCAGCGAAATTGGACATATATAGCGTGCTTGGTGCATAAAATAAGGAAATCGGTCGAAAATATATGTAGATGGGAGCTATATCCAAATCTGAACCAAACTCGATATAATTTGGCACATTTATTTCTAAAACAAATTCCGCCGCACATTCCAAATTTCATTGAAATTGGACATCAATAGCGTGTTTGGTACATAAAATAAAGAAATCGGCCGAAAATATATGTATGTCGGAGCTATATCCAAATCTGAACCGATTTGAATATAATGTAGTAAATTAATTTCTACATCAAATTCCGTCACACATACAAAATTTGGAGATTGTATCTTTAACAGTTCTAAAGATATTTGCATACAAAATCTAAATTTTTTGGAGGTACGTCCGGTTTTGATGCTATATCTCCAGATCAACGCGAAATTTCAAAAAATGATATAGCCTATTTTCATTCCAGGCCATGTAGCAATGTATATTTATTGTAATTATTAATGTAATTTTGAACAAAGGTATAAAGGAAAATTTGTACTGACAAATCTTAAAAAATTCAGAAAAAATACTAATGGTCCGAATCCCATTACCACATAGGACTTAAAATTTTTGTAATTGAACGTAGTTTAATACAAAAAAATTTAAAGAAAATCGAAGGGGTCGAACATCTTAAAAAATTGATTTTAAATATTAAATCGCGGAAATAGCATCCAAGCCCACTTTGCAAATTTTGTTGCTATTTTTTATTTAACAGCTGATAAAACAACAAAACATACAAAAAAAGATTTTTTCAAATTGGACCAATATTAAAGAAGTTATGAGTATTTCTTTGCATGTAGTATTTACAGAATTTGACTTTTTCAAGGCGCGATATCTCTGGAACGGTTAGTCCAAAAATCTGAAAATATACTAAAATGTTTTGCTAATGAGCAGCATCACCGCAGCAAAAAATAAAGGAAATCAAAAACCTCATCTTGAAAAAGTGTCCGATTTCACTCAGAAATCCCCATATATAGATTTTTCACACACCACTAATTTTAAAAACTTGGTTCACAAAATCGATGTACTAAGTACTACAGACTTGGGTAAGTGTAAACGCCATATGCAAATTTTTTTACCTCCAAACAAAAGTAAAGTACTTTTGGACCGTTCTTTACTTTAAATATTCAAACCCACTAAACCTTACGAAATGAGAAGACTAATACTCACCCTTTCCTGGGGGCTAAATTGGGGATTTATTGATTAAATACTAATTTAAATACTAATTTATAATTGTGTTTAATTGCGATAAGAATGAATTCAATGGATATATATTTGGATTAATATTTGGCGTAAGCATTAGCAGACTCGCTGGGGTTTGGCAGCTGAGGAGCTGGTGTTGAATTAGTTAGTTCTTAGTTCTTCTTCGGGGGAAACGGTGTTGTTTGTGTTAGGGTGTGAATGATCGGGAATACGATGTATTAGGTGTTCGGCTGTAGATGATCGGGAATATGATGTATTCGGTGTTCCGCTGCAGATGATCGGAAAGACAATGAATTCGGTGTTCGGCTGCAGATGATCGGAAGACAATGTATTTGGTGTTCGGCTTCAGATGATCGGGAAGACGTTGTATTCGGTGTTCGGCTGCAGATGATCGGGAACACGGCACGGGTATCGGTGTTCGGCTGCAGATGATCGGGAAGACAATGAATTCTCGTGTTCGGCCGCAGATGATCGGAAGACGATGAATTAGGTGTTCGGCTGCAGATGATCGGGAAGACAATGTATTTGGTGTTCGGCTGCAGATGATCGGGAAGACGATGTATTCGGTGTTCGGCTGCAGATGATCGGGAGACGATGAATTCGGTGTTCGACTGCAGAAGATCGGGTGGCGATGAATTCGGTGTTCGGCTGCAGATGATCGGGAACACGGCTTCGGATATTGATGCTCGGGTATCGGTGTTGGGGAAGACGATTGTACGGCGTTCGGATATTGACGCGATAAATTCGTTGCTCGGTTGTTAGTCTAGGACTACGGCCTAGTTTCTAGAGTGTACTACTATTACTCAAACAGTGGAACAGATGACCCAAAAGCCCGAACTAAAAAACCCGAAGGTCCAGTGCCGAATGGAACAGATGACTCGGAAGCCCTGTAGAACTGAAAAACCCGAATTTCCAGTGCAGAATGGAACAGATGATCCGACCAACTCGGTAACACCAAGGTGTACGTTGGCGTATTTAGAACATCCTTTAGTTCCAACCCGTGTTGCTAACTTCCTGCAGTAGCCAGCTCGCCATCAGCAACCAACTCTGAAATATATGAGTGACACGAGGCATGAAGTGAATGCGAATTATTCGACCTTAGTAGCACTGACTACGATGGTTGCAAAAATACACTGGAGTTAAATTTACCAGTGTGTGGTCTGTTATACCACCAGTGTCAGTTAGAGACAATGTATGGTGGAGTGTTGTCAAAGCGCTGTTTACCCATGACTGTAAGGGTTTGTGGGTAGTAGTTGTTGTGTTATGTACGTGATCATATTGTCACGTTACACATGTCAATGCCATAATTTAAATTCATTCAAATTCAAATGCTTTCTATCAATTCCCATCAATAAATTTGAATTCCGAAATACGGCCGTTCCTACTTGTGACACTGTGCCCCGTCCTACTATAGCCCTGTCTTTCTAGTTTACTTGTTGTATTTGGTTGATGAGTATTTACTGATGGAATTCCTTAAAACGTTTTCTATGGTCCTCAATACAGCAGAATACCATCGTGTTTTTTAATTCATTGTTTAAGCTCCGTATCTTTTAAGTTTTCATACATAAACATGGCAACGGATCACTAAAATATTTACTGTGAAACTCAATTCCCAGTTTCATTAATTCACAGTATATTTACCGCAACCTGTGGACATGCCTGATAGCAATGAGATCTGTCTTCACGAAAGGCGGCTTTATCTGAAAGATACTTCATTCTATATCCGTGTGGCGTATGTGTGTTACAATGAAACGCAAAAATGGAAAGTATACGCCTCATGTAGCAACATAATTACGAATAAAACTAGTTTTAAATACATCTGTGGTGCGATTGACTAACTCATTTTTTGAGTTATTGACAAAAATCGGTAAAATTAAAACGCACAATTATGAATGAAAAGTATCAATAAAGCACTGTTGCTAACGGTAGGATTTAGCAACAGATTTATTTTGGTTGTTAACTTACCGAAAAATTTCGTTAATTACCAAAATTATAAACATTTTAATTTTACCGACGGTAACTCGAAAAATGATTTACAGAATTCCTAATGTTTGTATTTACGAACGCTAATAAAATCCCTGCTTATGTTTGAATGATTTATTTCATACCCTCATTATCACAAATTCTCTTTTGTTATTTTTTTTTTTGATTTAACGAACAGATTTATAGCTTCCTGGATATCATAAAGTTAAAAGTGAACATTAAATTTGATGAGGGACATTTGTACCATTATTGTTTAATATGAAATTTATGTTTCAAAGTCGCTAAATTTCTCTATTTTGCCTTTTAAATTTTAACCTTTAGCAAAAGGATGGATGTAATGTAATGTGATGCTCAGTGCCCCATATTTGCTTTAGAGAACAAAAGTTCCTAGTTGTTTTTCTAACATATTCTGATAATTCGCCATCATATACAATATAAAACCCCACTGAATAACGATACTCTTAATTTTTCATAAAGTTAATATCTAGGGTAATTAAAAAAAACAACAATTCTTTTCCTCTTCTTAAATTAACTAGGCTCAATTGTTATACATTTTCTTTGTATCATATTACAATGTGTTACCAATTGAATTTTGCTGTGCCACATCGAACTTTTATTCCAATCTGTTTTTTGGCCACTTCCCTCTTGCTTCTAACATTCTATTGTGCTGCACTGTGATTTATCATTTTACAAACTTTTCAATTTTTTCTTCATCCACTTGTACTGATTTTCTTTTGGATTTGTACGTCTTTTCAGCAGGTTTTTGTTTTCTTTTCGTTTGTTTTTTATTAGTCATCTTTTCATTCTTGTGTTGTTTGTGATGAGAGATTCTGTTTGTAAACTTTAAGTTCTCAAGTCGTATAAAAAACTTCCATGCTGTTCTTTTCTGTTTTGCCATGATATATCTTGCTGTTATTCTTCTGTTTTTTCCCCTGATGCTGCATCCAATAAATTGTCTAGATTTTTTTGAGTTCATTCGCTGTTGTGTCGGCTTTAATGTTGTTATTGACAATTGTCGGTATTACTTGTATCTGTGTCGCTGTGAGCGAAGAGTTGGGATATTTGGCGTATTCCCTTTTCGTTAGAAGCAGCGAGCTTTAAGTTTGCCAGGAAATTGACAGGACAAGTAATTGTGCAATTGTTTGTGGTTTTCCTTTTTAGTATTATGAATTTTCTTGGAAATGCAGTTGCAACAAAGTTTATATTTTGGTGTTATTATTTGGAGAGTGTTTAAAGGGGTATATTAGATTGATTGTTTAAGATCCGCCATGATGTGTGTATAGGAATTTTTGTTGGTTCGTTATGCCTACGTTTTGGGATGACCTGCATGTAATGCTGCCTCACAACTTAAAGTAAGTATTTTGAAAAGGTTAATTATATTTACAGATGAAATATATGTAATTAACTGCTTGTTGGCGACGTAGGGCATTAAACATACCAAGTAACGCTCCTGACCGGCTCTGACATGGAAAAGCCCAGAATTTATCTTGGTCCCTCTCTCATTTCAAGTGAACACTGACCACCCCGTGGTGTCACCTGGGGAGCTACCTTTAACAAACGTTTTAGGTAGTGAGGCAAATCGTGCCTCGCGTTCGCCCATAACAACGATAAAAACTTAGGTTTGGGCGTCGAGTTAGTAACCCTTCCTTAAAAAAAAGCATCATACTATGAAAAAACAAAGGAAAACAAAAACAAATTACGCAAGCGTTTTAAGGACTTTGACCTGCAAATCTGCACCTGGAATGTTCGCACTCTTTATAGAGAAGGTGCACTTTATGCACTGACAGATGTACTTGAAAAGTATAAGGCCAATATAACTGCCATACAGAAAATACGATGGGTTAGGAAAGGCGTTACAACATCACCTAAAGGTGACGCAATTTATCTTAGCTGCCATTATACAAGACATATGATTGGTTGCGAAATTGTAATTGGTCGGAGGTTAAAACCATTTAGTCTCCAGCTTCACCTAAGTGGGTTGAAAGATTTGCTACAATACGGATAAAAGCAAAATTCTCCATCATTAGCTCCAACCGAGGACAGTGATGAACAGACCAAAGTTATATTTTACGAGCGCTTAAAATTATTCTAGACTATTTTAATGCCAAAATTAGAGTGGAGAATATCTTTGGCTCAACAGTTGGGAAATTCAGTCTCCACACTGAAACATCCGACAATGGAATGAGACTAATAGACCTCGCAGCGACAAAAAACATGGTAGATAGCAGTACCAGATTTAAGCATCTCGATATTCATTAGGGCACGGATCAAAGAACAAGGCATCAATCCATTCGACTGGCCTTACTGCTTAATCAAAGCACTCCTCGTACCGATAACATATCGACACCTCCAAATAATAGTATGCTAAGTCTAAAAAGTGAGTTTTGCAGGAGAAGCTCTCAAAGTTTGGAATTTTTTTTTTGAACTTCAGTACTATGCTAAGTCAATATTTGTTTATAACTTCTGTTCGGATTGACCGATCATTACCAAAATTAGACAGAATTTAAGTTAAAGGACGTTCGACACCTCCAAATAATAGTTTGCTAATTCTGAAAAGCGAGTTTTGCAGGACAAGCTCTAAAAGTTTGGAAATTTCTTTGACCTTCAGTACTATGCTAAATAAATATTTGTTTATAACTTCTGTTCGGATTGTCCGATCATTACCAAAATTTGACAGAATTTAAGTTAAAGGACGTTAAATATAAAAATGTAAAGAACTTGAAAACATGCTAAGTCGACTTAGCATACTATTGTTTGGAGGCGTCGATATCAGCATAATGGCAAAGTATTACTCATTTCATGCAAACAGCCGCAAAAAACATACTTGGATACCACAGACCCCCATCAAGGAATCATGGTATGACCAGGAGTGTCGTGCTGCTACCGAAGAGAAAAATGCGTCATATAGGGCTACTTTAACAGCAGTAGAAACGCGTAGCCCACAACAGAGGTATCGGGAGCAAATGAGAGAGGAGAAACAATAAATAGAGAAGCGGGAGTGTGAAAAAATCGACATGTACATTTGTCAGAATGAAGTCCGAAAGATCTACCAAAGAGTGAAACATCAAATCGATGGCTTTGGTTCAGGCACATCCTCTTGTAGGGAGCTGCAAGGTAATTTGTTGTGCTTGGGATGGAAAGATAATTTTTCCAAACTGTTGGTATCCAATACAGACCAAGACGACGAAGAATCTACAGATTCAATCCCAGAAGATAGTATTGAATGTATACCGCACAGCCAAGATGAGGTAAAGACAGCAATAAACCGGCATAAAAATATTAAGGCAGCATGAGTCGATGGCCTACCAGCCGAGCTGTTCAAAACCGGAGGCGACACGCTGATAAGGTGTATGCATCAGCTAGTTAACACCATCTGACAGGAAGAACGCATGCCCGATGATTGGAACGTGAGCATCCTATGTCCAGTCCACAAGAAAGGAGATAAGACTGTATGCTCCAACTGTAGGGATATAAGTCTTCCCCCTATTGCCTACGTGATAGTGTCAGGGATATTGTGCGAACGACTAAAGCCTATGGTCAACGATATAATTGGACCATATCAATGCGGCCTTAAACCTGTCAAATCCTGGAGAAGACCCAAGAAATCCAGATCGACATTCACCATATTTTAGTCGATTAATACACGGTACTCAGTTAAAATAAGAAAGAATCTCTCTAAAGAGTTTATTACCAAATTAGATTTAAGACCAAGAGACGGACTGTCGTGTGATCTCTTCAACATTCTGTTGGAAAAGGTTATAGGAGATGCGAAGGTCAAAAGAAGTGGAACAATATATTACAAACAGTCATATGTTACTCCGGCGACATTGACATCATGAGACCATCGGTAAAGGAAGTAACTGATACCTTTACAGAAGTCGAAAGGGAATCTGGCGGTAAACGCCTGTAAAACCAAGTTGTTGGTATCAACACGTAACACGTCCACAGACCTTGCACCAACTGTGAATGTTGGTGCCTACAATGTTGAGGTAGTACAAGACTTCGCCTACCTCAGTAATGCCGTAAACACAACAAACAAGATCAGTTGTGAAATAAGAAGAAGAATTGTATTTGCCAACATATGCCACTTTGGGCTAAGCAATCAGTTTAAGAATAAAGCCACATCTCGTGAAACAAAAGTAACACTTTACAAAACACTGATACTGCATGTGCTAATGTATGGTTCCGAAGCATGGGTACTTGCGCAAGCAGATAAGGATATGCTTGGTGTGTTCGAAAGATCTACGGACCGACCCGCGTTGACGGTGAATATCGACGTCGTATGAACAACGAGTTTTATTAACTATACATCGATATTAGTATAGTTAAACGAATCGAGATACAAGGATTGCGTTAGCTAGGCCATGTCATAAGAACGAGTGGTGATGAACCCACTAAAAAGGCATATAAATACGGTCGCGGCTCACAACAAAGGCATAGATGGTTCGAACACTTGAAATACTATATCGGAAAACGCCATATCCCCAGCAACAAACAGAGAGGATTGGAGATACTTTCTTAGTCCGAGAATCAATGATTGTAGAGTTAGTTCTCAGCTTTTATGGTGTTTGTGAGAAATAGCACAGCACACTGGAAGAGGGTTCTAACTACTGCTCTCCCAATCTCCCATAGATGTGGGTGCCTTGGCATCTGTGGTCGAAGGTAATGCTACAAGCACACAACCTAGTGTAAAACCTAGTGTAAAAACGGAGGAGGATAAAGGGCAGCACAGGGGGAGGATTAACTTGACCCAACTATCTGATGATGGTAGCGACCCTGATTCCGAATCCGATAGCTGCGGCAAAACAAACACCACCGTTGTGGAAAATCCCATGAAAGAGGAAGTCCACAAGATGGTAGAAGAAGTGAGCGAGAGCATCGCAAAGCTCACGACGAAAAGAGTACAGTGGTCTGGGGCCCAAAGGAAGAAATTTAAGAGGAACCAGGCAAAACTAAAGAAGGAAAAACAGCTGGCTGCTTCAAAGGTTACCACAGAAAGTCCCTCCACTTCTTCGGAAGCGGCGAAGAGGACAAGGTCTCCTGAGGAGCAGAACGTGGCAAAACCCAGTAAGAAGAAAAAGGGCTTCCCACCTTCAATTGCCCAGAACAAACCTCGTCAGGACAAAAGCCAAGGAGACTGCCAAAAGGATCCTTCAAATGATACTGAAGAGGCGAGTTCTGACAAAAAGAAGGTGAGCGCGACGTCGGAATCTTCTGCGGTGGCCAAGGACTCAGTAAAGAAGCCTACTACCACCCAGAAGAGGAAGATGGACGCTGAAACCGGAACGGAGCCGCCATCGACTTACGCCAAGGTAGCCAAGAGATACTACAAGGACGAGCTGTGCTACGCAGTAATCGATACTAGTAAAGGATCTGGAAGGCTACACAAAGAGTACTTACCGGAGATCGAGAAATCGATCAACGATAAAATATTGGAACAAATCCTGCAAGGACGAGTCTCAATAAAAATAAACTGCTGTGAGCCAAGGGGGGACCTCCTATTGTACCACCTGGACTCACACGCAAACTCTGCAGCTCTCGGGGAGGTAGTCAGCAGTATAGCAACTCCATGGGAAGGTGGCAGACTAAAACTGGTGAGGAAAGACGAAATTCCTCACCTAACCAAAGCATCGGTGTACGTCAAGGGGTATGGGTGCAAGCTCGAGACGGAGCGCATGCTCGAGGTCTTTGGCGTACAAAACGAGGCCCTAAAGGTGGAAAGATGGGAGGTCTTCCACAGGGAGGAGAAGGAAGACGGCACTCTCCTTGTGATGGGGATCGACGATCTCTCGCTAGCCGGGCTCGTCAAAACCAAGGGCAAGGCATTCTTCGTCTCGAACTCGGTCTACTTCAAAGTTGGAAAGGCAAGAGTTGGTGAGGAGGATATTGCCAAACCAAATAACCAAGAGGTCAACCTACCAAAAGGCTTTCAGGAGGGAGGAGCAGACGAAATTAGCGACTCCCAAGAAGCCAACCTTCTGGAGGACCAATGATTGAGGTCATCCAGATCAACCTCCATCGGAGCGAAACGGCAACACTAGCCCTGATGGACAAAATAACTAAAGGTAATATACATATTGGTTTAATCCAAGAACCTTGGACCATAAAAAACAAGGTTTCTGGACTTAACCATATAAATTATCAACTTTTTTACGCAAATACGGGATCCCGACCGAGGACCTGCATTATATGCCACAAAAACTTATGCTTTCTTTTTTCTCCAGAGTTGTCATCGTCGGACGTTACAGTATTGAAGCAGGGGAATGGTAACATATACCTAGCATCTTTATACCTGCCGTTCGACTCCCCGACATTACCACCTTCGTCGGAATTGCAGCAACTGGTGAGAAGGATAAAGCAAACAGGTAACGAAGTACTAGTAGGTAGCGATGCTAACTCTCACCACATCTCGTGGAGTAGTACTAACATTAACAAAAGGGGACAAGCCCTTATAGATTACTTAAATACTAACGACCTAATTACACTTAACACCGGGAATACGCCAACCTTTGTTAATAGAATTAGGGAGGAAGTACTAGATATAACGATATGTTCAGAAAATTTAATAAACGAGGTACACGAGTGGAGGGTCCTGGAGGAACACTCCTTCTCAGACCATAAGTATATTAGATTTAAAATAGCTAGGCCATCGCCTAACCCGATAACCTTCCGAAACAAATCCAAAACAAATTGGACAAAGTTCGGAAAACGAGTAAAAGAAAGACTTGGGCAACCAGACGAGGAATGCCTAAGTAAGGAGGACATAGAGAGAGATGTCCTAAAGTTAACTGAGGCACTAGTAAAGTCTTTCGAGGAAAGTTGTCCCCTTCGAGAGAGGAAATCCGCCTACGAAAAACCCTGGATGACAGGGGAAATTCGGAATAAAGGCAAGGAGGTCCGCAGACTTTATAATAGGGCCAAACGTAAAAAAGCAGCTGTATTCTGGGACAACTATCAGGCAAAATTAAAGGAATACAACAAAATAACAAGAAACGCCAAACGAAACTCCTGGAAGCTTTTCTGCGAACAGGTGGATAGTGTAAATGACGTTTCAAAGATTAAAAAGTTTCTATCTAAAACCCATACACAGACCGAGCAATTGGTCGATGGAAATGGAAAAAGGATTGAAACAACAGAAGAAACTCTAGGCCTTCTGATGAAAACGCACTTCCCGCAGAATACCATGGTTAACACTGAGGCATCGACGGAATGTATTAACTCATCGGAAGAAGCACCAAAGATCGACAGCTTAATGGTCCAACAAGCCATTTTAAGCTTTTCACCATATAAAGCAGCTGGACCAGACCAGATCTTCCCGGCTTTATTACAGAGGGAAGTGGACTTTATTGCGTCCAAACTGGTCGGGATCTTCAATGCATGCTTAAAACTTGCATACACTCCTATAGCCTGGCAGGAGGCAAGGGTAGTCTTTATACCCAAACCTGGCAAGGCAAGTTATGCAACACCAAAATCTTATCGACCGATAAGTTTAACTTCATTCTTACTCAAAACAATGGAACGGACAGTCGACACCATGATAAAGAGTAAGATCCCCAACGATATGCTTAAATTCAAACAACATGCATACGTTAAAGGCAGATCAGTGGAAACCGCATTGCATGAGGTAGTACACCACATAGAAAGAACCTTCGAAATGAAAATGTACACACTTGCTGTATGCATCGACATCGAAGGCGCTTTCAATAACGTAAGCACCGAGACACTTATCCACTCCTTAGACGAGTTTCAGGTAGACAGGGCCTTAAGGAACTGGATAAACCACATGCTAAGGAATAGATGGATAAGCTGCGGGCTATACGACGTGAAAATAAGAGACAAAGTTGGACAAGGAACGCCACAGGGAGGGATACTTTCACCTCTGTTGTGGGTTACCACCATAAACAGTCTCTTGAGGACCCTAACCGAAGAAGGATTTGACCCAGTCTGCTACGCAGACGACGTTATAATACTTCTGAGGGGAAAGAATCCGAATCAACTCTGTCGTAGAGCAGAAACGGCTCTAAAAATTGCTTTTAACTGGGCCAGGCCGAGAGGTCTGAACGTCAACCCAGAAAAAACAGAATTATGTCTATTCACTAGGAAAACGAAAATGGGGCACTACGAGGAACCAGTTTTTCTAGATAAGACAATAAATATTTCTTGTACAGTTAAATATCTAGGAGTAATTCTGGATAGGAAACTTAAATGGAAAGACCATATACAAGAAAGGGCCAACAAGGCCCAAATATGTTGGTCAACCTGCAGAAGGGCGATAGGCTCAAAATGGGGGTTCAATCCTAGGATGATACACTGGCTATACAGAAGCGTAATTAGACCAATTCTAACCTACGCGTCTGTGGTATGGTGGACAGCCATGGACAAAAAATGCAATGTGGAAATATTGCAAAAGGTCCAAAGAACATGCTGCCTAAGCATTAGCGGAGCAATGAGGACCACACCGACTAGGGCTCTAGAAACAATTTTGTTTGTA
The DNA here is from genome assembly GCF_047663935.1 of Musca autumnalis. Classification (NCBI taxonomy): domain Eukaryota; kingdom Metazoa; phylum Arthropoda; class Insecta; order Diptera; family Muscidae; genus Musca; species Musca autumnalis. The sequence continues at coordinate 161,262,272 of NW_027411866.1, read as the reverse complement.
CACCCAATAGAGATTCAGGTAAGGTATGAGGCAGCCATCGCAGCTGTAAGGCTAAAGTCGATGAGCGAGTGGATCGAAAAGAGCCACCAAACATACCACCAAAACATATTAAAGGTCACAACGGGTGAATCTATAAATCAGGTAGTATCGGACCGTATACCTGAAACTAGTGAAGTAGCCTTGTGTGAAGTGTCAATACCTGACAGAGACATGTGGATCGAGGGAGCTCTAGCACAGATTCCCGCTGGAAGCTGTGGGTTTACGGATGGGGCTGTGCTAGGGGGGAGAACCGGACTGGGTCTTTATATAATGGAACCGGAAATCTCCCTCCGTCTGCCGGATCATAACACGATCCTGCAGGCGGAACTCCGGGCGATAACAGAGTGTCTGCTTTGGTTTGATACACACACAAGGCCTACCACTGTAAATATCCTTACGGATAGCAAAGCAGCCATTAGAGCTATATCAACCAAGACAGTGAAATCTAGAACTGTCTTGGAATGTATTAAATCTATAAATAATTACTCTCAACACGGTAAGGTAAACATTATATGGGTACCAGGGCATACCGGGATTAGGGGTAATGAAATAGCAAACTCCTTGGCAAAACAAGCCAAGGAGCAACCAACGGTAAGTCTAGAAAACGCTAAGCCGTTTAAAGCTACGCGACTAGAACTAAAGACATGGGCAAAAAATGCACATGTATCCCTCTGGAGTAGTGGAGAGAAGGGAAAAAACACAAAAATCCTATGGGGAAACCCAGACGAGGACAAAACAAAAGAATTACTTTTACTAAGTAAAAAAGATATTAGTAGACTGACAGGAATCCTTACAGGTCACCTAGGTCTAAAAGCGCACCTGCACAAAATAGGTTGTGCAGAAAACAGTGAATGCAGAGCATGCGGAGAGGACGACGAAACGTTGGAACATTACCTCTGCCATTGTCAAGCCTTCACAAATCTGAGAACCCAGTTACTAGGGAATGACATTATACCAGGACTCGACCAAATTAGGACAATCGAGTTCAAAAAGATCAGAGACTATGTAAATAGGACAGAGATCCTAGACTAAGTCAAAAAAAAAAAGGATAATCCTTCCATAACCCAAAATTAGAGCGCACAACAGGCCTACTTATGGCTTAAGTGTATGTCCACATGGGCATGTGGTGATCTAGTATCACCCCTCTTATCAACCTAACCTAACCTAACCTAACCTAACTACTGCTCTCAATCTGTGTCCAATTGAAATAGACACGACTGAATTTAACCCTATATGCTAACCTATATGCTATTTAACCTATATGCTATTAGTTAATATTATTCTGAGATATTTTTGCAACCGTGAAAATGTTTCATGTTGTCTAGCATGGGGATAGAACCCAGATAGTCTGCGTGAAAGTAGGGTAATAATACATTTGTATACTGCTCAGTTTACACACATACTCTTAATATAAAACAAATATAAATATAAACCCAATTCGATTTCTGTACCAACGTATTTAATTTCAGATGCCGATATATGAACTGTATGGGAGTCTATGGGAGTACTACAAGGCAAATAAAGAATGTAACGTTTTGGGTCTGAGAACAAAAAAATTATGATTTCCCATTGATCTCATTCCCATTGCCAATTTATTCTAGATATATACTGTGCTCAGTTGAATCTTTAATCAAATTATTTAAAGCCAAAACAAAAACGCCGAGTAGACCACAACAGCATCAGTTGTCGTTTTCAAGGCGACAAATATATTAAATGTGTTACAAACTACATGAACAACAATAGCCACAAAACACAACGAAACTGCATACATACAACAATAACAAAAGTGAAAGTGTAAAATTTATAAATTAGATTTACAAGAACACATAACCGTGACAGCAAAGGTTGTTGGTAATGGAGGCACGGTCGTACAGTTTATTATTGCATGTAAATCTAGGAAACCGAAAAAAGTCTTTATTAACAAGTCGGAAATTATCAACCGGCTTTTTGTTGGAATTTGACCCCAAGCTAATGTAGGCAAAGACTTTAAGCTATAGAACGATCCAATATTTCCTACTCGAACAAAATTATGATAACATGAAAGAACATCGTCATAATCTCAAATGCAAATTACTGTTGCTAAAATTCTCAAAATATCGACAATTGGGATCTACCGTTATATGGAGACTGCACAAAAACATGGACCCATGTATACTATTTTGGATGGAGAAATTTTGTGACTACTAGGAACCTCATATGTCAACTAACAGGTAGTTTGGTCAAAAAATTCAGCTAAATTCATCAAAATACCTACAATCGGGAGGTACCGATTATTTGAGGGCTATACCACAACATTGTCCAATAAGGACAACGTTTTGCGACCACTGCGAACTTGAAATGACATGATACCCCTACTTCGGTGAAAAATTTAGGTAAAATTCACAAAAACCGAAAATTGGGATGTACCGCTATATGGGGGCTATGCGATGGGTTATTATATATGTCATTCCATTTGTAACACATCGAAATATTCGAGAGCCAATAAAGTATATATATTCGTGATCAGCACAAAATTCTATGGCGGTGTGACCATATCTTTGACCATTATTCATTCGTCTGTAAGATTAAATACAAAAACAGCTCGCAATATTCAAGATAGAGCTTTATAAAGTGGTACAAATTCTAAAACTCTACCTATTTTGAAGGTTTTACCTTCATTATGCTACCGAAATGGATGGAATTTAGCACTTGGACTTCGTTCGAAGTATTAATATTTCAGTAGAGAATTGTCGGGACAGAACCATAGAACCCATAGAACCATACATTCCGATTTTGGGTATATAGAAGATCTTAGCCGTATTATCCAACTTAAGTGGCTAAAACATGGTATTTAGTCTCCGCTAGGGGTATAAAATATTCCTGCAGATAATTTTCGGTATAATTCCACGCCTTTATAGTTGACGACCCTCGCATACGATTTAAGGACCATGATCGGCGAATCTTCACTTGGAATGTTCTGACTCTGCATATGACATAATTTTGCTCCCTATTGCTTATAAGATATTGTCAGGGATATTGTGTAAACAACTAAAGCATATGGCCAATGAAATAATGGGTCCATACCAATGCAACTCTAGACCTGGCAAACCACAAAAAAAAAAGATGGAGATCGACACTCACCATATTTTTGTCGATTATAACCCAGCCCCATGCGACCAAAGGTAATCAATCCATTCCTTAATTTGGTAATTTGTAAAAAAGTACCCATTACATTTGAAAAGGTAAAAAGGGGATCTGCTAAAGTATAAGTGGGTAAACTGCTACAAAACCTTGGAACTGTGGAATTTGGCACCTACGAGCCACCAGGTATTATATCAGACTTTATTTAATTATGTTAATTACACCAACCAGTTTATACTTTTCTGAAAGGTCGTTCTTACTTACTTACTTAGCTGGTCTATTACAGAACATTTGTTCCATAGACCGAACTAAGAAAAGATCTCCAATTCTCTCTGTTTTTCGCTTCGCTTTCTGGAATACCGCGCCTTGTCATCTCTTCATCCAAATGTTTGCGCCATCTATTCTTAGGCCTGCCAATTCTGTGTGTACCGTCATGTGGCATGCATTCATACGCCTTTTTAGCGGGTTCATCATCGCTATGTTTTTGTATAGCTGATATAGCTCGTGGTTCATACGACGTCGATATTCACCGTCAACGCCAATCGGCCCGTAGATCTTTCGAAGAATTTTCCTCTCAAACACACAAAGCACTGCCTTGTCTGCTTGCACAAGTACCTATGCTTCGGAGCCATACATTAGCACGGGTAGTGTCAGCGTTTTGTATAGTGTTGTTTGACGAGATGTGGCTTTGTTTTTAAATTGCTTACTTAAACCATTGTAGCATCTGTTGGCCAATACAATTCTTCTTCTTATTTCACAACTGATGTTGTTTGTTGTGTTTATGGCAGTGTCGAGGTAGATGAAGTCTTTAACTACCTCAAAACTATAGGTACCAACTTCCACAGTTGGTCCGAGCTGTATGGACGCTTTCGCGACGACACCATCAATTTGGTCTTTTCGCCGTTTACCGCCAGACCCACTTTCGAAGATTCTGCTTCGACCTTCCTAAAGGTATCAGTTACTTCCTTTACTGATCGTCCCATGATGCCTATGTCATCAGCATAAGCAAGTAACATGTGAATATTGGTGAAAATTGTGCCATTTCTTTTGAAATATGCATCTCGTATTACATTTTCCAGCAAAATGCTGAATTGGGCACACGAAAGGCTGTCTCCTTGTCTGAAACCTCTTTTGGTACTGAACGGTTCGGAGAGGTTCTTTCCAATTTTAACTGAGGACCTAGTATCAGTTAAAGTCATTTTACAAAGCCGGATGAGCTTTGCGGGGATACCAAATTCAGACATTGCATGGAATACCTTTGATCGGAGGGGACTGCTTTATAATCGACAAAAAGGTGATATGTGTCGATCTGCATCTCTTGGGTCTTCTCCAGGATTTGCCGCAGGGTAAACATCTGGTCAATGGTGGACTTGCCAGGTCTAAAGCCACATTGGTATGGCCCAATTATTTCGTTGACCATTGGCTTTAGTTGTTCGCACAATATCCCTGACACTACCTTATAGGCAATAGGGAGAAGACTTCTGCCCTTATAGTTGGAGCATACAGTCTTATCTCCTTTCTTGTGGACGGGACACAGGATGCTCAGGTTCCAATCGTCGGATACGCGTTCTTCCTGCCAGATGGTGCTAACTAGCTGATGCATACACCTTATCAGCGCGTCGCCTCCGGTTTTAAACAGCTCGGCTGGTAAGTCATCGGCTCCTGCTGCTTTATTATTCTTCAGCCAGTTGATTGCTGTTTTTACCTCACCTTGGCCGGGCGGTATACATTCTATACCATCTTCTGGGATTGGATCTGTGGTATCATCGTCTTCGCTACTATTGGATACCAGCAGATTTGAGAAATGTTCCTTCCATATCCTGAGCACGCTATCTGTATCTGTTACCAGATTACCTTGCTGGTCTCTACAGGAGGATGTTTCACTCTTTGGTAGAATTTTCGGACTTCATTCTGCCTCATGTACATCTCGATTTTTTTAACACTCCCACTTTTCTATTTCTCTATTTTTCTTGCGGAAAAGACGTTTCTCTTCTCTCCTTTTCTCCCGATTTCTCTCTCGTGCGCTACCCGTTGCTACTGATTGTAAAGTAGCTTTTTACAATCTTCGTTAGCAGCACGACACTCCCGGTCATACCATGAATTCCTTTGTGGAGGTAGCTGGTATCCAAGTATGGATTTTGCGGCTGTTTGCATGGAGTGGGCAATATTTTGCCATTGTGTTGTTATGTTATCGGGACAAGGAGTGCCCGCATTAAGCAATTGGTCTAGTTGAGTGGAATATGCTGTGGCGATCTGTTGTGTTTGCAGACTATCGATGTCCAACTTCCGCGTTGTGTCTGTTCGTGCTTTATTTGCAACGTTTAGACGAATCAATGTTTGGGTCTCGGAACGATCGTACATCCAACACACTCGATGAATGTCTTCCGTCTATCACAACATAATCAATTTGATTACATGTTCTTTGTTCATGCCAGGTGCCCTTATGAATATCGTGATGTTTAAATGTGGTACTACTAACTACCATGTTTTTTGCAGCTGCAAAGTCTATCAGACTCATACCATTGTCAGATGTTTCACTATGGAGACTGAAATTCTCGACTGTTAGGCCAAAGATATTCTCCTTTCCAATATTGGCATTAAAATCGCCTAGAATAATTTTAATGTCATGGTCAGGGCAACGGTCATATGTTTCTTCTAAGCGCTCGTAAAATATATCTTTGGTCTGTTTGTCCTTTTCTTCAGTGGGAGCATGAGCGCAAATAAAGCTGATGTTGACGAATTTAGCTTTTATTCGAATTGCAGCAAGTCTTTCATTCACTGGGGTGAAGCTGGATACCAGATACCGTCACCCGAAAGGTCGTTGCATTTACTCTAAAATCATTTAAAATAAATTCTAAATTATGTATCAAAATGTTAACAAACAAGTAAAAAAGTATCAGTCGGCTTTGCCGACAGAGATATACCCTCAGCATGTGCAAATTGAAACACCTTTTTCACAAAAAACGACAAAAATGTTGATTAGGATTAAAGTTCAAAAATTTTGCGGAAAAGGTACTTAAAGGAATGGACAGACATAGACCATCGGGGTGCCACAGGGGGTTTTTACACCCTTCGGGCTGTTTTCTCAAGAAGTATGGACTTGTCCCTGAAACAACTTTTACCATCGTAATTGAGGCAGCAAATGTAAGTTGCTTCAACAAAAATCAAAGTGATTCAATAGCAGGTCTTAAAGTGAACTTATCCAAAATTTTGTGTGGGAGGTACGGGATGGAGTGGACAAATATAGTCCATATTCGAACCTGATCTATGTATATCTGGTAGATATTATGAGAATGTGTAAAGTATAGACCAAATCGGTTACTCCCTTCAAGAGTTATCGTACGCACAAATTTTCCGAACATTTTCGAACTTTTGTGTGGGAGGTACCGGAAGTAGTGGACCGATATAGCCCATCTTCGAAATTAAACTAAGTTTGGGCAAAATATTACGAAGGCCAAATTTTGGACCGAATCGGCCGATCCATTCGAGAGTTATCTTGCGCTCCAACCACTACACACGGTGTCATAGGGTTTTTTGTAACTTTCAGGCTATTTTCGCAGGAAGTATGGACTTGCCCCTAATGAAACTTACAGCGTCGTATAGAGGACAGCGAATACAACTTGCGTAAACAAAAATCAGAGCGATTCGAGACCAGGTCCTAAACTGAACTTTTCCAAAATTTTGTGTGGGAGGTGCCCGAAGGAGTGGACCGATTGAGTCCATATTGGAACCTCATCTAAGTTTGGTAGAAATTACACGATGTGCAAAGTATGGACCAAATCGGTTATTCCCTACAAGAGTTATCGTGCGCACAAGTTTTGCGACAATTTTTGAACATTTGTGGGGGAGGTACCTGAAGAAGTGGACCTATATGGCGCATCTTCGAACTTAAATCGAATCTGGACAAAATATTTTGATACCCAAAATTTGAACCGAATCGATTGATCCGTTCGAGAGTTATCGTGCGCACCAGCCAGCCAGACAGACAGACGGACAGACAGACAGACAGATGGACGGACATTGCTAGATCTACTCAAAATTGTCTGAAACGGATATCGTACAGACATACTTGGGGTCTAAAACCATTATTTCGATGAGGCACATTTTTGGTCGTATCAAAGTGTAAATACCCTCTTTAGCCTAAAGGCTGAGGGTATAAAAATTAGATAAACTAAAAAGCCTTTATTATTTATTAAACATTATTTGGCCACTATTAATTCGCTCAGTGTAAAGATTGCGCTCAAGCTAAACGAAAAATCAAAATGTAAACAAAAATTGTAAATGTACCCAGCAAAATGTTCGATGCCAAAGATGACATTCAATCATGGGTGCAAGTGATCTAGCATGTCATCTTTTTAGCATCTTCATCGATGAATTTTATATGAGCGTGGACCCCAAAAGATGACGTTATTTTCTGGATCCTAAGCATGTCATTTTAAACAATGCGTTGACATGTCATTTCCACCAATGCTTTGGCATGTCATTTCCACCAATGATTTGGCATGTCATTTCCACCAATGCTTTGGCATGTCATTTTCACCAACCCCTTGGCATGAAATTTTCATATTGTTTGGAAAATGGAAATGCTGTATTGAAATATGGTTTTCATGAAAAACAAAACCCTTTATTAATTCAAACGAATTCATGAAATAACTACAATTAATTTATCAGTTTAGTTTTTCAAAAGTTTACATCCAAAATTGCAATGTAATCACCACCGCTGCAACGCAAAAGATTACTTCCTCCGTTCTCCGCAACTGATATTCTTTCATCTTACAAAAGGTTTTTTCAATTATCTTCCCATCACCAGTTCAGATTCCAACATGGATTCCAAATGCACTCCTTTAAGTATTTTTATTTCGTAAATCACTTTTATTTTATAATTTTGTTATTTTATAACAGCATTTTGGTAATTTATACTATTTTGTTTAGTGACGGAAATATGTAGGGATCTACAACCCGGCTTGCTTTAGGGATCTCTAAGAACAAAATTTAACGAACGGGGAGGAGAGACTTTTTTATGGAAAATACCATTTATGCTTAATTAATTTATTTTTAATTGTTTCTTTCCAAAAGTAGTTTTTTCTTTATTTTCAGATTCTTGTTCCTTTTCGTTTCGGACTTTTTTTTTCAAATTCCAAGAAGCGAGATTTAATTGATTTCATTCTATGTCAGATTTAGAACAGACAAGGGAACTTTTAAAATAGCAATGTGTGCAGTCCGATTCTATTTTTAGCTCGATGGTTGGGACTTCATATGATACCAATTGTTTAGAAGTTTTAGTTGTTTGATATGCAGGAAATGTGAGACAACATCACGACGACAGTTCTAACAACTTTGGTCTGTTCCAGAAACTGCAAGAATCTATTTATTTTTACTACGATAACAATTTTTCCTTTATGTTATCGGAAAAAATAGTAAAAAATAGTAGATTTTTGCAGTACTGGAACATACCAAAATGAAAATAAACAGGTGTGTAAATAAACACACAAACATCATCTCTATTGGATCAATGGAATGGGTACAAATGCTGATGAAAAGATCGGATCTTTCACGACTTCCTTTGCATTGGTTCAAATCCTAATGGAAAGATCGGATCTTCCACGACTTCCTTTGAACCAATGCAAAAGATGACATGAAATCACGTCATCGCAAAGAACCCCTTCCGTCAAATTTTGCTGGGTACGGTTACAACAAGAGAAAGATGTCAAAAAGATAATCATCGATAAATTCAAATCGGGAAAGACATATGACAAATTTCTACCGATCTTAAAATTCCGAGATCAACAATGCAATGTATTGTTAGAAAATATGAATAAAGTGGAAATTTCGGCAATAATGTTTCAAACAGAGGCCGGATTTCCAAATTAAGTCCTCGGGATAAAAGGTCTTTGGCAAATATTATTAAAAAAAATCATTGTAGCACTATTCGCGATATAGCCTTAAAGTGGTCTGAAGCAATTGGAAAGCCCGTAAAACGTGAATGGACCCGACTGCAACTGAAAAGCATACTTTCTATAAAGTAAGTTAAAGATTAACCCGGTATATCGAAATCAAATTGATAATTTATATATGGTTCAAATGAAAAACGTCTTTTATGGACTAAAGAGAGATGCACTTGGGTACAACGGCAATGGGATAGTATTATCTTCAGCGACGAATCCAAGTTCGATGTATGTGTAGGTGATGCAAGGAAAAGGGTAATACGTAAAAGCACCGAGGCATACCACAAAGACCAAAAAAACGAAAAAGTGTCTGGAAGAAAATGGAATCGAGGTCCTGGACCTTAATCCGATAGAAAATTTGTGGGCTATTACGAAAAGAAAACTTCGAAATGAACCCCAAAGGACTATTGACGAGTTAAAGTCCAAAATTCGTGAAATTTGGGACTCGATAACCCCAGAAGACTGCCAAAAACTAGTCAGCACTATCCCCAAAGCGGGTCGAGGCCGTTTTAAAAAATAAAGGTGGCGTTACACAATTCTAACTATGAAAATTTGAGACTGCACGAATTCATAGTGGTCACAATATTTTTGTTTAAAATAGTGAACTTTCGTTTTTACTTGGTTTTTGAAAAGTCTTTTTCTTAATATAATCACCACAAATCCCCGAAGACGTAACCCACAAACCCAAAACTTTACAGGAGAAGCAAAAAACGTTATAAAATTAAAAACTGTTTTACGGAATATTAATCTTATGAAGGCGAGTATATTGGATGTTATCGGAATAAGTAGTGAAACCAAAACCGCTAAATTGCTTAGTTTTGAGATCCTCCATTACAACAAAATCTGCGATATTATTCCATTTTCCGAAATGTCTTTTCTTGAGTAGGATCGTTGTTTTTGAACGTAGAAGCTTGAAATTTTGCCAGAGCATGTATTTTAGCTTTATGTATCAGATTACGCCAAAATCGAATTTCGATTTTGATGTCGGTTACGTCTTCGGGCATTTATGGTGACGATATGTAAGTTTTTCAATGTATTTTAAAAGAGAATAAAATAATATTTGAGAAAAGTAAAAAAAATTGTGTGTAGTCATTATAGTTCAGAAGATATACATATTTTAATATCACATTGTTGAAAAATGCTTCGTGTACGAATTAATAGTGGTTAGGGCTCGTATAATTTTAAGGTTGTTACAAACTTATTTTTGCCTCGGAACTAGAGCTGGCAAACCATCGATGGAAATATCGATATTATCGATACTTAATTTCTTACGCCAATATCGACGAATAGTTTTTTATATCGATACTATCGGCCATTTTGACATCACTAAAGAAAAGCCATAGAAGCAATAGCCAGAAATTTTTACACCCTCAGCCTTTAGGCTGACGAGGGCATATACACTTTGATTTAGCATTTAAAGTCCGTCCGTCTGTCTGTCAGACTGTCTGGCTGGTGATCACGATAACTCTCGAATGGATTGAGCGATTCGAACCAAATTGTGCATTTCGTAATATTTTGCCCAAACTTAGTTTAAGTTCGAATATGAGCCATATCGGTACAATTCTTGGAGTACCTACCCCACAAAAGTTCAAAATTTTTCTGTAAAATGGTGTGAACGATAACTATCGAAGAGATCAATGAATTTGTTTCAAACTTTGCACATCGTACTATTCCTTCCAGATATAGATCGGCTTCGAATATGGATTAGTTTTTCGAAATTTCTTGCACCGACCAACGCGGGATCCGACGAGAAAACCCCCATTTGTTGCGCCAAGTGTTCATGCAATATCAAATGTTAGTTGGTGCAATAAAAGACCAAGGATGCCTTTATCGCACGGTACATAACATTGCGATCTTGCACTATCCGTTCACGCACGGCTTAATTTTTTCTGGCACAAGGAACGTTTTTGGACGACCCTCAGGAACTTCGTTTTTTTAATTTTTACGAATGTCGGTCACGATTGGATTAATTAAACTAGTTTTTCATAGTGCTATAGGATGGTCCTTTATTGACATACAAAGATTTAATTTGATCGATGCTCTCTTGCCGCGATTGTCCACGTCGAAAGTTGTGAAAAATTATCGGACGAAAATGTTCACAAGTAAATTCCATTTTTTTGCAAAGTGATTTTTTCAAGTCACTGTAAACATCACAACACATGGTCGTAAGTCAAACTGTCCTGAGTACGCTCAGACTAAAAATTGTCACACTTTCCAAAAAAAATGTCAAATGACGACTGGCGACACTGCGTGTTGCTTTGGCAGCAAACTTTTCTAATTCGCCTCGCATTTCACTGACATGCGAAATGTAAACAAAACACATTTGTCGGCAATTTTGGATTCTAAATAAATAGGAGTAGGAAATCTACGATAGTATCGATTTTATCGATATTTTGAAACGAAAATATCGAAAAAATCGAATGGGGCCGATATCGATAGTTTGCCAGCTCTACTCGGAACCGCCATAAACCGAACCAATAACATAAGTTGTCAAATCAAAAGAAGAATAGGTTTGTTCGAATTATGTTACCTTGGTCTATGTAAACCGTTTAAAAGCAAAGCCACATCTCGTCAAACAAAAAAAGCACTTTACAAAACGCTGTAACTACCCGTGCTAATGTATGGTTCCGAAACCTGGGTACTTGCGCAAGCAGATAAGGTTGTGCTTTGTGTGTTTTAGAGAAAAAAATTTCGAAAGATCTACATGTCATATATATGAAGTAAATATCGACGAATGAACCGCTGTATCGGCTATAAAACGACATCAGTATAGTTAAACTTATCGGGTTTTCAAGGTACTGGGTACTTGCGCAAGCAAATACGAAAATGCTTGTTGAGTTTGAGAAAAACATTTTTCGAATGACCTACGGGCCAATATGCGTTGAAGGTGTATATCCACTTCGTATGAACCCAGCGCTGTATCGACTACACATCGACTTCAGTATAGTTAAACACATAGAAATACTCGTATATCGTATGTGTTGCGATGATTGCGTAAATATTAGCGATAATTAACGCGCTAAAAAAGAGTATAAAAACGGGCCGCATGACAGAGCACGCACGGTCAAGGCTTCGATGGCGTAAACAAAAAGAGAGGAATGGAAATCATTCCTTAGTTCGGCCTATAGGATAAATGTTCTGTTGACTTTGTTCCTCATCCTGGTAGATTGAATCTATGGTGTCATCGTAGTCTTCGTTTGCATTAGACACAAAGAGTTCGGTATACATACCTAATAGATATAGAGATACATATTTGGCATTATAAATATTCAAATTGGGATAGCTTAGCGAGTTCTGCGATAACATGGAATGGAATTCCATGCCCATCAATGTGTATGTTTAAATAACGTCATTCTTTTGTTATTTCCCTTGAAATATGACCATCGGAAGCAAGCATATGCGCCATTGAAATAAAATTCGACAAATTAGGAATTAGGTTAGCTGTGTATTTGACAACTTTTAGTAACACATTAATAAACAATTAAAGCTCGAAAGGACTTCTAAAATATTGGTTACTTTAATTGGTGTACTTCGAACAACGCTTTGATTTTCAGAGCTGAAATGCTCGTTATTGCAATTAAAATAAAAGAATAGAAAAGCGCTATTCATTGTTGAATGTAAAATGTAAAATCCATACACTGGACAATAATCTTGAATTTACATATGTATTAAGATTTGAAGACGTATGCAGAATCTATAAAAAATTAAAAGTTGCTCTATTTGCAAGCTTCAGTATAACAAATCATCCATTCTTTGGAGTCAATTCAAGTCAAAAGTGTTCATTTTTTCAAATCACGTATACACCTTATTTCCATCCCTCGTATAACATTATCAAAATACGTTTATATGTAAAAAATAGTCGTAAAGTATCCAAATACAATTTTACAAGAAAACATACTGAACCAGAAACATAGAGAGCGAGCCACTGGAAAAAAACAACATCGAAAAATGGCAGTAAATGTCAGTTGGTTCAAAATATATGGTCAGCTTGCACAAAGAATTCTAAATTGTACAAGTGCCAAGTTTGTGCTTGTTGGTGTTGGCCTTTTTTCTGGCTGTCCTACGTTCACCATTCGGCTGCTATCATCATTCAGTTTAGTTCGACTTTATAACGAAAAAAATGAAGGACGAATAGTTGAGGACGACAAGAAAACAAAAAAAAAAAAAAAAAAAAAAAAAAAAAAAAAATACAATGATGGCATAAAACAAATGTTTGGTGTAAAATAAACGTATTCAGGCCATGGTTAGCATAATAATAAAGGCTTTGAAATATGCTTACAAGATAACGTTTAATGTATTTTACATTTTAGTTTTTGGAGATTGTGTAACATAACGACACATCTTTTTATTTTCTGATCAATGTCGTATTATGATCTTTGGCAAGGCTACTGTACAGTCAAGAATATTTTCGGAAGGGAAATGAGGAATAATAACGTACTAAGAAGTTCTGAGTTGGTCCAACTTTATTAGACGTTTTTCGCTTCGATATTCATTACTTTCTATAAACGACGCGTCGTTGTACGAAGAGGTTCTTTCCTATTTTAACTGACGTTCGCTGGTCAATTAATGTTGTCTTAGAAACGCATATAAACCTTCGAATACTTTTCGGAGTACGTTTAAACGCTGTGGAAAGCAGACTTACATAAAGCTAACAAAAAATGGATATATAGAACAAATTCGTCAGAAATATTTTTCTATAGAAAAAAATTCGTCAGAAATATTTTTCTATAGAAAAAAATTCGTCAGAAATATTTTTCTATAGAAAAAAATTCGTCAGAAATATTTTTCTATAGAAAAAAATACGTCAGAAATATTTTTCTATAGAAAAAAATTCGTCAGAAATATTTTTCTATAGAAAAAAATTCGTCAGAAATATTTTTCTATAGAAAAAAATTCGTCAGAAATATTTTTCTATAGAAAAAAATTCGTCAGAAATATTTTTCTATAGAAAAAAATTCGTCAGAAATATTTTTCTATAGAAAAAAATTCGTCAGAAATATTTTTCTATAGAAAAAAATTCGTCAGAAATATTTTTCTATAGAAAAAAATTCGTCAGAAATATTTTTCTATAGAAAAAAATTCGTCAGAAATATTTTTCTATAGAAAAAAATTCGTCAGAAATATTTTTCTATAGAAAAAAATTCGTCAGAAATATTTTTCTATAGAAAAAAATTCGTCAGAAATATTTTTCTATAGAAAAAAATTCGTCAGAAATATATTTCTATAGAAAAAAAAATCGTCAGAAATATTTTTCTATAGAAAAAAATTCGTCAGAAATATTTTTCTATAGAAAAAAATTCGTCAGAAATATTTTTCTATATAGAAAAAAATTCGTCAGAAATATTTTTCTATATAGAAAAAAATTCGTCAGAAATATTTTTCTATATAGAAAAAAATTCGTCAGAAATATTTTTCTATATAGAAAAAAATTCGTCAGAAATATTTTTCTATATAGAAAAAAATTCGTCAGAAATATTTTTCTATATAGAAAAAAATTCGTCAGAAATATTTTTCTATATAGAAAAAAATTCGTCAGAAATATTTTTCTATATAGAAAAAAATTCGTCAGAAATATTTTTCTATATAGAAAAAAATTCGTCAGAAATATTTTTCTATATAGAAAAAAATTCGTCAGAAATATTTTTCTATATAGAAAAAAATTCGTCAGAAATATTTTTCTATATAGAAAAAAATTCGTCAGAAATATTTTTCTATATAGAAAAAAATTCGTCAGAAATATTTTTCTATATAGAAAAAAATTCGTCAGAAATATTTTTCTATATAGAAAAAAATTCGTCAGAAATATTTTTCTATATAGAAAAAAATTCGTCAGAAATATCTTTCTATATAGAAAAAAATTCGTCACAAATATTTTTCTATACAGAAAAAAATTCGTCAGAAATATTTTTTTCTATAGAAAAAAATTCGTCAGAAATATTTTTTTCTATAGAAAAAAATTCGTCAGAAATATTTTTCTATATAGAAAAAAATCGTCAGAAATATTTTTCTATATAGAAAAAAATCGTCAGAAATATTTTTCTATAGAAAAAAATTCGTCAGAAATATATTTCTGTAGAAAAAAATCGTCAGAATTATTTTGCCATAGAAACAAATTCGTCAGAAATATTTTTCTATATATAGAAAAAAATCGTCAAAAATATTTTTCTATAGAAAACAATTCGTCAGAAATATTTTTCTATATAGAAAAAAATTGTCAGAAATATTTTTCTATACAGAAAAAAATCGTCAGAAATATTTTTCTATATAGAAAAAAAATTCGTCAGAAATATTTTTCTATATAGAAAAAAAATCGTCAGAAATATTTTTCTATATAGAAAAAAAATCGCCAGAAATATTTTTCTATATAGAAAAAAATTCGTCAGAAATATTTTTCTATATAGAAAAAAAATCATAATATTTTTCTATATAAAAAAATCGTCAGAAATATTTTTCTATATAGAAAAAAATTCGTCAGAAATATTTTTCTATATCGAAAAAAATTCGTCAGAAATATTTTTCTATATAGAAAAAAATTCGTCAGAAATATTTTTCTATATAGAAAAAAATTCGTCAGAAATATTTTTCTATATAGAAAAAAATTCGTCAGAAATATTTTTCTATATAGAAAAAAATTCGTCAGAAATATTTTTCTATATAGAAAAAAATTCGTCAGAAATATTTTTCTATATAGAAAAAAATTCGTCAGAAATATTTTTCTATATAGAAAAAAATTCGTCAGAAATATTTTTCTATATAGAAAAAAATTCGTCAGAAATATTTTTCTATATAGAAAAAAATTCGTCAGAAATATTTTTCTATATAGAAAAAAATTCGTCAGAAATATTTTTCTATATAGAAAAAAATTCGTCAGAAATATTTTTCTATATAGAAAAAAATTCGTCAGAAATATTTTTCTATATAGAAAAAAATTCGTCAGAAATATTTTTCTATATAGAAAAAAATTCGTCAGAAATATTTTTCTATATAGAAAAAAATTCGTCAGAAATATTTTTCTATATAGAAAAAAATTCGTCAGAAATATTTTTCTATATAGAAAAAAATTCGTCAGAAATATTTTTCTATATAGAAAAAAATTCGTCAGAAATATTTTTCTATATAGAAAAAAATTCGTCAGAAATATTTTTCTATATAGAAAAAAATTCGTCAGAAATATTTTTCTATATAGAAAAAAATTCGTCAGAAATATTTTTCTATATAGAAAAAAATTCGTCAGAAATATTTTTCTATATAGAAAAAAATTCGTCAGAAATATTTTTCTATATAGAAAAAAATTCGTCAGAAATATTTTTCTATATAGAAAAAAATTCGTCAGAAATATTTTTCTATATAGAAAAAAATTCGTCAGAAATATTTTTCTATATAGAAAAAAATTCGTCAGAAATATTTTTCTATATAGAAAAAAATTCGTCAGAAATATCTTTCTATATAGAAAAAAATTCGTCACAAATATTTTTCTATACAGAAAAAAATTCGTCAGAAATATTTTTCTATATAAAAAAAAATTCGTCAGAAATATTTTTTTCTATAGAAAAAAATTTGTCAGAAATATTTTTCTATATAGAAAAAAATCGTCAGAAATATTTTTCTATAGAAAAAAATTCGTCAGAAATTTTTTTTCTATAGAAAAAAATTCGTCAAATATATTTTTTTTCTATAGAAAAAAATTAGTCAGAAATATTTTTTTTTCTATAGAAAAAAATTAGTCAGAAATATTTTTTTTTCTATAGAAAAAAATTAGTCAGAAATATTTTTTCGATAGAAAAAAATTCGCCAGAAATTTTTTTTCTATAGAAAAAAATTCGTCAGAAATATTTTTTTCTATAGAAAAAAATCGTCAGAAATATTTTTTCTATAGAAAAAAATCGTCAGAAATATTTTTTCTATAGAAAAAAATCGTCAGAAATATTTTTTCTATAGAAAAAAAAATCGTCAGAAATATTTTTTCTATAGAAAAAAAAATTGTCAGAAATATTTTTTCTATAGAAAAAAATCGTCAGAAATATTTTTTTCAATAGAAAAAAAATCGTCAGAAATATTTTTTTCAATAGAAAAAAAATCGTCAGAAATATTTTTCTATATAGAAAAAAATTCGCCAGAAATATTTTTCTAAATAGAAAAAACTGATCGACAGAAATAGAAAAAAATTCGTCAGAAATATTTTTCTATAGAAAAAAACTCGTCAGAAATATTTTTCTATAGAAAAAAATAGGTCAGAAATATTTTTCTATAGAAAAAATTGGTCAGAAATATTTTTCTATAGAAAAAAAGTGTCATAAATATATGTATTTGTTTAAAAAGTCTGCACAAAATTTGTACAAGGCTCTTAGAAAAGAAGCACAAGCTAAAAAAGGCAAAACAAAAAGCAGCGCCAAGAAAAATAACTTGGTAAACGTTTTTGAATAAAGTTAACTATGCAACTGACAGATTAATGAGCCAGCCATAAATTGTATGCGTGTTCTTTTACTTTCGGACAGCCATTTTCCAAGGGAAACCCAAAAATTGAAAAAAGTACATACACACTCTACGAATCTACTCCTGCCTTCCTTTCCTCTTATCCTTAGTGGTGATGGCCATTGGCGTCATTTGTTTTCTTTGGAATTGAACGAAAAAATTGTAGAAGTAATGCAGCTAAATTTACTGCATTTGAAAATAGTAAATAAGGTCTGAACTCTATTTTGTGCAGCGAGTTCGGATGCGAAATATTTTCTTAGTTTTTTTGTGGTAAACTGAATTAGTTCTTTTTACACAACACTAAGATTTGAAAGGCGGAAAAAAGCGAACAAATTGAATTCATTGTAAGAAAATGCAACGAATGCATTATGAAACACAAATGAGGCATTTAATGGAGAGGCGATTTTTTTTGCTTAATATTTTATTATTTTATTTTTATACAGCATTCATCTTACAGTGTTAAAAGAGTTTTATGTTTTGGAGTTATGAAGGGCAGAGCTCTTGAAAAATTTTTTATGTACGACCACTGCAGGGTGGAAAATTTAGTATTTTGATACAAGGCAGTCCGTGGGTCAATTAGTGTTGTCTTGCAAAGCAGATAACAAATTCAGACATTTCTCTGAATAGTTGTTATGCCTATGGAAAGCAAATTTATAGCCCACAAAAATGGACAATGTCGAACTGCTACTTTTAAGCCTTCTGCAGGCAAAAATGTGCCTCCCCCGTACCCCTAGATTTCAAAACGGATGTTTTAAAATGTGAAATTAGTTTGAAAAATACATATAATTTACCCCTTCAAATAATTTGATATCGCGAGGTACTGTTAACCCAAAATGTGGACCTATGTTGAAAATTTTTTGTAAGTATATTTCTTACCCATGAAGATATTTTCCCACATATTAAGTACCCCGTAAATACCATATCTAGTCACACATATTTTTCAAGAATATACCATATCTGTATGTACGTATTTGTATGCAATAAACAGATGTATATACACACAAGTAAACAAGAACTTTTAGAATTCAATAATAAAGTATTGTAAAATTGCAAGTATATCTGAGAGAGAAAAATAATTCAATTTATAGAAAATTCAATTTCAATTTTCCCTTCACACTCAGTGTTTTTGTGTACATAAATTGATATTATATATGTTCTGTTCAAGATATGTATGGTTGTGTGCAATTGTAATGTACGTAATGTTGCAGTTCGGTACGTATAGTTTTTTAAATCATATATAATTAAGGGATTTCCAGAAAAAGAGTATGAAAAAGATATCGCTGAACGCGAATGACCAGTTACTAACCTACACCACTATGATTGTGAAGGTGAATGCGGGATGTAATGCAAATTGTTGAATTCCGAGCCAGTCTCAGACAATAACCATAAGCCTCCTTTGTAAAAAAGATTTCAAGAAAATCTGAATTTGTGTTATTTCGAAATTGAATTTATCCCAAATCCTAGTAGAAGATTGGTTCAGACCATAACCATAAGATTGCCTTCTTTGTATAGAAGCTATTAAGGAAATCTGAATTTGTGTAATTTCAAAATTGAATTTATCCCAAATGCTAGTCGAAGATATTCGGTCAAATTAAGAAAATTTGACTAGATGAGTTCAACCATCACCGAACAGTCGAGTTATTTTGTAAATGCAATATTTATACCCTATACCACAATGTGGAAAAGGGTATTATAAGTTTGTTTTGGTAAAAATTCATGTAACACCGCGAAATATTCGTCGGAGACCCCCATTCATATCTCGACGAGATAAAGCGATTTTGAGATGTGTGTCCGTCCGTCCGTCTGTCCATTATAAATTGTAAACAAGCTCCAGGCCGCAATTATGGACCGATCATCACGAAATTTTGTATGGGGGTCGGGTTCAGATCAGAATAGATCCCTATTCTTATTGGTGATGATCGTGAAATATTTAGCGGGTGAAATGGACCAAAACATAATATTTATCCATTTTTCTAGCGGCTCTGTAGGTCTCAATAATAGTCCGATCAACGCGTAATTTTAAATAAGGTAAGAGTATATCACAAAGGAGAAGCTTGCAATTTGAGATGGCGATCGCATAATATTTAGACCAAAACTTTTGTGTGAAAATTGTGAAAATTTTTAATATACAGCTTATATCTTAATTCCTGGAAGTGACATTCCGGACAAGTGAGATACACTTGAAAGTGGAACGCTTGACCCTTCAATTGATGCCAATTATGTTGGTGTGCATGATCAGATAACAGAGTTACAGCCTAATATATTCCGTTATTTGTTTGTAGTGTAATAATAAACTCGCTAGAAGTCGCAATTATACATCAATAGTCACGAAATTTTGCACCGGGTAAGAGTATAGGTCGAAAAAGATGCCTACAATTGTGAATGATGATCTTATATTCTTTAGCGGGTGAAATGGACCATTACTTTTGTATGAAATATATAAAAAATTTATTTTGGGTCGATATTTTAATTCCTTGAGGACATATATATTTCGCAAAGTAGCCTACATGTGGGAAGAAACTACTGACCTTTCCTCTGATGTAAATTGCAATAAAGTGTTTGCTAGATAACGGACCTACTGCCTAATATATAATGGGTTCTGAGAAGAGAACCACATTTTTATCCCATGCTACATATTGTCTCTCCAAAAGTTTATGTAACACCACGAAATATTCGTCCTAGACCCCTTATTCGGTATGCCAAAATTCATATATCGACGAGATAAAGCGATTTAGCGATGTGTGTCCGTCCATTAAAAATTGTAAAGAAGCTTAAGGACGCAATTATGGACCGATTGTAACGAATTCTTTAAGAAGGTTGGGTTCGGGCCAGAATAGAAATGAGCGTGAGAAGAAGCGTACAAACCAACGTGAAGATCAGATAATACTTAGCGGGTTAAATGGACTGAAACTTTTGTGTGAAATTGGTAAAAATTTCAATAACATAGCGGTTAAACAACGGATGTAGTAGTACTACATAAGTGGGTTTCATTACATTTTAGTTTGTGTGAACTAAATTTTCCTTTCCTGCTACAAAAATGTCTTTGTCATTCTAGATAACGTTTTGGTTTTGGTCATAAGTATTATACATTACATCTCTGATATTTGATAATTAAATTTTCACAATCATTGAAAAGAAGTTCTGTAAAGAGCGATTGTCCAGGGATAGTGGTATAGGGTATCCCATGGTCGGCTCCGTCCGACTATAGACTTTTCTTACTTGTTTTTGTTTTGTTTCTTTTTTTATTTAATACTAGCAGACCCCGGTCCGCGGTGCAGACCCGTCGTAATTAGTTTTAATGACAACTTTTTATGGACTTTATGCTTGACAATTCAAAAATACCACACCGAGAAGGATTTTAAATTTACCAAATTTACCCTTCGTGTACATCCACCATAAGAGTTCAAAGTTATCGCTAAAATTGTGCACTAATATCTAATTTATATGGTATAGACAAAATAAAATAACTGGCAGGCGCGATTACTATCGAAAGAAATGACTTTCATAATAAGATCCACTTGCATAATGTACCGAGTCGGCACATTCCTTCAGAAACATTCTCCGCAAAAGTTAAACCCTTTTGCGCTTTATTCCAAATCAAATTTATTGGAAAACAAGTGAGCCAAGGCTATAGTCGGGTCGGGGCCGACTATGTGATACCCTACACCACTACCCCTGTTCATAAGCTTTTGACTAATAAAATTCAAAATATTAAAATTGGGATAGCTTAGCGCCTTTGATCTGAATGTCTTCATTAACACAGGTCAATTTTTTTGAAACGCATTTAAGTGCATCGACAATACAACCCAAATAAAAAATGGAAAGGTGGGATGTATGCCAACCATCAATAGGCTTATTCATCTGTGTGACCGCCATTAACCCTCAAAATTTCGTGACGATCCGATCAAAATTGCGACCTGTAGCGTGATTCCCAAAAAAGTGGAAAAATGGGATGTATTACCGACTATTGCGATATCTCCGTTATTTGGCTACCTACGCCGACCTAGTTTGCATCATTGTAAAGACGGGATCTTCTACTTTCATAATCAGGTTTTGCTTTTGGAAAGTTTCCAACCAAAGCTGTGATATTCGTCATTATAATTAAAATCGCAAAAATGAAAATTGGGGTTTTATTTGCTACTATTGTGATATCTTCGTTGTTTGATCACCTACGAGCACCTGCTTTACATCATTAGAAAGGTGATATTTTCTACTTTCATTGTCAGGTTTTGCTTTTGGTATACCCCATATAGAAACTGAGATATTCGCTTTGGAAAAAACGTTGTCTTTTTATCCACCTAAATTTTTTGCCCTTTTCGACCCCTAAATATTATCCGACTATCTCCAAAATCAATAGGCTTCTTCCCCTCCGGGAACCTCATCAACACCCAAAATTTGGCGACGATCCGATCAAAATTGCGACCTGTAGCGTGATTACAAGGTTTAGATGGACAGACGGACGGACGGACGGACGGACTGACGGACGGACACACATAGCCAGATCGACTCAACTCGTCGAGACATTCATTTTGGTATATATATGTAAGTATGGGTCTACGACCATTATTTCAATGCGTTACAAACTTTTTGGGCAAAACCAACTTATTTTTTGGTTGACAGCACTGCTACTATCAGTAGGACATAGCGACAACTTTATTTTGGTTGCTAACTTACCGACGAATTTCATAAACTACCGAAATTATAAGCATTTTAATTTTAGCAACTTTTGTCGGTAACTAAAAAAATAATTAGAGAATCCTACTGCAGAAAAGTTGTTAATGTCATCGAATTCAAAAACTTCTTCTCGTACAGCTAATAAATAAATACCGCTTATTCTGTGACATTATATCAACTACATATTGGAACAAAAACCTTGCAGATTTTTTCGACTTATCGTTTTTTGTCAGGATTTGGCTATATGTTTGATAAATTTATTCCAAGTCCAATATGCTCTAGCGGTTGCACGTATTGCAATATACCAAATACTATTAAGAGATTTATGTGATGTTAATATGTTATGTATGGGGGTCAAAGATTTGTCCAACTAAAAACTTTGTAAAAATGGGATTGAAATTAGAGGGCGATATCTCAATATGCATTAACAAGTGGATCTATTTTAACCACTTGAACCAAAAGGAATCCCAAAATCCATATTACAGCTGATATTCTTAAAAATTAAGGTAAGATCTTCGAATACAAATAGCGAAAACAACAGTAATTCTCTGCGGAAATTACAAACCAAAATGCCAATTATGAGCGAATGTGGTTGGAAATGTATAACAAAATACCCGAACGTGGTCTGATATGGTTAATTTTCAATTCAAAATATCAAAGAACTAATGCGTAATATATATTACTCTGTACCAAATTTTAAAATTGTATCTTAAATTTTGTGAATTCTCTCTCTCTCTATTGATTGTATATACTTTGTCTCAATAATTAATAAAAATCAACTAACAACCTTTATAATATCGTTACGTAACCCTACACAATATTTTAAAATTTCATGGTTTTTGGTCAAGCTGACTGGAGAACCGCTATTGTTATTAGTGATGATTGTGAAATATTTAGGGGGCGAAATGGAACAAAAACAAAATTTTTATCCGAATTTGTATCTGTTCTGTAGGTCGCAATCATAGTCCGATCAGCGACCAATTTTAAACAAGGTGTGAGCTTATGACAGAAAGGAAGCTTGTTATTTTACATGATGATTAGATCGTTTTTAGCGGAAACATTAAAATATATATCTTATATCTTTATCCCTGGTAGACACATTCCGCCCACGTGAATTATTTTTGAAAGACGATCTCTCAACCTTTCCAAAGATGCCAATTATGTTGATGTACTTGCTCAGATAACAGAGTTACAACCTAGTATATACGGAAAATCCACAGTTTAACTACGCTAGAGTTCGCAGTTATAGTTTAATACTGACAAATTTTTACACGAGGTAAGAATTTTGGTCAAGGAAGATGCCAACAATTTTGGATAATGAGCAGAAAGTTACAGAGGGTGAACTTTTTTTGGGAAAAATATCCAAATTCAACTTTTGCTTTATATTTTATTTGTAGGAGACATATTTCGGCAATCTCCGAAAATAACCTTGAAAACCAACATGAATATAGCATTTAGATATAGTTCAGTTATGCCTAACATATAAGTGTTTTTAATTGTTGTGATTTTCTTGCATAGAGCTACATTTACATTCCGTTCTACGAAATGTCGCTATCATGATAGAAAAGTTTTCAAATCATGAAAGAAGGATTCCCAGGTTTTTAAATTGTTCCAATTACAATGGGGTCTTGAAGTGTTCGTGATACCTGTGCTAAAAAGTAATGTAATAGTACCTCGAAGTATTGGTCTTTTTTCATTGATAGTTTCAATAAAAATCATCGAAAACTATTTCTAAAATTCTTTTAATATTTGTTTATACCAACATTTTTATCAACATTTAGGCCAACAAGATTATCGACGGTACAATTTTTTTCGACGATGCAATTTTTTTTTTTTTTTTGGCAAGTCCATACTTTCTGTGAGGACTAGTGCCTACGATAACCATCAAAGCGAGAAGACTTAGATTCGTAGAGACTTAGATTACGTCCGAATATGGACTACATCGGAACACTCCCTCCTTCGGGTGTCTCCCACACAATTTTTGGAAAGAGTGCAGTTTAAGGACTCGTCTCGGAATGTTTCATTTTTTTTTGCATTTTTTGGTCTTTGTGGCCCTTGTTACGACAGTACAATTTTTGGGGGTCAAAGCCCATTCTTCCCAGCTTGGTCATTATAAAATAAAATAAAATATTATAAAGGGTTACCTGAAGACCCTATTCCCCATGTATTTTGGGTTGGCTCTCACATGTATATAAAGGTTGTACCGCCCATGATCGGTAACGTGGGGTCCGCGGAGCCGTTAAACCTTTCATCCTTTTTTAACAATGCCCCTGCGGGCATATACATTCATATATTCGCCGTCATTACTAGAAACGGAAATTGTCCGTATTTTATAATCTCTGCGTTGTTATGGCGGACAAGGCAGTAGGGATGGCATTGGATGAGTCTATATAGGCCAACGGTGGCGCCCACATACTTCCAAGAGGTTTACGCTTGTGATTAGGCGAAAGGTTAGTCCTGGGGAACCTTAATTGAGAGCAGCCCTCTCAACCAGGATAGGAGACAGTGGTCGAATCGCTCACTTCTCTGAATAAAAAATAATTAAAAAAAAATAATAATTAAACCAAATACGCAGAGACAAAAAATGGAAAACAACTGGAACAACAGATCACCGAACTGGCGGCGAAACAGGACTATCGATTACGGAATATGGAACATAAGAAGCATAAATGGGAAAGATAACGAAATAGTTGAAGAAATAAAGAAGATAAATGTTAAATACCTAGCGGTAACAGAAACAAAAAAATGATGATGAAAAATTAAAGAAAATGCCTCATATACAACATTAGTGAATACATATGCACCAAACGAAAACGCATCTGCAGAAGAAAAAGATAAATTTTTTGACAATTGACGACATCACTACAGATGTGATCTTACTGGGGGACTTCAACGGAAGAGTTGGAAGAAGCCCAGAAAACTATGAAAATGTTGCAGAGAAATACGGGGAAGAAGATATAAACAACAATGGTACCCGTCTGTTACAGTTCTGCATTACCAATCAGTTAATAATTACAAACACTATGTTTCCACATAAGCACATGCCCAGATATACGAGGGAGGAACACACAAGACATGAAACATCGATTATTAATTATATAATTATCAGAAAGAACCAACTGCGAACATGCCGAAACTCCAGGGTGAAACGAGGGCACGAAATAGTTATATAGCGGCCAAATGGTGGAATGATACTATTAAAATTGAAATCAGAGAAAAGAAAATAAGATGGAAAGCATACCTCAGCAACAGAACGCCAGCAACTTACAATCTCTTAAGGAACAACTGATAAAAGTCAAGTAAGTTGTGCGTCAATCCAAATCCGAATCATGGGAGGAATTTGGAAACATCATGGAAGAAAATTACAATCAGAATCAAAAACTTTTCTATAGAACCCTAAAAAACCTCAGAAGACCAAAAGAATGTCCCATTAAATTCATCCGCAGTAAAGAAGGTGAACTATTGAGAGACGATCAAAAGATAATGGCCCGTTGGCGATAATATTTCAACGAGTTGCTAAATGGCGATAGCACGCCGGTTACGGAACAAGCACCAATTTCCCAAGAAGATGAAGATGGAACAAACCAAATAACAAGACCAGAACTTAGTCAGGCATTACAAAAAATGAAACTGGGAAAGTCTGCAGGACATGATGGTATAGCCCCGGAATTGCTGAAATTCATGGATCAGACAGGTGAAGAAATGCTACTCGATGTAATAAACTCAAATGACAGAAAAAACATTGAATACAACAAAGAAACACACTGCAGCTTTATAGATCTGGAGAAGGCTTTCGATTCCGTAAAGTGGCAAGAAATATGGAAGGTTCTTGAAAGAAGAAACGTGGACCGAAGCCTTATCAGGCGAATAAGAAGCTTCTATAAAATCTGTCGGAACTACGTACGAACTGGCAACGCTGCTTCGGAAGAATTTTTAACAAACCAAGGAGTAAGGCAAGGAGACATTTTAAGCCCATATCTGCACGCAGAAAAATATATGTTAGAAATATGTTTCAATCCAAACAAATATTTGTTTAGGGCTGATTGCAAACAAATATATGTTTGGATCCAAACATAATTTGTTCGTGTCCAAACAAATATATGTTTGCAACATTTTGTAATATATCTCAATTGTATATGTTTGGGTACCAATATATTTTTGTCAAGGAGAGTAACAACAGGGCTCTTGCAGCTGCGGAATGCTGGTTTATAATAAAGAGCTGTGTGCACGGTGTAATAGGAGACGCAGGCGTTTTGTGATGTGTGTGCGTAAAACACGTGTGTTTCGTGCTTTGTTGTTGTTAACCAACGTAGCAAGCGAAGATGAAAAGAAAAAAATGGTATTAATTATGTTGGTATTTTTTCATCAGCGTTCTAGAGAACATCGTTGGGTAAAGACGGTAAAGTGAGTGAATAAATCAGGGTTTTGTATTTTCTTAAAGAAATTGTGCTTTTTAGTAAACTAAATGTCCTATACATTCTATAATTGAATAAAAAATGTGAATGGAAATATTTTATTGGACAAGGAAGAAATCGCATTTAATATTGGTAATTACATCAATACATTTTTCATATACAAGCATACATACATATGTATATTTGAAATATGGATGTACCTATTTATTCTTCTTCTTTGTTTGCGCATAGATTTTTTCAATAAACTTCTATCATTTTGATGTCCGGTCCATGTCAGAATATTTTTCAGCCAAGACACTTCTTTTCTTCCCCTGCATGGTATTCCATCAACTGATCCTTTGATAATTTTTTGCAGAAAAAATATATTTATCATTTCTCATGATATGTCCCAGGTATGACACTTTTCTGGTTTTAACTGTTTTAAGGAGTTTGCGATCTTGATACATTTTTCTTAGTACCTCGTCATTTCTTATGCGATCTCTCCACGGTATTTTAAGTATTTTTAGGTATATCCAAATTTCAAATGATTCCAGTTTTCTTTCATCTATCGCCTTTATTGTCCATGTTTCTGATGCATATAATAAAACAGACCACATGTAGCATTTGATGAATCTCGTTTTAGTTTGTATACCGATGTCATGACTTGTCAGTATCTTGTTGTATCTGTAAAATTTTGCTACATATTCTTTCCATATTCGTTTTTTCTCCGCTAATTCAAATATAGGTTTGTTATTTTCATCTAACAGAGTGGCTGGCGCTGTTTTTTATATACTCCTGCTGCTTCCTTTAACTTCTTATGAAGGTTGAAGTCATCGTGTAGGGTCTGTAGAGTTTCAATTTCTTGAAATTTTTTATTAAGTAAATTATTTTTTGCTGCTCTTGTCATGGTTCTGATTTCTTTATTTATCTCCCAGTATCTTTCGAATTTTCTATTTTTCTGTTGGCTTCATAGGATTCGTAATTGTTTTATTTCCTCAGTGACCCATTCATCTTCTTTCGATGCAGGGGAGTTTTAAAGGCACATATTCGTGGTGGAGTTTATCTTCGTTTTGAGATTATGCTATATATTTTCCACATCCTCCTTGTTTGTTTGGAGTTAACACGTTCGCGGACGTGAATGCTATAGCATTCCGATGCAAAATGACGTGAATGCTATAGCATTCACATTGTCAGCCAATTTTTGTTAATTTACTTGTATACAATCTTAAGTTTTGGTGATTAATATACATAATACGATTTATTTCAACAAGATACATTCTATAATAAATAAAAAATAATAATAATAAACAATAAATAATAAATAAAAACAAAAAAAATAATTTCGAAAATAATTGGGTGTCATTTTTTTCACCTCTCTGAATTTGCTTGCGTCCGCGAACGTGTTAATATCTGCTTTAATTTCGCATTTAACAGTTGAATCTTTCATCATGTGCAGATTTAGTCTGGGTGTCCTCTTCTTTTTTCGGGTAATTGCTAATTTGATACTGATTTTAGAAAGTAGCAAGTTATGGTCAGATGGGACGTCCGCACCGGGGAAAGTTGAGCTCTTCATCACACATGAAGAGTATCGTTTGTTGCTAATTATGTAATCAATTTTATTTTTTATGATGTTTGCTGGGTTATCATGAGGAGATCTCCACTTTTAAAGTCTTCTGGGATGTAATTGAAACATTGTATTTGTAACTTTCATTTTATGTTCTTGGCAGAATTGTACCAGTCTATCCCCTCTATCATTGCGTTGTCCTAGTCCATATTTTCCAGTGACTCCATTTACTTCATCTCTTCCCACCTTTGCGTTAAAATCTCCTTGTATAATAGTAATTTCATGAGATTTGGTGTTTTTGAGTAACTCTTCGATTTCTGCATAGAATTCCTCGACTTCGTCATTACTTGAGTCCGATGTGGGAGCGTAAACTTGTATAATGTTCATATTAATAGGTTTTGTATTAATTTTTATCATCATTGTTCTGTCAGAATGTGGGATGAATCCTGTTACATATTCTGCAATATAACTCTTTCTATTATTGCCACACCCTTTCTGTGCTTTCCTTTTTGATTTCCCGAGTGAAATACTCGAGTATTTTCCGATCTAAAATCTCCGCTTTCAGTCCACCATGTTTCACTTATTCCGAGAATATCTATATTTAGTCGGTTCATTTCGCTTATAGTGTTATTGAGCTTTCCAGGTTCGTATAAGCTTCTAACATTCCACGTTCCTATTTTTAATACCTTTTTTGTTTTACCTCCGGGGATTCTTAGCACCCTCTTATTGCCGGAGACTGAGGGCCGTGTTTCTTCTGTTGTTTCCATATTAATTATTATATGATTTGCAAGGGATTTTACTTCATTTTACTTCTGAAGGGCTTGTAGTTTTCCATATATTTATTACATTATATAATCATTTGATTCCAGATGCCGATTTCCCTCCCAATGATGATTTCAACTTTGAAGAAAATGTGTTTTATTTCACAACTAAGGAGACGCGTTCAGCGATGTTTCTATATATTTTTTCTTTTTAAAATGTGTTATGTATTTCATTGGAATTTTGTATGTACCTTTGTGTCTTTGTTGTTTTGCCTTTTTTTCTAGCAAGTGAGCATACATTTCAGTGTGTTTCACATTGACATTTACGCTCTCTTGCTCTCAGAAAGCACCCACTGGTACATGTGTATAGTTTTTTTTTGTGGCTTTAGGGTTTGTATTTCTTTCCACCCAAACATATAATTTGTTTGCACCCAAATATATATTTGTTTGCAGGACCCGAACATACATATGTTATGTTTGGGGCTGCTTGCAAACAAATATATGTTTGCTGCAAAATATGTTTGGGACATATGTTAGAGAGGACATTTTTTTCTGTGTGTGTTTATAATTCAAATGGATGATATAATAAAAACGTGCAAGGAGTCATTTAAAACGATGAATATTGGAAATTGGAAACTACAACCAGTGCAAATATCAGTGTTAGCATATGCCGACGATGTGACCCTAATAGCTCACAACCAAGAAAACCTACAACAAAACATTAATATTTTCGCTGACGAAATGACCAAGCGAGGGCTACGCATTAACACAAAGAAGACAGAGACAATGGTAATTAGCCGAAATAAAAGTCAACATCAAATATTTATTGGTGCTGTACTTAGCGACGACGGCACAGCAGACAAGGATCTTAGGCGTAGAATATCTGCAACTGCAAGTCTATATTACAGCCTAAACAAAAACTTCATTAGCAAAATAGAGGTAACCAAGAACACCAAACTAGCAGTATTCAAATCTACACACATACCGATACTTATGGAAGTGAATCGTGTGCTCTCACAACAAAAAACCCAAAGTAGAATTCAGTCTGCAGAAATGAAATACCTGCGGCGAGTTGCAAACTAGAGGGGATAAAGTGCGAAATCACAATATAAGAACCAATCTAGAAATTGAGCCACTAAAGAACAGAGTTAGACAAATAACTTAAGATGGTTTGTTCATGTTGTCAGAATGCCAGACAATCGACTACCAAGACATATATGGGAGGCAAGACCGTCAGGTACAAGAAGCCGAGGAAGAACGACACATTAACCGAACGAAATATAGAGCCCACAACGGCCAATTCCATGGCTCAAGACAGGGCGAACTGGACAAGTCTTTGCAAAAACCTCTACACTGCAAGGTAAAAGAATAAATAAATAGTTAAGTATGTTCTACATCTCTGATACATATGTTTCCATGTATATCAACATATGTATGTACGACCGCACGGCCCAGGTATTGTGGTCGGCACTGTCCGAATATAACCTCCCCTTACTTGTTTAAATTTACTATTGTTATTCAAATACATTGTCGTATATTCCGTTTAATTCTAAATCGAAATGTATCAAAATTTCACAATCTATAAAATATATGTATACACTTAAATAAGCTTACATGAGATTTTCTTAAATGTAAGGCACTGTGTCTAAGAGATGATATCACAATCATTAGGCTACATACATTTATTTATGTTTGTCCCTGGTGAATATTTCCTATTAAGTTCAATTTAGACTAGGATTTAAAGATCTGTGACTTGATGGCGTTTGAGATGAACTTAATTATAAAAAATTGAAGTCTTTCGCTTTGATATTTTCTTGTTCGTCTTGTTCTAGGTTCAATATTGTGCAATTTCCATTTTCTTGTTACAAATTATTTGTATCACTGATGTCAGCCATGTGTACGCTGAACATTGACGACGCACGTAATCTTCTACAGCGATTATATTGGAATTCGCAATTTTAATATATGCATGTTAAAAAAATGAACGAACGAACGAACGAATGAATGAATGAAATTTCCACTGGGACATATTCAGTGTAGTCTTTATGTTATCCTCGTTCTTGTGGCACCAAATCGAATTAATCCATGCACCAGATGCTTACAGGATTCCCGAAACATATTTCATATTGTCTTTCTGTAGCAAGCTGTTGGAAATGGTTGATTGGTTGGTTTGATGGGTGAGTTTTGTGGTGGTGGAGGGGGGTTGTTGGCGTTCTGATGAGGTGTGATAAAAAACTGAAAAGGCTGAAAGAATTGTAATAAGAAATGTTGCACACACACAGACATTCACCAGAGAATATATGTCGCCGGTGATGACAAAAACAAAATCGGTGACATGAATTGTTGACATTAATCTTTCAATAAATCAATCGAATTCTTTTGTATTTATGTAAAATATTCGAACGCATACTGGTGCACACACATAAAAATGAAATGGTAATCCAAAATTCTGACGAAGAAAGAACAAGTCCAAATGAGATCAAGTTATATAAAATATTGAGGCCGGCTGTAACGAACTTTATCACCCTAGATTTGAAGTGAAAGATTTCAGATATACAAAAATATTCACAAAAATACATACATATCTATGCTTCCACAACATCCCCGAAGGCATAAGGGAGACTTCTCTCATATCAATGATTCAGCGATTTATATTGGCTCAATGATTTAGGACCTACTCTTACGTTCGATGTTCTGGTCTGGGATTGAACCGCAGACTTTCTGAGGTTGTGCTTACCACTGCGAGTTATGTCTAAATAGCTGTTCGTGAATCGTTTTTAAACTTTCACAAAAAGTAGTTCATGTAGCCTGAAGATTTTTGTAAATTTTTAATCCAGTTCGAAGAAGGACTGGCACCAAACTTGATAGAAAGTGCTAAGCTTTTGAAGCAAGGATGTAGAAAACCTAGGAAGCCGACAGAACTAGCCTTTCGAGGCAGGACAATACTGAGGAACGAACTTCGACCAACTAATTGGCCAATAATGTTCCCATCACTAGTGCTGTTAATCGGATGGCTAAAGAGAAGTTGGCTTACCTTCAATCGATGTACTATCTCAGGAAGTTCATTGGCAGGGAACCGCAGTTCATCTCTATGAGAGAGTGCAGATTGATCACGATCAATCTCAAGGTGGTGAAAAAAATCGAAAGGAGATATCTTCACTTGCCCAACTCTCTCTCTCTCTCTCTTCCCGATGTCAGCAGATGAAAAGCGTAATGTCCGAAGTTGAGTTCAACGTCGAACCAACAGACTCGAAATCCAGACATAACCGACAGTCTATGTCTGGAGTCTTTTCAGAATTTGGTGGCCCTTTTTGGACATTTAAACTTGCCGAAAAAAAGGTGATTAGGATGAAAGTTAAAAAGTGTTACGGAGGAGATATTTGAAGGAATGGGCCGACATTATGGATCTTATTTAGGGAGTCATACCTTTTCGATAGATATTGCGCCCACTAGTCATTTCAGTGGGTCATCGTATAAATTTTGGACCAGTATGTCAGGAATCACAGACTTGTCCACGGAAAACATAATATCGTTCTAGACACTACCACAACAAACAACATCGGTATACATTTAAAAAAGATCTTCGAACATAGCCTTAACTGCACTTAGGTACAAACGTTCAACTTTTATGGGAGAGGTACCCTAAGAAGAGGACATATATGGGACATTTTAGAAGTTAAATTAAATTTGGACAAAATATTAGGAGTTTCAAAGTTTGGACGAAAATGGGTTGATCGGTACAGGAGTTATCGTGTGCTCTACCCACCACATATAATGACATAAGGGTTTTTTACACCTATCGGGCTGTTTTCTAAAGAAGTATGGACTTGCCTCTGATAACAAATTTACCGTCATACTTGAGACAGCAAATTCAAGTAGCTTCATCAAAAATCAAAGTGATTCGAGAGCAGGTCTTAAAGTGAACTTATCCGAAATTTTGTGTGGGAGGTACCCGAAGGAGTGGCAAATATAGTCCATATTCAAATCTGATCTATATCTGGTAAATATATTAGGATGTATTAAGTATGAAATCGGTCACTCCCTTCAAGAGTTATCGTGGCCAAATTTTTTCCGAACATTTTTGAATTTTTGTGGGGGAGGTACATGAAGGAGTGGACCGATATGGCTTATCTTCGAACTTAAACTAAGTTTGAACAAAATATTAGGAAGGCCAACTTTTGGACAGAAGCGGGAAATCCGTTCGAGAGTTATCTTGCGCTCCAACCCCTACACACAGTGCCACAGGGGTTTTTTGCAACTTTCAGGCTATTTTCTCAGTAAGCATGGACTTGGCCCTGATGAAACTTGTAAAACGTATAAGGGGCAGTGAATACAAGTTGCTACAGCAAAAATCAAGGCGATTCGAGAGCAGCTACTGAACTGAACTTTTCCGAAATTTTGTGTGGGAGGTATCCGAAGGAATTTGCCGATTGAGCCCTTGTTGGAACTTTATATAAGTCTTGTAGATATTTCACGATGTGCAAAGTATGGATCAAATCGGTTACTCCCTTCAAAAGTTATCGTGCGCACAAATTTTCGGAACATTTTCGAACTTTTGAGGGGGAGGTACCGGAAGGAGTGGACCGATATAACCCATCTTCGAACTTAAACTAAGTTTGGACAAAATATTGCGAAAGTCTAATTTTGGACCGAATCGGTTGTGAGAACAAGCAATACAGTCTGGGAAGGTTCCGACTATCAGCTATGAATATGAAGTAGATCCCCAGTGGAAAAGTATTGTCCGCATGTGTTCCACTGCCCCTGTGTACTCTGCACGCATGCAAAGAATGCTCGGTGGACAAAATCCAGGAAATTCATGAATTACAGTTCCGCCTAGTACAAAAACAAGAACTTCTTCTAGTATCGTCCTCAAAAAAAAAACAATATTTTCGCATTACTGCAATATAAGTTCTATTCAAGGATCTCTTGAAATGTTTACCAAAGGTAGTCCTTATAATTACTTCAATATTATGTTTGTCATTGACACATCCATACCTTCTGACACAATGGCCCGAAAGCAATAAAAAATTGTGTTGATGGAAGCCACGCGCTTCAGGTTACTCTCCTTTATCTCGATCAGGGATGATCGTAAAATATATGTTTATTTGTAAAACACAAAAATATTAAAGTCAAATGTATGTGTATGGGACAACATAGCCTACCAGCATCCGCCAAATACATTCATGACTGACAAGAGAAAATATGAAAATAATGAATGATTTCAGAAAATGTATGCAAAAACTGACAAAAACACAATCCTTAAGAAAATTGACTTGTAGAAGAAATATTGAAAAAGAGAAAATAAGTTTAAACACACATTCATGCTTTACACCGATGTTGTTTCTGTAACCTATTGTGGGTAAACAAAAAACGAAAAGATTTAAACGATTCATCTCTGTCATTTATTTTTTGGGAAAAATAAAAATGATATTCCACGCGTGATTTCCGTCTGTTAGTTTGAAACTTAACATATGAATGTATCAGTGTGTGTGCGTCAATGTGTGTGGAGGTGCGATATTTATGATTGCTGCAGTTACATGTTACCAAAAAACTATAACAATCTCACGTAGACGCCTGCATTCGTGTCTGCATTCGTACGAAATAACACATTTAACAGATCGAATGCACGGTTTTATGAAACAAAAGCCTGAATATTTTGAGATGTTCGAGTGTTCACAGTGGTAGAATTTTTTTTAACACTAATAGCAAATATGACAAATTGAATTGAACATATTTTTAAGTAGACAATCCTAGGGTGTATATGAACTAATGCCTTCAATATATAACCACTCCTACTCGAATGTCAACGTTGACCTGCTATTTAAACGATTTAACGAAATTATTGTGCGTCTGTTTTAGCGAAAAAAGGGAGGTATCCCAAGAACTGGGCCAGTATGCCACATTTTTAAACCTGTCCTATGTTTGAACCAAATATGTTTTACGAGGATCAACCAATTGGTTCAACAGTGAGACAATTATCGTGGGCATCAGCCAGCTGGACGAAAAATTTGTCTAAAACGGATTTCGTCCAAAAGTATTTGGGGTATAGATCGTATAAAAGCGTACATACCTTCGCCAGCCTTTAAGATGGGAGTTTAGTAAATATAACATTTTGTCCAATTAAGTCTTAATGCACATTCATGAGGTTACCACAATAATAGGATCAAGGCCAGTGTTCGGTCGATAGAATTCCAATTTCTTAGTTCTTTTACAAGTTATTTGGAGAATGTCATAGTTATTCCCATTTTAATTTTATTCCTTCGTTTTTATGGATTAAGTTGTTATACTGACGTGCCTGTTCTGTGGTTGCATAAAAATGAAGAAGGCTGTGACGACGAGAACATTACAATAATAACAACAACAAAAAGTATAACACCATCACTAAAATAGCTGGGGGAGTAATGTGCACAATGGACAAAATTAAAGATGACAAATAATTTAACATATATAACTTCTGACTTGACTAATATTGTTGTTAGTTCCACCACAATGATCCATTGTGCAATATCGTCCATTGGCAATGAATACAGAAATAGTAGTAACATCACCCAATATCGGATGAAATATAAATCGTTTATTTCGCATGAAAGACATTAAAATTTATGCACGTGTAAAGTGTACACTAAACTTGATTTATAAGGATTTATCTTTTGCTTGCTGGGGCTTTTTCCTTGTTGTTGCTATTTACCCTCATCCACAATCAATGCGAGTCTGTTGTGTCCCTCTACTATTACCTTGTATACAAAATACACAGATATTTGTATTTGTGCTCAACTTTAGTTTGTTAGGGTGTGATATTGCCTCAGCGTCTGTTTACAGAGTTGTACGGCTGGTGGGTGTTACATTGAGGCCATAAAGAGCTATTAAGGTTATTCACACCGATACACAGCGATAACATTGGAGGCGCCTGAGGTGTCTTTCACAATGGCCAAGGTTATGTTGTGCAATGACATACTATGTATGAACATATGTAGGTAGGCGGCAATGTGTGTTTGCAAATGGATTCGGCTCAATTGAATGGAGGTGTGTGTGTAGGAGGGTAGTGTAAATGGGCTTTGCCATGTAAGATTGGTTAAAGATTTATTATGACATTTGGTTTCTGCAACATGTTATGAAAAAATAGTTTTTTGATGGTTTTATTTCTCATAACATTTCAAACCGTTTTACCAGATTCAGATTTTTTCTTGCTGGTTGTCATGTGGAATTTATACGATGCATGTGTGTGGTAGCCAGAGCGTATGAGCAACGGTGACATTAATAAACGTCATACGTGTATGACCCTCAGAGGAATATAAATTGTATTTTTGTCAATCCTTGTTGGGTGTATGTATTTATTTCATCGAAGTGAGAGTGTAGGGAAAATTATAGATACAAATTTAGGGAATTTAAAAGGGCAATAATAGGCAAATGTGTTTTAGAATTCAAATTTGGTAGGAAAAATAAAATAAAGCGCTTCAAATCGCCAAAATCGATCATAACCACCGAACCACAGAATTGAAATTTAAAAATAGAAATTAAGAGATTACACCATCCAGAACGAAGTTGATATCACCTGAAATAGACATGTGCCTGCTTCGATGGACTTTAACGCATGATGGGCAGATGTATTGCTCTATAGAAAATAATTTGAACGTAGTTGAGCTTAAACTACTCTGGTTTGTCGTAGCTTCTGATGTTCTTCAGCTGTGAGAGATTAGGGATGTTCTCTGATGGCTACACTTTTTTATACCCTCAGCATTTATGCTAACGAGGGTATGTACACTTTCATACGGGCAAAATGTGCCTCATCGAAATAATGGTTTTAGACCCCAATTTGTTTGGACGAAATCCGTTTCAGACAATTTGGAGTTGATTTAGCCATGTCCGTCCGTCTGTCTGTCTGGTCCGGTCCAAAATTTGGCTTTCGTAATATTTTGTCCAAACTTAGTTCAATTTCGAAGATGGATTATATCGGTCCATTCCTTCCGGTACCTCCCCCACAAACTTCGAAAATGTTCGGAAAATGTGTCCGCACGATAACTCTTGAAGGGAGTAACCGAGTTGGTTCATACTTTGCACATCGTAAAACTTCTACCAGACTTACATGAGGTTCCAATATGGACTCAATCGGTAAACTCCTTAGAAAAAAACCCCTATGACACCATGTGTAGTGGTTGGAGCGCATGATAATTCTCGAACGGATATGCCGATTCCGTCCAAAATTTGGCCTTCGTTATACTGTGTCCAAACTTAGTTTAAGTTCGAAGATAAGCCATATCGGTCCACTCCTTCAGGAACCTCCCCCACAAAAGTTCAAAAAATTTTGGGAAAAATTGTGCGCACGATAACCCTTGAAGGGAGTGGCCAATTTGGTCCATACTGTACACATCCTAATATATCTACCCGAGCAATTACTGCAACGAAAGCATCTCATTTTGTTGCTGTACTGGAAGGATATTTGCCTCCTGATGTAGATGGTCCACTGAAGACTTGAGAAGGCACCCTGTTGCTGTTCTCAGCGCGGCATTCTGACAAGTTTGAATCTCTTTCTAATGCGCATCAACTAAATTCGGGGACCAAACTGGCGCCGCATAGCTTACCACTGACCGACCTATCGCATTATATGTGGTCAACAAGGTTTCTTTATATGCACCCCAAGTGCTGGCGACAAGGGACTTGTGGACCTTGGTTCTACATTTCAGTTTGTCACAGATCGCTGCGGCATGCGCGAACGACGTGAACGTAGTGTCGAATGTGACCCCTAGAATTTTTAGGGGGTTTGTGGTCGCACGATGTTGTTGTTGGTGTCATATTAAAGAAAAGAATATTGGCATTATACAATAATTTTCATTTATTGCATTCAAGGATAAAAAGGACATCAAAAAATGTTCTTGAAAAATTGAATACATAAGAATCCTTTGAAAACATCCTGCATTTTTTTTTTCAAAAAATAAATGTTAATATATTTATGTAGTGCAACACATCGCGAAATGTCATATTCTAGCTTTGTACATTATTTTTTAATAAATTTTTACGTGAAATTCTAAAAAAAAACAAAATAATAATGATAATAATAATAATAATAATAATAATAATAATAATAATAATAATAATAATAATAATAATAATAATAATAATAATAATAATAATAATAATAATAATAATAATAATAATAATAATAATAATAATAATAATAATAATAATAATAATAATAATAAAATAATAAGAAAAATAAAAACATTTTATTCTATATCATTGTGCGACACGAACAAAATTAAAAAAACCAATAAGTAAAGGATCAAAGTCGGGCGGGGCCGACCACTGTGAATATGTAAAATATATATGGGAGCTGAATCCAATTCAGAACAGATTTTGATATAATTTTTTACATTTATTTGTAGACCAAATTCCGTCACATAGTCCAAATTTCATCAAAATTGGACATATATAGCGTGTTTCGTGCATCAAATCTGTCGAAAATATATATGGGAGCTATATCCAAATCTGAACCGATTTCGATATGATTTGCCACAGTTATTTCTAGACTAAACCACCGTTACACATTCCAAATTTCATTGATATCGAACAATGTAGCGTTTTTCGCGCATCAAATACCTCAAATCTGCCTAAAATAAATATGAGAGCTATATCCAAATCTGAACCGATTTCTATATAATTTGGCACACTTATTTCCAAGTTTAATTGAAATCGGATATATATAGCTTGTTTCGTGCACCAAATGCCTTAAATCGGGCGAAGATATATACGAGGGCTATATCCAAATCTGAACCGATTTTACCAAAATAAATAGCGTTCGTCCTTTGCCAAAAAAACTATCTTCCCCAATTTTCATGCGAATCGGACAATAAATGCGGCCTGTACTTTGTTTACAAAAATACATGGACAAACGGACAGACAGACATGCGTAAATCGACTCAGAAAGTGATTCTATGTATATCCCTAAAAGGAACTATGGGTCTATCTCGTTTCCTTTTGCATGTTACAAACTAATGCACAAAGACATAATACCCCTTACCACAAGGTGGTGTAGGGTATAAATACGAACAAACCATATTCTGACACTGCAGCATCATAGAATAACAAAAATAAGACACGTGTCCCGGTGTTTTTCCCCATCACTTCTACTTTCGCGGTTATGGGCCCCAAAGGTTTGAGGACTAGTTGTCAAAAGGGATCATTTTGCCACGTTCATATTTTCTAAATCGCTAAGAATTTTAATTTGGTCTCGGAGACAAAGCTGTAGCTCTTGTCTTAAAGAACTAATTCTGAACACATAAAATCCACTAAACCTCATCGTCAAGTAAAAACCGTAAAGGTCAAATGGGAAAGTTCACCATGGACCTTCAGAACAGAATTAACACATTGTACAGTGGTCCCACTTGTATGGAAAGAAGTGCAAAAAAAAAAGTTCTAATCGAGTTAACGCCTCGAAATTTTAAACATAGTGTTTAAGTTAGAAACTCTCTATTGGTATTTTCACTACAAATTTCCAGGGAGCCTTTGTTCGCCTAGTTCGGATCGCAGAGAGGCCTCCCTTCCTTAAGTGATCTCTACAAACCCTCTGAGAAACTATGTTCGCTTACGGCGGACCGTAGGGTGATATTTCAAATCATTGCCCCACAAATCTTCTCAGAGACTATGTTCGCTCAGAGTACTCTCTTGGTAGTGAAATATCTCTGCAATTTCTCCTTGGAACTGTACTCGCTCAGTTCGGATCGTAGTGAGAACTTTCCAATAAGCAGTGATTGCCTCAGCCTTGATTCACTTTCGGTTTTTATACACAAAAGACTTATTAGTCATCTCTTCACCAGTACGGAAGTACTTCTCGGTTTACTGGCGAATTGTAACGCGTCTCACCCACACCAGGTAAAGTCATCAGTACTTTTCGCCTAAATAAATCACCTACACAC
Organism: Musca autumnalis; assembly: GCF_047663935.1. Classification (NCBI taxonomy): domain Eukaryota; kingdom Metazoa; phylum Arthropoda; class Insecta; order Diptera; family Muscidae; genus Musca; species Musca autumnalis. Next base: position 161,222,393 of record NW_027411866.1, on the reverse strand, counting down.
CTTTGTTATTATTATACAAACTAAAAACATTTGTGTTTTATTTCCTACTCTTTTATTTATCGGTAACACTCGGGTTTGTATCACCATTGCTCATCTCCACAAACAAAAACTATTCTCTGTGGCCTTTGGTGAAGCCCCCATATCTTTATATGGGTACCCCCGTTTTTTTTATATTTTGACGATTTTAGCCAAATTTTCCAACCGATTTGGCTGTAATTTTGCATTTTAAGTTCTGAGGGAACACCATACCTCCTTGCATAAAATGTTCCCGATTTTCGGAATTTTGGCGATTTTAAGGCGTAGTATAAGGGGAATAACTTACAGGATGGCAGATGGTGGTAGATTGTGGCAGCTGGATTTCTTTTTATCGTAAACTAGAGACTTTTTCCTGTGTTTAAAGAAATATATGCTCTTTCCCTTACGAGGCGAACATTGGTAAAACTCAACATAAATTTATAGCAATGATATTAAAAATAGCACAAAAAGTAATTTACAAAGAATTTATTTTTAAGGAACTTAGAAAACGAATTTTGAATTCGTTTTTTTCGTAAGAATATTGTCAATAGCATCAACTATAAGTTTCATTTTGGAAATTGTACATTTACCACTTAGTTATACCCTACACCACTATGTGGAAAGGGTATTATAAGTTTGTATTGGTAAAAATTCATGTAACACTGCGCAATATTCGTTGGAGACCCCCAATGTGGTATACCAATCTTCATATCTCGACGAGATAAAGCGATTTTGAGATGTGTGTCCGTCCATCCCTCCGTCCGTCCGTCTGTCCATTATAAATTGTAATCAAACTCCAGGCCGCAATTATGGACCGATCGTCACGAAATTTTGCATGAAGGTCGGGTTCGGATCCCAATTTCTGTTGGAGATGATCGTGAAATATTTAGCGGGTGAAATGGACCAAAAACATAATTTTTATCCAATTTTGTAGCGGCTCTGCAGGTTGCAATAATAGTCCGATTAACGCGAAATTTTAAATAAGGTAAGAGTATATGACAAAGAAGAAGCTTGCAATTTGAGATGGCGATCAGATAGTATTTAAAGGGTTAAATGGACTAGAAATTTTGTGTGAAATTTGTGAAAATTTTTAATATACAGCTTATATCTTTATTCCTGGAAGAGACATTTCGGGCAAGTAAGCTAAACTTGGAAGGCAATCTCTTGGCCTTTCCATTGATGCCAATTATATTGATTTACGTGCTCAGATAACAGAGTTACAGCCTAAAATATATCCAGTTATTTGTTTGTAGTGTAATCAGAAGCACGAGATTTTGCACGATGTAAGAGTTTACGTTGTTCTTCGACCTAAACTCTTACATCGTGCCTACAATTTTGGATGATGATCTCATATTATCTAGTGGGTTAAATGGACCATTACTTTTGCATGAAAAATATAAAAAATTAAAATTTGGTCCATATTTTACTTCCTGGAGGGCATGTACCAGCAAAGTAGCCTACATATGGAAAATGAACTACTGACCATTCACCTGATGCAAATTGCTATAATGTGTGTCCTGGGTAACTAACGGGCCTACTGCCTAATATATAATAAGTTTTGTGTAGAATACAACATTTTCCTCCCATGCTACAATTTGTCTCTATCATGATAGAGAAATTCCCAGCCTTAATGCAAATTACGTGGAACCCTAGCATATTAATTGCACAATTTTTTATACATATGTATGTATATTGCAGCATGGAGCGTATAATTAATTAAATATGAATATTTTTGGGTGTCATAAATTTGTTTGCATCCAAATTTTTTGAATTTCTACTCGTTATTAGTGGTTTTTTACTGGTTAAAATATATTTTTGATATCACAATATATATCCACAATGAACTATTTTCGAAATACCCTAAAAAGCACCAAATCGGGTGCATTTCCAACCATATGAATGGTACAAGTGCACTTTTTTTGGACGATAGATCTTCAATAAACTCATAATGTTCCCTTTAAAAATTTGTATATAGCGTTTGCAGTGTTCAATAAAATTGGATTCAAAGAAAATTTATAGATGTATGGTAGCCCCAATTTCAATTTTCCAATTTTGGAAGTTTTATTAGAAATGTATAATTTTATTTTTATTTAATTGTTCCAGTAGGGACAAGGGTAGTAGTCCGGTCAAAATAGACATTGAAATAGCAAAAATTCCCACAGAGCTGAATTTTGGTGGAGATCTAGAGTTTGCCATTAGAAGCAACGTCCTAAAAGTCCCCATCGATCCCATGTGTGCAAAAAAAATTATTCGGGGTAAAAGGTCAAATTTTAAGTGTTTTTAGGTTTTCGGATTTATTTTTTGATAACGGTTGATCTAATCAAAAAGTGACTAAAGTAAATATTGTAGACATAAAAATTATCTACAAGTTTGACTTTAATAATTTATTTCCTAGAACGAACCATTCTTGAGATATAGCTGTTCTAAAAAACACATGATTTTTATGCACTTATAAGGGAAATATGCAAATATTCAGACGAACTGTCCCCCAAAAAATATATATTTTCTTGAAGAGCGAAATTATAGCTATCTTCTAAAAAAATTCCAACAAAATCGGAGCGTGTTTAGTAGAGTTATTCAATGTTAGAGTCATTTTATGCAAAAATATCCCATTTAACCCACATGTATAATCGAAAGCCCAACGGGAGCGACCCCAACGAAAACTCTCCGATTTTTTCAAGTTTTGTCCGAAGGTAGGGTTTGTTGCGCTGATTACGCAAATGTATAATTTTCAACGGTTGCGGATCCGGTTCGCCGGTTATTCGACCCGAAAGGCCAAATTTAAAAACAGGGTTAGACCCGGTTCTACGGAACCGATTACTGCAAAGTGGATATCGTTTGAAAGCTTACGGAAGTATCTAACACATAGTGTCGTTACTTTAACTGGTTCGCCTCATAATGTAATTACGCGGCTAATTTTTTATTTGACCTTTAGATCGCGATATCTCGGTATGGTATGTCTTTTTTAAGAATCGTAAAGACCACTCTTGTAGACAATTATTGAATCTACAACTTTTACTTTAGCCGGCTTTTGCTAAGTCTTACCGTTTTTGAGAAAAATTTAAAAAACTGAATAATGCCTCCAAAAATGACCTTTGACACCGAATAACTTGTTTTGCACACATGGGATCAATGGGGACTTTTAGGACGTTGCTTCTAATGGCTAACCCTAGCTCTCCACCAAAATTCAGCTTTGTGGGAATTTTTGCTATTTCCCCCTTATACGCATGTCTATTTTGACCGGACTATAGCTTCTCTCATATGAATGAGTGCACCCCGATTCATACTAGCTCAATGATAAGGGACCTACGAACGAAGCGTCGTAAGACACCGCATGTAGAAATTTTTTCATGGCTGAAATACTCAGAAAATGTCACCAACGTTACTGAGGGGTATTTTGCCACCGTTAAAAATTTCATGTGACCTGGCCTTGGAAGCCGGACATTCAGCGTGAAAGGCGGGTGTACATACCATTGCACCAGGGTGGCACCCTATTAGATACTACATATGTCAAAACCTGAAAATGTTACATTTTTTGATTTTTGAAGAATAGACTTCGGAGACATTTAATATGCTCACAGCAAAAAAATCATTACGTACCTTCGTTTCTAATATTATTCCATAGAGTGGAGCTATATTTCAACTTCACATCTGCCTTGTACGCAGAATGTCGTGGGTTCGATTCCTTGGCGGGGTAACATCAAACATTCAACGGTAGCCAAATACACCTCAGTAATGTTGGCGACATTTTCTGAGTATTTCAGCCATATAAAACTTCTCTAAAAGTAATGTCTTATTTATTTTATTTTGAAGGTTGCCTCCTCAATATCTTACCGAAATGACTCAATCTTCGATGAGGGTATAAAACTTTCAACCTGAAATTTGTCGGAACAAGTCCACGTCTTCATATAGCTCCCATAGAACAATACCTCCCGATTTTCGGTATTTTGAAGGTCGTGGATGTGGTTATGCATTTCTCTATTTTATTGATTTGCCTAAGGAGAATTTTAAACAGAAAAAATATACACTTAAACATTTTTGAAGATATTGTTGAAATATTTGTTGCATACGAAAATATGTACAATGCATAAATTTTGCAAAATAAGTGTTAATATTTTCCTCGGAAACAATATCGTACGTTTTCATTTTGTATCTTTAATATTTTTGTTGTTTATCCCTTTCGTATATAATATACATTTCTACGTTTGTTTAACTTTCCACTGAACAAAATTATGAAAATTTTGTTATTTCTTAAGTGCAAATTAAGATATTGAGATTTAAACAATAAATTAAATTATGAAGAATATTCCAAATTACTTAAATGAAGCTCGTGGAAACCTCCAACTGCTACGGCGACTATAGACAGGTTTTAGAAAAAGTAATAACTTTATAGACGAAAAATGCAAAACTTTTGTTTTAACAAAATTAAAAACAAAGAAAAAGTTGCAGTTGATTCTCACAATAGACTCGCGTAGTAAAATCATCGTTTATTAGGATGATAGTATGAAAATACACTTGGGATGGAAGACAATAGGGTAATTTATTAATATAATGGATATGCTGTTGAAAATTCGTTTCTACTAATATATCAAAAAATGTATAGGAAGATCAATATAGCAAATATGTTTAGATCATCGTAAAATAATATAACAGTTTACAGTATGTTGGTTATATTCTCGATGGCATTGTGATAGTTTTTTTGTTTCCAGTTTTACATTGGGAATAGCCGCCCTTCTGGAACTGTTCAATATGGATCAATATTTTGTTATTTGTATATCAACCTATACAAATAATAACCATAAGTGAATTCACTTGTATACAATCTAATGTATTTACATTTAATCTCACATCAAACTTTGCAATTGTTTCTTAAAATGTAACATTGAAGGATGACATCGCACCATTTGTCAGAACGTTGAAATAGCAATGCCAACAACAAATTACAAGATCAAGTAAAAGTTGTAAGAACTTGCAAGGAGATATTGCAGCTACGATAAAATTGAGTTCTGCATGACGAAAAAGTTTTACATTTGCAAAACAAAATGAAACTTGGTGAAATGTTACAAAGTGCTGCAAAATCCGTGAAACATAATTTCTTAAAATGGGAGTGGTGTTTGTTTTTGTTAATATTCTGAGACACAAATATGTATTAATGAGATCCAACCTAAAATTAAATTTGTTTATTATAAAATTGGTAAAATTTGTGTATACAGATTAAAAAATTAAATGTTATTAATTAATTGAATTAAACAAATCTTATTAAATTTTATAATACACCACAATGTGGAAAGGGTATTTATTATATGTTTGTTTTTCCGAAAATTCATGTAACACCGCGAAATATTCGTAGTAGACCCCTCATGTCGCATACCAAAATTTATATCTCGACAAAATAAAGTGACTTTGTCTTGGGACGGACCGACCGTCAATTAAAAGTAGCAACCGTCACGAAATTGCATGGAGGTCGGGTTCCCACCAGAATAGTAACGATTAGTTTTTGCTGGTGATCGTGAAATATTTAGAGGGTGAAACGGGCCAAAAACAAAATTTTTATGCGATTTTGTAGCGGCTCTGTAGGTCCCAATGATGGTATTACCGGAGCGAATTTATAAGTAAGGATTGGGTTTATGACAAAGAAGAAATTGCAATTTAACATGATGAACAGGTAATATTTAGCGGATTACATGGAACAAATCTTTGGTGGCCTTATTCCTGGAAGAAGATATCTTACCCCGTAAGTTATACATATTTTGAAGAGGAACTGTTGACCTTTCCATTGGTGCCAATCATCAGATAACGGATTTACATCCTAGTATATACAGTGAACCTACTGTTTTAATTGTGTGTAATAATAATAATTGTTCCACAAACATCCCTGAAGGGACAATGGAGATTTCTGTCATATCAATTAATGTACTCCCATTTATATTAGCTCAATAATATGGGAACTACAGTTTATCGCTGAGTCCGAACTGCGTGTCCTAAGACACCACTTGTAGAGAAGTTTTACGTGGCTAAAATACTCAGAAAATATCTCCAACATTTCTAAGGGATATTTCCCCACCGTTGCCTGGACGTAGTATCGAGCCCACGATCTTTAGCGTGCAAGGCGGATGAGCGTAAACGGTGGCACCGTTGTGTAGTGTAACCATAATCTCCTAGAGGTAGCAGTTATATTTTAATACCGACAGCTATTTGAACGAATTAAGAGGTTTGGTCATGGAAAATGCCAATAAGTTTGAAAAATGATTTAGTGGGACCATTGACCGTTGTGGGGAAAATATCCAAATTTTAAATTCTGGGTCATATTCCGCCATATTACGAACACGAAACTAACTCTTGAAGTCCTCTGATGCAAATTATATCAGTAATAAATTATGCAAAAATATTAATTAATTATATCAGTTACATAACGTGTCGCAATCATAAAAAATACATTTCGTGGAAAACTGGTACCCAGAGGAAGTGGTGTAGGTATCACATGGCCCTCTCTTAGTTGTTATAAATTTATATTTGAGATAAACCATTGTTGTTTTATTTTCATTATATTTTAACTGCACTAAGGCGATTCGAATTCAAATATGCTCCCACTACTACCAAGCTTCAGTTTTATACTCTCCACCATAATATGGAGGGTATAATTAAATTTGTCATTCCGTTTGTAAAACATCAAAATATTTGTCGGAGACCCTATAAAGTATAAATATACTTGGTCAGCATAAATTTCTAAGGTGATATAACCAGAGTTTCGGAGTCGAGGTATTTTTGGCTCGACTCCGACTCCGACTCCAGACGAGTTTTTTTCACGACTCCGGCTCCGACTCCGGGTCGACTCCGAGAGTGAATTCCTATACCACTAAAAATGAATAAAATGTGCACACATTTTTAAAAATTTTCCTATATTTTGGCCTATATAGGCTAATGTGTTAGTTTTTCCTTACATATTCATTCGAAATGGAATTCCTTCGAATACATTCGAACATATCAATATTGTTTCTGCCGAATCTTACTTTGAAAATAGCAAATTTAGAAAGTTTTTTTTTTTTTTAAAATTTTGCCTTTTTAGGCGAAGATAATTTTTAGTATAATTTTTAATTAATTTCAAGTTGGAAATTGATCTTAATGATCAATAATGCATCTGAAAAAGGAAAGCCGACGACTCGAAAGTTGTTGTCGGTTTTCCTTTTTTGCACGAGTATATTCTGGACGGAATTCTTGCGCGTGAGAAAATCTTTAAGCTTTCAAAATATGTGAAAACTAGCAAAATGCCCGCTACTTCGTATGCGGAAAAAGAAGAATATACAAATAAACAATACTTTACATGAACATTTAATTAATTTCATTTAAATGCCGTTCGTACACCTTTAGTTGGAATTTCCAAAAAAATATCTTGTCGCATCCTCGAGTCAACATTTTATATTTCAGTCCACGTTTCATTATAACGGTACGGGTAGTTTAAAATTTGTATCCACGTTTTCCAACCGAAGTAGCAGTAATTTCGGAATTTGTGATATCAAAATGTATTTCCGCATTTCCAACACCAGCTCAATACCGTAGCCCTCCATACCTAATTTCTCCATACCTCCATACCTAATACTAACACAGAACCTAATACAAAAATTCGAAATTTCATCTATATCCCTTTATGCAACACCAAAACGGTACCAAATATAGCACTTATAATATGTAATAGTTTCAAAAAATTACACCCCTATATTAAAAACTATATCGAAACAACGATACCCATTTACAGCTCTAAAAACAGCTCTAACAAAACATCCTTCTTATCTCCACTCTATACCCCAACTGCTATCCTCAGGATTTTAGCTCGATGCGTTGACCAAATCCAAATTTTATCACGTTAAGTATAGTTAAGTACTTTTGGTACACATAAGAACGAATTTCAAAGTTTACTTAAATCCTCTACTCCAACAGTAATTCCAAATTTCAGTACCATTTAGTACTTTTTCGTTACCTAATAGTATTTCCCATATCATTTCAGCCATCAATGACCTTCATTTCAGAATTTGTACGCATTAAAAACTCCTTATATTATCCTTAATGCAATAACAAAGACGTACCAAATTTAGTACTTTTCGTACACGTGGTTATTAAAAAAATTACCTTCTTATATCAACCATTTATACCAACCGCGATTCTCATTTCCAGCTCAATCAGTTCCCTCAAACCCAATTATAGTACTATACATATAAATACATAAGAACGAATTTCCAAAACCTCCTCCTAAAATTCCAAAAAATTCCTGCCAACCCCTTTACACAATAACAAATTATATCAAATTCTATACCTTCTAGTACTTTTTATAGTATGCATTTCCAAAACCATCACCATATGTTAACCCCACATACCAACCGTGACTCTAAGAACAAAGTTTAGAATTCCACACGTTCTTGCACCCGATACAACATTTAGACCTCTTTAGTACTTTTCGTAAATATACCAATGTTACACACCAGTACTCACCCTAACTCCAAAAATACAGATTCCAGTTCCGTCCCTACACCCAACACCAAGTTGAGTACCATTTAGTACTTTTCGTAAACTTATGGTACGTATTTTGTCAACCACATATCTCAACCCTACACTGACAATTATACAAAATAACAACAGTAATCTTGATTACATTTAGTACACTTGGTACCCATAATTAGGATTTTCCAAAACTACCTCAATTCTTCACTTTAACAGAAACTTTAATTCAAAATACAGAATTCCAGCTCTCTCCGTTCAACCATATCTATATTGTACGAAATTTAATACTTTTCGTAACCTTAAATACGAATTTTACAAAACTCCCTCAGGCCAACTGTAATCTAAATTCCAAATTTCAGGATTCCAGCGCTATCCGTTCACCCAAACTCAAATTGTACCAATTTTAGTGCTATTTAGTACTTTTCATACCCATAAGTACGAATTTCCATACTTCCTCAATCCTACACTCCAACTGTAATCTTAATTCCAAATTTCAGGATACCAGCTCTATTCGTTCACCCAAATCCAAATTGTACCAAATTTAGTACCATTTAGTACTTTTCGTATACATAAGTACGAATTTCCAAAACTAACATTATATCTCAATCCTACACTGCAGAAGTAATCTTATTCCCAAATTTCAGGTTTCCAGCTCTGTCCGTTCACCCAAATCCAAAGTGTACCAAATTTAGTACCATTTACGAAAAGTATTTTGTACCCGAAAGTACGAATTTAAAAAACTTCCTCAATACTACAGTCCAACAGTGATCTTAATTCCAAATTTCAGGATTCCAGCTCTATCCGTTCACCCAAATACAAATTGTGATAAATGTAGTACTATTTAGTACTTTTCGTACCCATAATTACGAATTTCCAAATCTTCTTCAATCCTACACTCCAACAATAGCCTTAACTCCAAATGTCAGGTTTCCAGGCCCATCGGTTAAATCAATTCCAAATTGTACCAAATTTAGTACCATTTTGTACTTTTCGTACACATAAGTATGAACTTCCAAAACTTACCATATATCTCAATCCTACACTGCAACAGTAATCTTAATCCAAAATTTCTGGTTTCCAGCTCTATCCGTTCACCCAAATTCAAAGTGTACCAAATTTAGTACCATCTACGAAAAGTATTTTGTACCCGAAAGTACGAATTTCCAAAACTTCCTCAATCCTACAGTCCAACAGTAATCTTAATTCCAAATTTCAGGATTCCACCTCTATCCGTTCACCCAAATACAAATTGTGATAAATGTAGTACTATTTAGTACTTTTCGTACCCATAATTACGAATTTCCAAATCTTCTTCAATCCTACACTCCAACAGTAACCTTAACTCTAAATGTCAGGTCTCCAACTCTATCCGTTCAATCAAATCCAAATTGTACCAAATTTAGTACCATTTAGTACTTTTCGTACACATAGGTACGAATTTCCAAAACTACCCATATATCTCAATCCTACTCTGCAACAGTAACCTTAATTCCAAATTTCAGGTTTCCAGCTCTATCCGTTCACCCAAATCCAAATTGTACTAAATTTAGTACCATTTAGTATTTTTCGTACACATGAGTACAAACTTCATAAACCATTTCCTTTTATAATCACCACTTCCCAACCTTCATTTACATACCAAATTCCAAGTTTCTAGCTAAACCCGTTCAAAATATACAATTGGTACTAAATTTTGTACTTTTCGTACACTTAGAGGTCGAATTTCCAAAAACCCTTTGGTACATCTTTCTAACTCTCCATCAGGTACCATCATTCCAAATTTCAGAATTCTAGCTCTTCCCGTTTCCCTAATACAAAGGGTACCATATTTAGTACCTTTTAGTACTTTTCGTACCTTTCTAGGTCGAATTTCCAAAAACCCAGACTTATCTCACGCCTACACACCAACAGCAACGCACAGTCAAAATTTCAGCTTTTTAGCTTCAGCGGTTTCGTCTGGGCGATGATATGCCAGTCAGTCAGTCACTCACTCACTCACTCACTCACTCACTCAGTCATCACTAAGCTCTTTTATATATATAGATGTTTTCTGGAACTGAAAAATTAGCACACGAAAAAATTAGCATGAAAATATTCTACAAAAGGTTGCTAGGAAAGTTGTATGTAGGGTCGGTCCGCTAAGACAAGAAGTCGATATTGTCATGTTTCCATTGTCCTTTATCACTTTTACCCGATCCTTTCTCATGAAAACTCTATGGTTATGTATTTCATTGAATTTCGTATATGCTATTGATTGTGTAGAAAACTCGGGTACACATGAACTATGTCTGTTCCTGGCGGACAGATCCGGTTATTTGACTGTTTACATCTAATGCCCTCATTGAGTACATAAAGAATCCTAGAAGAAAGATTCGCCGTTTGTCAGACTTCTGGAGGCATGAATCTGTCGTTGACAAACAGCGAATTTAATCTGAATTTCATATATAGTTAATAGAATATGCGAAATTTACCGAAATACATAGAGACCACAATGTCTTTAATAGAAGACAAGGATGATTTCTCATAAAAAACAGGATGAGAATACCAATAGACCTTTGTGAGAAGACCAGTAAAACTTCTGACGAAAGAGGTTAAAAGTCATATCTTAATTTTATTGTCATAGAACTTTACTTTTGTTTGCAAAAATGTAACGAATCATTTGGATCAACAAAATAGGGATCAATAGACTTCAGAGGATAGTAAATATCCTGTGAATTGCCCTTTAAATTAGTGTAAAATACCGTTTGCATATATGTTTTCTTATAATTTTCTTTTAAAATAAATAATGATTTAAAAAAAATGTTCTTGTTCCAAATTTAATCTTATGTTTCTATAACGTGGAAAAAATTTTGCCCGGAGTCGGAGTCGAGTTATTTTTTCCGACTCAGACTCCGACTCCGACTCCAGCAAAATTGCTTGACTCCGACTCGTAGACTCCAACTCCGACTCCGAAACCCTGGATATAACCATGTCCTTCTGTATGTTGAAATCAAGACACAGCTCTAATTTTTAAGATAGGGCTTTGCAATTTGGTATGGATGTTTCTATTACTTCTAAGATGTTTGTGCTATATCCGTTGACGTTTTGATATAGCCCACATAGAAAGGTACCTCCCGATTTTCGGCATATTGAAGGTTTTAGCCTCATTATAACAACGAAATGGATGAAATTTAGTTTAAGTCTTCGTTGGGGGCATAAAACGTTCCCCCAGAAATTTGTCGGTACAGACCCATATCTTCATATAGCCCCCATAGAACGGTACCTTCCGATTTTCGGTGCTTCGAAAGTTTTAGCTACATTATTCAAACGGAATAACTGACATTTGGTATTTAGTCTTCGCTGAAGAGTCATTACTACAGGTACAAAACATTCCTTGCAAAAATAAGCGTAGCCACCTTTTAAGGTGTTAAGAAGATTTTTGTCACATTTACGAATTGGTTGTTAATTGGATCTTTGTGTTCCTAGAGGATAGAAAACCTACTCAGAAACAAACTGACCATATATATTCACGGTGTGCCTTAACAAATTTAAAGGGAAGGTGCTTACACCTCGGAAGTTTTTGCTGATTCTGAAATTACAATGCTCATAGATGAGAAATATCAAGAAACAAAAAAAATCGCCGGAGGGATTTTCAAATAAATCGCGATTTAAGTTCACATTTTTAGGAGTTCTTTAGGTTTTCACGATTTAGCTTGGAAACCGCGAGTTCGATGTAAATGGGTCTAAAGAAAATGTTGTAGCAGAGAAAATTCTCCACAAGATTGGCCTTTGTGATATTTTCGTAGGTTTTTCCGTTTCTGAGATATGGAAGTTCAAATTGTGACAATGCACTGACTGAATCGCCTCCTTATAAAACAATGTCATTACTGCAATTTCCCAAATTAAACTTATATAACTTGAAAATGGTACAACCTAGAAAAAAATAAATCATCCAATCTTGTAGAGAATTTCCACAGCTTCACTATTTTCTTTAGTCCCATTTTGATATGACTTGCGGTTTCCAAGCAAAATCGTGAAAACCTAAAAAATCCCTAAAATTGTGAATTTTGATCGCGATTTATATAAAAATCCCTCCGTCGATTTTTTAAATTTTTTTTATTTTTCTTATCTATGAACATTGCAGTTTCAGAATCCGCAAAAACGTCCCATGTGTAAGCGGTTTCCATTAAAAGTTAGTTAAGGGGTACTGTGCATAATATTGTTTTATAAGGGGGCGGGGGGGCATTGTCCCAATTTGAACTTCCATATCTCAAAAACGGTAAAACCTACCAAAATATCATAAAGGCCAATCTTGTGGAGAATTTTCTCTGCTACAACATTTTTTTTAGACACATTTACATAGAACTCGCGGTTTCCAAGCTAAATCGTGAAAACCTAAAGAACCCCTAAAAATGTGAACTTAAATCGCGATTTATTTGAAAATCCCTCCGGCGATTTTTTTGTTTCTTGATATTTCTCATCTATGAGCATTGTAGTTTCAGAATTAGCAAAAACTTCCGAGGTGTAAGCACCTTCCATTTAAATTTGTTAAGGCACACCGTGTATAGGTTTAAGTCAAATCGGTATTGCCCAATTTTATGTATTTATTAAATTATTTATGTATTTCGAAGATTTTTTTTCAAATTTTCGAATCGAGATTGCTGTAATTTAATATTGCGTGTTGCCAAGAGTTCAAAAGCTCAATTCGGAGAATTGTAAAAATATTGATTCATGTTCTGGAAAGAACTACGATGACGCCCCATACGAGCACTTTTGAAGATAGTATTATCTGTTAGAATATTCTGTTCCTGCAAGAAATAAAATGGAAGATACCAAGGTACGGTCCTGACCGGCTTTAATGGCAAAGCCCAGGATTTATCTTGGTCACTCTTTCATCTCAAGTGGGCACTGACTTCACCCCAGTGAATGAAAGACTCGCTGCAATTCGATTAAAAGCAAATTTCTTCAACATCCGCTTTATTTGCGCTCATGCTCCCACTGAAGACAAGGACTAACAGTCCAAAGATATATTTTACGAGCGCTTAGAAGAAACTTATGACCGTTGCCCTGCCCATGGCATTAAAATTATTCTAGGCGATTTTAATGCCAAAATTGGAAAAGAGAATATCTTTGGCCCAACAGTCGGGAAATTCAGTCTCCACAGTGAAACATCTGACAATGGTATAAGGCTGATAGACTTTGCAGCTGCAAGAAACATGGTAGTTAGCAGTACCAGATTTAAGCATCTCGATATTCATAAGGGCACCTAGCAGTCTCCAGATCAAAGAACAAGTACTTGGATACCAGACACCTCCACCAAGGAATCCATCGTATGACCAGGAGTGTCGTGCTGCTACCGAAAATTCTACCAAAGAGTGAAACATCAAACTCATGTCTTTGGAACTGGCACATCCTCCTGTAGAGACCAGCAAGGTAATCTGGTAACTGATACAGATAGTGTGGTAAGGATATGGAAAGAGAATTTTTCCAAACTGTTGGGATGCAATAGTAGCGAAGTCGACGAAGATGCCACAGATCCAATCCCATATTGAATGTATACCACCCAACCTAGATGAGGTAAAGACAGCAATAAACCGGCTGAAGAATAATAAGGCAGCAGGAGCTGATGGCCTACCAGCCGAGCTGTTTAAAACCGGAGGCGACACGCTGATAAGGTGTATGCATCTGCTAGTTAGCTCCATCTGGCAGGATGAACGCGTGTCCCGTCCATAAGAAAGGAGATAAGACTTTATGCTCCAAATATAGGGGCATAAGTCTTCTCCCTATCGCCTACAAGATAGTGTCAGGGATAAATGACTCTAGAGGATAAAATGACTCTAACTGACACAAGATCTTCAGTTAAAATAGGAAAGAACCTCTCCGAAGAGTTTTGTACCAAAAGAGGTTTCAGGCAAGGAGACAGCCTTTCGTGTGATCTTTTCAACATCCTCATAGAAAAGGTTATACGAGAGGCAAACGTCAAAAGAAGTTGCACAATCTACACCAATAGCCACATGTTACTTGCTTATGCTGATGATATGGACATCATGGGACGATCAGTAAAAGAAGTAACCGATACCTTTATGAAGGTCGAAGGAGAATCTGCTAAAGTGGATCTGGCAGTAAACGGCGAGAAGACCAAGTTGATGGTGTCGACGCGCAATGCGTCCATTGAGACCGGACTAACTGTTGAAGTTGGTTCCTATAATTTTGAGGTAGTAAAAGACTTCGTATACCTCGGCACCGCCGTAAACAGAACAAACGACATCAGTTGTGAAATAAAAAGAAAAATTGTATTGGACAACAGATGCTACTTTGGCTTAAGTAACGCTTTACAATATAACGCCTTTCAAAACACTGATACTATCCGTGCTGATGTATGGTTCCGAAGCCTGGTTACTGGCGCAAGCAGATAAGGAAAGAAAGATCTACGGGCCAATCTGCTTTGGTGACGAATATCGACGTCGTATGAACCACGAGCTGCATCTGCTGTACAACGACATCAATATAGTTAAACCTATCGAGATGCATCGATTGCGTTGGCTGGGCCATATCATACAGAATGAGCGATGATGAACCCGCTAAAAAGGCGTGTAGGCAGGCCAAAGAATAGTTTACGCAAACAAGTGGATGAAGAGATGACAAGGCGCGGTATTCCTGAAAGCGAAGCACTAAACAGAGAGAATTGGATATCTTTTCTTAGTTCGTTCTATGGAACAAATGTTTTGTAATGGGCCAGCTAAGTAAGTAAGCAAGAAATAAGAGGAAGAGTTTAGTCCATTCATAAACGAAAGGAAACTAATTGTTATTATTCAATACAATACAGTTTTTTCAATTTCTCCGATATCCTCAAAATGCTGTCTAAAGTGCCGAACCTAACAATCAATTGAAAAAAATTCCATGGAATGTATTGTTACGAGAGTAACAGGTAGAGGCTAAGTAAATTTATATGAATTTCTGATAATTTAAGAATTTGAATTATAACGTTAATTTTTATTAAGCTTTTAATTTATTTGTATCTGTTTTGCAACAACAACTGTAAGGCGTTTACTGCAATTATGAAAATATCGCTTGGTCTTAATTTACGTTGTTTACTCAGCTATTGTTGTTGTAAACTTTCTCTCTTTTCACTATTTTGACTATTCAGTTATTCTTCTGCATTGCGACGTAATTCATTGTAACCCCCTTCTCCTCGCACTTATTTACTACCACAGTTTCTATTACTCCTAGGATGTTTGGTATTTAAAGTTGGGCAAGGAACTACGAACCATAGTAGTTCCTTGTACTAGTTTCAAAACGTATGAGTAACATCAGAAAATGTAACGTGTGATATTAAGTATACGCAGTTTGTTCAAAGAAAAAATGTGGGCCATTGGAACTGCGAAGTGAACTAGATAGTTCCTTTGGCACAACTCTATTGGTATTACAAATGTGCTATATCGGTCCACGTTTTGGTATAAAGCCTTCATAGAACGGTACCACCCGATTTTCGGTATTTTGAAAATTGTCGGTATTGGTCCACGCTTTCATATAGCCCCCATAGAACGGTATCTACCCACGGTGCTCTTGAAACAATTTTAAATGGAAGGTGCTTACACCTCGGAAATTTTTGCGGATTCTGAAACTACAATGTTTATAGATGAAAACAATCAAAAAACAAAAAAATCGCCGGAGCGCTTTTTAAATAAATCGCGATTTAAGTTGACATTTTAAGGGGTTGTTTAGGTTTTCGCGATTTTGCTTAGAAACCACATTTCCTATCAAAATGGGACTAAAACAAATGTTGTAGATATGAAAATTCTCTACAAGATTGACCTTTATGATATACTCGTCGGTTTTACCGTTTTTGAGATATAGAAGTTCAAATTGGGACAATTCGAATTCAATTCAATTCTGTATCGCCCCTTTATAAAACAATGTCATGACTGCAAATTCCCAACTTAAACTTATATATCTAAAAAAATTTTACAACTAAGGATAAGTTACTTAAGCCAGTCTTGTAGAGAATTTTCACAGCTTTAAGATTTTCTCAGGTCACATGTCAATACGACTTACCGTATTCAAGCAAATTCGCGAAACCCTAACAAAAAAAACTAAAAATGTAAACTGAGCTTCCTTATCTCAAAAATGGTACAAGCTGGGAACAAATGATAAAGTCAATCCTCTAGAGAATTTTGACAGCTACAACATTTTCTTTAGCTCCATTTCGATTGGACATGCGGTTTTCAAGCAAAATCGTAAAAACCTAGAAAACACCTAAAAATGTGAATTTTGACCGCGATTTATTTAAAAATCCCTACAGCGATTTTTTCTTGTTTTTCGATTTTTCTCATCTATGAACACTGCTGATTCAGAATTCACAAAAACTTTCCCTGTGTAAGCGGTTTTCATCAAAAGTTAGTTAAGGCGCACCCTACATGACATTGTTTTATAAGGGGGCGATACAGTCAGTGCATTGTCCCAAGTTGAACTTCTATATCTCAAAAATGGTAAAAACTACGAAAATACCATAAAGATCGATCTTGTAGAGAATTTTCATAGCTACAATATTTGTTTTAGTCCCATTTTGATAGGAAATGCGGTTTTTAAGCAAAATCGCGAAAACCTAAACAACCCCTAAAAATGTCAACTTAAATCGCGATTTGTTTAAAAAGCGCTCCGGCGATTTTTTTTGTTTTTTGACTGTTCTCATCTATGAACATTGTAGTTTCAGAATCCGCAAAAACTTCCGAGGTGTAAGCACCTTCCATTTAAAATTGTTTCAAGAGCACCGTGTACCTATTTGCGGTATTTTGGCCTCAATATTCCACCAAAATGACTGAAATTTGGTCTTCACGTGGGGTATAAAACGTTCAATATGAAATTTGTCGGTATAGGTCCACGCCTTAGTATAGCACCCATAAAACGGTACCTCCCGATTTGTGGTATTTTGAAGGTTGTGGTCACAATAATCCACCGAAATGGCTGAAATTGGGTATTTGGTCTTCGTTGGGTTATAAAACTTTCTCGCAGAAATTGGTCGGTATAGGTCCACGCCTTCACATAGCCCCCATAGAATGGTATCTCCCGATTTTCAGTATTTTGAAGGTTATGGCCACAGCAACCCACCCAAATGGCTGAAATTTTGTATTTAGTCTTGGAGGTCAAAGCCTTTCTGAACGAAATTCGTTGGTATAGGTCCACGTTTCGATATGGCTCCCATAGAGCGGTATCTTCCCGATTTTCGTAATAATTGTGACGTCAATATCCCACCGAAAGTCCGAAATTTTTTATTTCGTCTTCCATGGGGTTATAAAATATTTCAGATGGGAATTATCAGTATAGGTCAGCGGGTTCCTATATCCCCCATAGAAGCGTGCCTCTTGAATTTCGTTATTTTGAAGGAAATTTTGTATTTTGTCTTCTTTGAGTCTAAAAATTTTCCACCAGGAATTTGTAGGTATAGATCGACGTTTTGATATAGCTCCCATGGAACAGTACCTCCCGAATTTCGGTATTTATTTTGGAATTTAGTCTTCTTCATAAGCGAAAGGAAACTAATTGTTACATTTTACTTCAATACAACTCGTGGTAGAGGGTAAAACAAGTTCGGCCTTGCCGAACATATCGCAGTTCTTACGTGTCTTTTTTTTATTTTTCTCATCTATGAACATTTTAGTTTCAGAATCCGTTAAAACTTCCCAGGTGTAAGCATTTTCCATTTAAAGTTGGTTCAGGGGCACCGTGCTCCTACGACACGGGATATGTTTGGCTTCTGATTAAATTGCAATAGATAGACATATGCAAAACGCATAAATTTTGCATATGCATATATTATATTTTCTAATGCAACAAATATTTCAATAATAGGTACAAAATTTTTTGTGTGAACAAATTTCCCTTTAAAATTCTTTGAAACCATAGCCACAACCTTCAAAATACCGAAAATTAGGAGTTATCGTTCTATGGGGGCTATATGAAGATGTGGAGCTATACCGACAAATTTCCAGTGGAACATTTTATACCCTCAACGAAGACTAAATACCAAATTTCAGTAATTTCGGTGGGTATTGAGACCACAACTTTCAAAATACCGAAAATGGGGAGGTAGATGCGGACAAATTTCAGGTGTACCCTCAACGAAGACTTAATACCAAATTTCAGCCATTTCGGTGGGTTATTCAGTCCACAAATCCTTCCATATGGTTTTGCATATGCTCATTTTATGCAAATATGTCAAAATATGCACAATATGCAAACATTTCTGGGCCTAATTAGTTTTATTTCGTGATAAAACGAGTTTCTGTCTAATCAGATTTTCTCTACGACCATCCTAACCATATATGCATTTGTATAGGATTCCGCTGTCTAATTAATATGTAAACAACCCAACAAATGTACCGTACTAAGTACGTTTATGTTTAAAAAAAAATTACCTTTCCAATGGAAATGTCAAATAGCGTCGAGCAATATATAGTGTTGCCTAGGCCAGATGCTTATCTAGTAGCCCTTGTTGAGGGCAGGAGTTACCGACATCGATACCTCCCTCTCAAAACTTGAAATTTTTTGCTTGATTAATTTGAAATGTTTATCGAATGTAGTGCTTTTGATTCTGATTACAGCGATATAATTAAGGACAAATCCATGCTTAATGATATAATGACTCAGAAGATAAAAAAATCCTGCGATTACCAACTAAAATGGAATGGAACGAATGGCCCTCAACGTTAAATCCATTTTCAAGATTAATTATTTAGGTCCACTACTTTCCTACCTTTTGGGCTTCAATCTAATTTATTATAATTTTATTTCGCCATAAGTATTGAATATAATGTATTTAATTTATTTATAAATATTCCCAAGGAAATTTTGTTAATATTCTCTCTATTAATGCGTAATACCATTAAGCTTGTGTGAAATCTTTAGCATTTCTTCTATATATCTTTCTTTCATTGTCCATTATTTAAGTAGATTAAAGAAAAATGAGAAGAAAATTGCCATTCATTAAAAATAAAAAGACAATTCTGAAAAAAGTCATCATAACGCAGACAAATATTCTTAACGAGTGTAACAGACACATGATTGTTGTTTTTTTACCCACCATACAAAATATCGTACACATTCCCAGTATATTATAAAAATACACACACGACACATTGCTTCGTCAGCACCGTTGGAACATTATAAATTTGAAATGATATAAGGAGAGGAGAAAATCAATTGATTTTAATCCGCTTAACTTTAATGATTGACACTGATGTCCTTGACTGGATCATCATCGTTGTCAACCAGTGGAATGTTTTTTTTTGCTGCTGCTGCATATGTGATTACGAGGGTGTTTATGTGTATATATTTGTATGTATTATACCATATTCAATTTCTAGAATATGTATATTAGGGATATAACTTTTTGCACTTTTTTGCAAATATCAAAAATACCACCACATAGGCGTGTAGAGCATGGAAAACTATTATGAAAAAAGGTGTAATTTTTTCTCTATCGCGAAAAAAGTTTCCGCACCAAATGCATTGAAGTTCAGTAATGCATTTTTTAATTTTAGCTGTTATGACAACATATTTGCTTTTAATTAAATTTTTTATTTTTTTGTAATCTAATTTAAAATCATTATCAAAGCGTTCTGGACCAATCTGTTCTCAAATCACGCAATTTCGGAGCATTTTAAGAATTTTTGACACTATTGCAATTTTTGTTTTTTCTTTATAAACTCGTGAATTTTATATTTATATTTATTGTAACTATCGGACAAGAGAATATGGTGTCATTTGCAACAAATTCGCGAAAGTTACAGACAGTTTTTAATGACTTTGCCTGTGAGAATTGTATTTTTTTCTATGAATATTTATTCAAACAAAGCAAATTTAAAATTATAAGTAGAAAAAATATCAAAAGGGTTTTAGTAATTACAGTCGGCGCGGAATGGTTTTTCACCGAATTGATCTTTCAAACGCGTTTTCATTATTAGGACAAAATTCCCCACGTGGTACTGGTGTTGTATTTTTGTAAAAAACATATACGATTCTCACAGGCAAAGTCAACAAAAACAGCCTGTAACTTTCGCGACTTCGTTGCAAATGACCCCATATTCTTTTGTCCGGTAGGTACAAAAAATATAAACATAAAATTCACGAGTTTATAAAGAAAAAGCAAAAATTACAATAGTATCAAAAGTTCCTAATATGGTCCGAAATGGCGCGATTTGAGAACAAATTGGTCCAGAACGCTTTGATAATGATTTTAAATTAGATTACAAAAAAATACAAATTTTAATTAAAAGCAAATATGTTGTCATAACAGCTTAAATTAAAAAATGCATTACTGAACTTTAATGCATTTGGTGCGGAAATTTTTTCGCGATAAAGAAAAATTGACGCCGTATTTCATAATAGTTTTCCATGCTCTACACGGCTATGTGGTGGTATTTTTTTGGTTATAGCCCTAGTGGTCATGTCCATATTGTTGAAAATATGTTTTTCTTTTTCAAATTGTGGGCAGTAGAAATTTAAAGACAAGTTGATAGCGAGGGCAATATGAAGGTATAATCAAAAAAACTTAGTTAAATTGCTATAAAAAACAAGTAAGAAAGTATCAGTCAGTTGTGTACGCAGAAAAATATATGTTAGGATCCAAACAAATATTTGTTTGGGACTGATTACTTACTTACTTAGTTGGCCCATTACAGAACATTTGTTCCATAGACCGAACTAAGAAAAGATCTCCATTCCTCTCTGTTTTTCGCTTGACTTTTTGGAATACCGCGCCTTTTCATTTCTTCATCCACTTCTATGCTCCATCGAAGCTTAGGCCTGAAGATTCTGCGTGCACCGCCATGTGGCATGTATTCATACGCCTGTTTAGCGGTTTCAGCATCGCTCATTCTTATGATATGGCGTAGCCAACGCAATCGTTGCATCTCGATACGTTTAACTATATTCATGTCCGATATAGCTCGTGGTTCATACGACGTCGATATTCACCGTCAACGCAAATCGGCCCGTAGATCTTTCGAAGAATTTTCCTCTCAAGCACACCAAGCACTGCCTTATCTGCATGGAATACCTTTGATCGGAGGGGACTGTCGAATGCTGTTTTATAACTGACAAAAAGGTGATATGTGTCGATCTGCATCTCTTGGGTCTTCTCTAAGATATGCCGCAGGGTAAATATCTGGTTAATGGTGGACTTGCCAGGTCTAAATCCACATTGGTATGGTCCAATTATTTCGTTGACCATTGGCTTTAGTCGTTCGCACAATATCCCTGACACTATCTTATAGGCAATAGGGAGAAGACTTATGCCCGTATAGTTGGAGCATACAGTCTTATCTCCTTTCTTGTGGACCGGACATAGGATGCTCAGGTTCCAATCGTCGGGTACGCGTTCTTCCTGCGAGATGGTGCTAACTAGCTGATGCATATAACTTATCAGCGCGTCGCCTCCGGTTTTAAACGGCTCGGCTGGTAAGCCATCGGCTCCTGCTGCTTTATTATTCTTCAGCCGGTTGATTGCTGTTTTTACCTCATCTTGGCCGGGCGGTATACATTCTATACCATCTTCTGGGATTGGATCTGTGGTATCATCGTCTACTATTGGATACCAGCAGATTGGAGAAATGTTCCTTCCATATCCGGAGCAGGGAATCTGTATCTGTTACCAGATTACCTTGCTGGTCTCTACAGGAGGATGTGCCTGTACCAAAGCCATCTGTTTGATGTTTCACTCTTAGGTAGAATTTTCGGACTTCATTCTGGCTCCTGTACATCTCGATTTTTTCACACTCCCGCTTTTTCATTTCTCTCTTTTTCTTGCGGAAAAGACGTTTCTCTTCTCTCCTTTTCTCCCGATATCCCTCTCGTGCGCTACGCGTTGCTACTGATTGTAGCAGCACGACACTCCTGGTCATACCATGAATTCCTTTGTGCAGGTCTCTGGAATCCAAGTATGGATTTTGCGACTGTTTGCATGGAGTGGGTAATATGTTGCCATTGTGTTGTTATGTTATCGGGACAAGGAGTGCTCGCGTTAAGCAATTGGGCTAGTTGAGTGGAATATGCTGTGGCTATCTCTTGTGTTTGCAGCCTATCGATGTCCAACTACCGTGTTGTGTCTGGTCGTGCTTTATTTGCAACGTTTAGACGGGTACGTACCTTTGCTGCAACCAGGTAGTGGTCCGAATCAATGTTTGCGCCTCGGAACGATCGTGCAGCCAACATGCTCGATGAATGTCTTCCATCTATCACAACATGATCAATTTGATTACTTGTTCTTTGATCTGGAGGCAGCTAGGTACCCTTATGAATATCGAGATGATTAAATCTGGTACTGCTAACTACCATGTTTTTTGCAGCTGCAAAGTTTCACTATTCTCCTTTCCAATTTTGGCATTAAAATCGCCTAGAATGATTTTAATGTCATGGACAGGGCAACGAACATATGTTTCTTCTAAGCGCTCGTAAAATATATCTTTGGTCTGTTCGTCCTTTTCTTCAGTGGGAGCATGAGCGCAAATAAAGCTGATGTTGAAGAATTTAGCTTTTATTCGAATTGCAGCAAGTCTTTCATTCACTGGGGTGAAGCTGGAGACCAGATGTTTTAAACTCCGACCAACTACAAATCCGCAACCAAACTCATGCTTTGTGTCATGGCAGCTATAATACAGTGCGTCACCTTAGGTGTTGTTGTGACGTCATTCCCAATCCATCGTATTTCCTGTATGGCAGTAATATCGGCCTTGTACTTTTCAAGTACGTCTGCCAATGCGAAGACTGCACCTTCTCTATAAAGAGTGCGAACATTCCAGGTGCAGATTCGCAGATCATGGTCCTTAAAACATTTGCGGGGTTCGTCAACTTTAGAGGGGTTTGTTTTTCTTTTCTTTCGTTTTTTCATAGTAGGCTGTTTTTTTCTAGGGGAGGATTACTAACCCGAACCCAAATTTTTAACGTTCTTATGGGTGAACGCGCGGCACATGTTAGCTCACTACCTTTAACGGGTGTTAAAGGCAGTTCCCCAGGTGACACCACGGGGAGGTCAGTGTCCACGTGAGATGAAAGAGGGACCAAGATAAATCCTGGGCTTTGCCATGTTAAAACCGGTCAGGACCGTTCCTTGGTATCTTCCATCAAAACCTTCAAAATACCGAAAATCAAGAGGTACGGGGGATATGGGAAGAAATTCTCTTCTGGAATATTTTAGAACCCCATGGAAGACTAAGTAACAAATTTCAGTCATTTCGGTGGCATATTGACGTCACAACCCTCCGAATTATGAAAATCGGAAAGTACCGTTTTATGGGGGCTATACCGAAACGGGGACCTATACCGATGAATTTCAGTCGGAAAGGTTTTTACCTCCAACGCAGACTAAATACCTAATTTCAGCCATTTTGGGGGCTGACCTTCAAAATACCGAAAATTGGGATGTACCGTTGTATGGGGGCTATATTAAGTCTTGAACCGGTGCCGAAAAATTTCAGAGGAATGTTTTATACCCCCAACCGAAAATCTGGAGGTATTGTTCTATGGGGATATACGAAGGCGTGGACCTATACCGACAAAATTTTGGGAAAAACTTGTGTACCCCCAAGGAGGAATATTGAGGTCATAACCTGCAAAATGCCGAAAATCGTGAGGTATAGTTCTATGGGGGCAATATGAAGGCGTGGGCCTATACCTAACAATTTCAGGTGGAAAGTTTTGTACCCCCAATGACTTAGAATTTTACCCTGATCAAGAATATACATACTTTATGGGGTCTCCGACGAATATTTCGATGTGTTACAAACGGAATGACAAATTTAATTATACTCTCCATATTATGGTGGAGGGTATAAAAATACTTCTTTAAGTTGCAATACAATATAAAATATAGAAAATTAAATATATAAAATATAAATTGATTGCTTAAGTCCCCCAATGGCTTAACTTCATTATTACTCTCTATTACAGAGAGTAATTTTTCAAAACGAACTTACCATGTTGTAAAATTTTACTGATCGCTACCAATATCATGATTTCATCCCGGCGAAGGGAATTATCAATTGCCTTTTCAGTTTTTGAAATGATGATTTTTAGTGAAAACCCGAATTCTTTAAGTATCGAGTATTCTCAAGTGAATGAGAATGACACTCACTTTGCGGCTTTCCAAAAAATCTCAAAACAAAATATTTTGCAACATGCCAGCACATATCAACTAAGAATTCATCGAATTCTATAAGTTGAAATAACATCAACACAGTTGCCTGCGAATGATTGCTGTTGGATTTTTTTTTTTAAATACCCCTGCGCGTGCCATCCGCTGTTTTTTGTAAAATAAGAATTTGGATAATTCTTTTTTTAATGTTCGTCATAACCCAACTTAGGGTTTTATGCAAAGAAAATTTGACCACGCCCACTTTTTTAATTTTTAACTTTTCTACAAAAACTACTGAACTGATTTTCCTAAAATTGTCATGGAATGTACAGGGATGGCCACTGACGCAGTAAAGATACAAACACTAGAGGTGAGTAAATTTTCAATTTTATATTATCTTACAATCTAAGAATATGTAATAAAGGAAATGACCCTACTTTTAAAATTAGAGACAGGGAGGAGGTCATTGATCTAACTCTGTTAAATTTAGATGATTCTGTCGTCAAGAACTGGAGGGTATCCAACAAATGCTCCTTTTCGGATCAAATGAGGTTATACTTTGAAATCTCTTTCGACGGAGTCCGCCAAAATCCTTATAGGAACCCGAGAAGGACGAATTGGGGCAGGTTCACTGATCTTACGATACATCAACTGACACTCACCGGAAGGATAGTAACAGTTGCTGAGCTTAACAGTAAAGTGTCCAACCCAACAGAAACCCTTCTTCGCTGCCATAAGGATGCCTGTCCACTAACTTATCCTGGGAAGAAATCCCAACCGGTGTGGTGGAACAAGGATCTTGGCGAACCCAAAAAGCTGTATAACAGGGCGCACGCGACGAAACTTGACAGTGACTGGGAATCGTATAAAGCGAGTTTCAACAAATACAAGAGTGAAATCAAGCGCGCCAAAAAGAAGTCATGGGTTTGTTTCTGTGAGTCTGTAGAAGGAGTAAACGACGCTGCCAGATTCCGCAAGATACTCTCCAAGGACCCAAAATTCATTGGAAGTATTAAAAACCCGGACGGCACGTGGACAGACTCAGGCCTTGAGACTCTAAACCTTCTAGCTGAGACCCACTTCCCTGACTGCACGGACGCCAGTAACCTTCGCATTGAATGTGACAACTTCCAAGTCCAAGAGTCAGTGGGCGAAAGCCTCATCGATAAGGATGTAAGCAAAAACAAAATAAAGTGGGCAGTAAGTACATTCAAACCTTATAAGTCACCTGGTCCAGATGGAATAATTCCTGCGATGCTTCATTTTGCCGCACCGCAGATATACCTTATTCTGGAGATCTTCAGGGCCTGTTTGTAAAGGTATCTTACATCCCCAAAGCGGGGAAGCCAGTCACTCTGCACCAAAAGACTACAGACCTATAAGCTTATCCTCCTTCTCCTCAAGACACTCGAACGACTGATCGATCTGGAGATTAGGAGCTTTGCAGACACGGCCTCGCTGAGCAACTCGCAGCATGCTTACATGAAAGGTAAATCTGTCGAAACTGCTCTTCATGAGGTCGTGGGTTTTATTGAGAGAAATATGGAGAATTCAAACTTTACCTTGGCGGATTTCCTGGATATAGAAGGAGCCTTTAACAACGTAAAACTTGAGTCCATTCATCTCTCGCTTAGAGCGGTCAACACCCCGGAAACCCTGATCTGCTGGATAAAAAGGCAGGATCATAAATTCCAGTATTGGGGAGTTGACAATAAGGAAGACAGTAACTAGAGGTACCCCCCAGGGAGGTGTACTCTCACCTCTGCTGCGGCTACTTGGGCTACTCAGGGCATCAAGGTTGTCGCATACGCGGATGATGTGGTTATACTAATAACTGGCAAATTCTTGTCCACAATATGGGAGCTTATGCAAAGAGCCTTATCAAAGCTGTCCCGTTGGGCCACCGCAAATGGCCTTGGTGTAAATCCAACGAAAACAGAACTGGTATTGTTCACCAGAAAGCGTAAGCTCGGCGACTTCGTGCCACCAACATTGTATGGAGTGCAATTGCATCTATCTCCTGAGGCCAAATACCTTGGTACAATCCTGGACTCTCAATTGAGATGGAAGAGGAACGTCGAGGAACGGACGATGAGAGGTATGATTGCACTTTATTCATGTAAGAATTCGATTGGGGATTAAATCCAGCTATTATACACTGGCTGTATAATACTGTTGTGAGACCCATCTTATCCTACGGATGTCTTGTCTGGTGGCATGCGCTTCGACATAAATCGAACTCCGGCAACATAGACAAGGTGCAAAGGGCAGCCTCGATCCTGATAACTGGAGCTTTTAGATGTACACCACAAGCAGCTCTAAATGCGATGTTGAACCTTTTGCCCATGAGACTCAGCATCAAAGGTCAAGCAGCACGTAGTGCCCTAAGGCTACATGAATTGAATCGTTGGCGTGACAGCACCTATGGACATGCATGCATTCTTCGGGAGCTAGGACCAAACCTTAGCTTAAATCTGCAGGGGAAATTCAGCGACTACTTATCACCAATCCAAAGATTTAAAGATTTTGAGGTCGTTATCCCTAGTAGGTCTGGCTTTCTACACAGACGGTTCCAAGATAGAAGAAGGTACCGGAGCTGGCATCTACTGCGAAAAGCTTTGTCTCGAATACTCATATAGGTTGAACAGCGACTGTAGTGTTTTCCAAGCAGAAATCTTCGCGATCAAAATGGCTGCAGAGTTGATAAAAAGTCTGAATGCAGAAATCTTTGAACCGGTGACTATCTTCGTTGATAGTCAGCCGGCTCTTAAAGCCATCAAATCCTCCAATATCAAGTCTGAGGCCGTTCTTGAGTGTAGAACTGCTTTGGCGAACCTCACAAACGCTGTCCGACTCTGCTGGGTACCAGGACACTGTGACATTCTGGGAAACGAGAAGGCAGATGAATTGACAAGACATGGATCCCAATCAACAAGTCTAGCAATGACTGATTCAATCAAACCACCCATATGTCACCTTTTTCGGAGAGTGGAGACGTTCTTTGAAGAACGAGCCAAGGAACTATGGCATAATGAACCAAGGTGCAACGTGTCAAGGGCCATTTGGCCGACTCTATCAACAAACAGAACAACTTCACTCTTAAATCTGAACAAGTCAGAAATCAGAGTATTGACGGGAGTCATTACCGGTCATTGCAACATCCGAGCTTTTATCGGCAATTGGCAGGATGATGGCGTGGACTATTGCAGGCTCTGTGAAGATGAGGAGGAAACGGAGACTATTGAGCATATTTTATGTCTTTGCCCGATGTTAACTTAAAAGCGATATAGATTAACAGGAGTATGCTTTCCTCCAAGCTTAACCTTCTACTCTAACATGGAACCAACAATCATAAATAAAATCATCAACAATTTGAATTGGCTGGGACTGCGCGACACATAATCGTAACTACTGCTCTGACAGTTTTCTACCATCACCAAATAAACAATCCTCCTTTCTTTATTACATCTCCATCTTTAATAATCCATTTATTATTACTTTCCCAACCCCACCCTCTTTTCTTTACTTTTCTCTCTTTTCTCTTCTTTTGTCTTTTAAGGTAATTCTGTACCTCTTTTCTTCTAATTTATGGATGATCACAATGAACCGAAAGGTCTCCGAGTGGCGTAGTCAATATGTATTGACTACACATCCCCAAACCTAACCTAACCTAACAGGGATGGCCCCCGGTAAAAATGGGCTACATAATGTGTTGAATTTCGGAAGGGAAGAGGTACTTCCCCTATTTCTTTAAAAATGCTATATCTAATGACATCGGTTGAGAACGGCTGGACCGATTTGGAGAATTCTTCTGTAAAATGTGCGCCATAACCCGACTTAGGTTTTTATGCAAAGAAATTTAAAAAAAGACCACTTTTACGCCCACTTTTCCTAAAATACGTTACATCTACAAAACTACTGAACAGATTTTCCTGACATTTTCAGGGAATGTACAGGTATGGTCCCAGGTGAAAAAAAGGATGCATATTTTCTTGAATTTCGAAGAGGCGGGGTACTTCCCGTAAAGCGCCGTATCTTTATGAATAAAAATCAAATGCCGTCATAGTCCAACTTAGGTTTTTATGAAAAGGAAATTTTACCACGCCCACTTTGTTCAAATTAATTTTTTTCTACAAAAACTACTGAACCGATTTTCCTGAGATTGTCAGGCAATGTACAGGGATGGCCCCGAAAAGAGGCTACATATTTTATTGAATTCCAGAGGGGGCGGAGTACCTCTATATTTGCAAAAATTACGCATGTATCGGTTTAAAGACCCGACCACTGGGCGATAATAGTTCCTAACCAGCATAAATGAGCGAACAAATTCGACAAAGACCGTAAGGGGAAAGGTTACAGACAGAATCTTTTGATAAATTTAATATCCTCAATGAATAACTTGGTTTGACAATGAACCCGAAGAAATTAGGTAGAAAATACCTATTTTTGAATTGTAAAGCATAAAGTCCATAAAAAGTTGGCATTAAAACTCAATACGACGGGGCAGCAACGCGGAGCCGGGTCTGCTGTTAGAAAATATAATATATAAAACATAAAGTAAAAAATATGAAATATAAATAATAAAATAAAAAATATAAAATATAATTGAATTCTTTTGATATTTCTTAAATACTGACTCAATAAAAACGTTAATCGCCATTCCCAAAGAAAGGTATAGGATGAACAAGTGACGATAAAAATGTCTACAATACACATTTAATAAAAATAAATCCAGCGAAAAAATACAATTTCGTAAAAAAGTTTAAGGTAAGTCAATGAAACCCTTCTTCTTTTGTTGAGGTTAATTACTTTCTTAAAAACGTTTAGTATAAAAATAGATGTGAAAAGACAACCCTTGGGATTAGGTGCTGCTTAAAAATGCTTAGAGTTTGAAGACAAAATATTTTTAGGTAATAGATGGGGTTACACAACTAGGGGTTGTAAGTTGGATTTGAGAAAATAAAATTTTTTTAATATTATACATTTTAAAGTAAGCACGAAGTTATCCTAAAATCTTGTCTCACTCTTGGCTCTAAAATATTGCTTTTTGAGAATCATTACCCAATCTATTCCGCAGAAATACATAAAATATAAATAGATACCTTCAAGAAGGTTTCTTTTTATAAATCCCCACC
The DNA here is from genome assembly GCF_047663935.1 of Musca autumnalis. NCBI lineage: Eukaryota > Metazoa > Arthropoda > Insecta > Diptera > Muscidae > Musca > Musca autumnalis. The sequence continues at coordinate 161,192,642 of NW_027411866.1, read as the reverse complement.
AATCCCCTAAATGTCTGGGTAGAAAAAAAAAGAAAACAAAAACACAATTCAACTGACTGACATTGAAAATATCATCAGCAGTCAGACAAAAAGTTAATGACACAACAGATTCAAATAAATTAATTTACCATAAAATTTCAAAACGTTTCTTTATCCCTTCATATGACCTTTTGTACATATTTAGAATGCTGATGATGGTTGAATTATTTTTGTTGTAAAAAAAGTTATATACTTTGTTGTTGTATTTCATTGAAACAAAAACCAAAAAACCGAGAACACTCTCTCTCGAAAGTGTTACAATCCTCCAGATAGCCACAGGCTGTGGTAACTTTTGCTTATTGCCTAAATATTTCACCAAATGTTGAGCGTACAGCCAAATCACTTTCTTTGGCCATTGTTATTGTGACCACAAATCCAAACATAAATTTATTTTGTATGGCTGTATGTATGTGTGTAACTAAGTTTGTGGTAAACTGTCTATATTTCATTTATGGCAAAATAAAACCATTTATAATCCATTTATGTTATGGCATTATGGTATTCTCTACGATATGAAGGAATGCCAACAACAAATAAATGAAAATAATAAAATTAAAGAGAAATGAAAAAAAGGATTTCTGTTTTATATAGCCAATGCTTAAAAGTTTTATTGGAATAAAGTGTTTATATACGCGCGATCATGTGAATAGTTAAGTCTAGAAGTTTTCTGTTTTATATGTGAGTGTTAGGGTGATGACTTTTGGTATTTTACTTAGCATTATTTTCCTTGAGCAGGAACGAATGAATGAACATTTGTTTATTAAGGACTAAAATAACTTTTATTCTATTTGAATATTGAACAAGAAAAAAGTCATTATGTGGAGCCAGGTCGAACTTTGTATACCCTCCACTATAAAATATCCTTAACTTAAATGTAATAAAGAGTTTCTTTTCCTGTCCACAATCTTAGGTGCAAACATTTTTCGACCACGGATACCCCAAATGCCTAAATTATCTAATCCAATCTAAAAATGTATTGAATCAGGTGGTACCTTAATATGGGAACTATATCAAAGTGTGGACCTATCTTGACAGTATTTGAAGGAAAAGTTGTGTAACTGCAGGGAACCTCAAATGTCAAATTGCGGGTAGTTCAGTCAAACAATGTAGCTACGAGGCTTAAAATACCGAAAATTGGGAGGTACCGTTATATAGGGGCTATACCAAAACATGGACCTATGTTGCCAATTTTTTGTGTGTAAGTGTTGGGACCACTAAGAACCTCAAATATTAAATTACAGCTAGATAGGTTAAAAATTTCAGCTCAAATCCACAAAATACCGAAAATCGGGAGGTACCGTTATATGGAGGCTATATCCAAGTGTGGACCTATTTTGAAAAATTTTGGTGAAAAAGTTTTGTAACTGCAGGGAAACCCAAATGTCAAATTACGGATAGTTCTGTCAAACAATGTAGCTGAGACCATCAAAATACCGTAGGTCGGGAGGTACCGTTATATGGTGGCTATAACAAAACATTGACCTATGTTGACGATTTGTAGTGATGAAGTTTCTTCGCCACTGAGAACCTCAAATGCTAAATTACAGCATGTTCAATTAAAAATTGTAGCTAAAATCCTCAAAATACCGTAGATCGGGAGGTACCGTTATATGGGGGCTATACCAATACATTGACCTATCTTGACAATTTTTGGTGGAGAAGGGTTGTGACCATTAAGAATGTCAAATTACAGCTAGTTTGGTTGAAATTTGTAGCTAAAATACTCAAAATACCGAAAATCGGGAGGTACCATTATATGGGAGCTATACCAAAACGTGGGCCGATATAGCCCATCTTCGAACTTGACCTACCTGTTCACCCTGGTGCAAAAATATAGCGTTCTAGCTCAATTATTGTGGACGCTAGAATAATTACAACAGATGGACAGACAGGCGGACATGGAATATATGGGGATTTCTGCATGGTAGAACAATAAAAGGTAACAGCAATACACAGCTGACTGAACTGGGTTGTAACGTTATTGTCAAATTCCATACGACATTTTATATACATACATATTAGGGTGGGGCGATTTGTGTGGAAGGGAAAAAACCTTAATGAGCCCTTCGCGTTTCTGATTCCTGGGATTGAACTGAGCAAAAAAGTCCACTGGACCATATATCTACCGTGAAAATCGAGCCTCCCGATTTTGACTTTAAGTTTTTTATTGACGTCTTTTGGATATTTTGGCATATAACAGCCAAACCATTGAGATTTTCGATTCAACACAAAGACAAAAATTGTAGCCAAGACAGTAATTGAAAACAAAGCAAAAAAACATTATATTTTTGAAAATTATGAGAAATTCAGTTATAGTTTTTTTGAGGGGGTTTTCAGACTTAAACCACTATAACTTAGCCTTTTGTTAACCGATTTAAACAAATAATAACTTGTTCTAAAGATATTATTCACCCCTTTAAAAGGAAGAAGGATCACTAGAAAAAAAGAAGATATGTCCGTTTAAATTTGAAAATGTAAGGAACCCAGATTTTCACTACTTTTACCGTTACAAAAAAGTAAAACGAAGTGACCCCAACGAACTAAAGGCATTGTCGTTGTCCATGGATCCCAACACGATATAATTTTGCATCAGAACACTTGAATATTTTTCTGGTCAATTTTTGTAGCACAGTGTCATTTATCGACATTTTTCGAAAAGTTTGCACCTTCTCAAGGCCAAAACTGCCTGAAGGCGCGTTCCAATGCTTTCGCATTGTATTAGAGAGTTTTCAATTACTGGCTTGGCTACAATTTTTGTCTTTGTGTTGAATCGAAAATCTCAATGATTTGGCTGTTATATGCCAAAATATCCAAAAAACGTAAAAAAAAACTTAAAGTCAAAATCGGGAGGCTCGATTTTCACCATATATCCAGTGGACTTTTTTGTTCAGTTCAATCCCAGGAATCAGAAACGCGAAGGGCTCATTAAGGTTTTCAAATCGCCCCGGCCTAATACATATGTATGTATTTATTTCTATTTCGATATACATTAGAGATATATTTTTTTGAGGACAAAATATATCATTCCGAAAAAACTATTTCCCAGAAAGACTTCTTCATATCAATGATATGTAACCTCCTCCAAGTCCGAACGACGAGCCGCACAATAAAGCACCGCTTATAGAGGCGGTACCACGTTTGTTAATATGTGATGTATTTTGTTAAATTTGAAAAAAAAAAAATAAATCCCTAATAAACATGTGCTGCTTTGATTTCAAAAACAAAATATTGAACCAGCTTCTCCTTTCTCAATGAATTTGCAGCGACCCCAAACATTTTTGCAAGAATTCTACTTTCTGCGAGAAAGTATGCATTTAGTGGAATGATATGGAAACATTAAAATTAAAAATGTAACGAATTTTCATTCATGTTTTCCAAAATATTCAATCAAATGTTAAAAAATATTAGTTTTTTAAATTCAAATAATTTATAGGCATTTCCTTGTTTTGTTTACATTCCAGCAAAAACAGTCCTCCCAAAATCATTGATTTCGTAAGGGATTTTTGGCAGCCGTAACTACTCTCAAACCCCCTTTCTTCCCCATTATTTTTACAAGGGCATGTCGCACTCAGTTTGTAGTTATTTTATGACCACTAGAATAACTAGTTATTCTGTGGCCACTAGAAGTTGAAAAGTAAGGTAAAAAAAATCTATTTTTAGACAGTTGATGTAGAGTATTTGTTTTTAATTTCATCACACATCTTACTTTTATTTTACTTTATTTTATTTCGCTGTCTGCCCGAATTGAACCCACGAACCCTATGATTTCTAGCCAAAGACACTACATACTATGTCACGCACACGAATATTAAGAGTTGCTTAAGAACTTAAATGTGCGGTGCACATGTGCACCACGAACTGTTATTTTGTAATTAAAAAAAACTAGCGTGCCGACGGTGAGCGTTGAACACACAACCCTAGGATTTATAGTCGGACACACACTCACCGTGCCACCCTCGTCATTACTTAGTGAGGAGTAAAGTAAGTAGGTTTACATTGTAAATTTTTTAAGAAGTAACCCATTACTTTTCAGATTACTTGTAATGCGAAAAGAAGCTTGTTTACATTACTTTGTAAAGGGTTACGTAATGACTACCGGATCCAAATTTTTGCTGGGATGTAGCAGTGACAGTAACGTTGCAAACAAGAACAAATTCCTTTGTGGTTGTTGTGGAGTTGTATTTGTTGTAGTATTTACTTTAACTTATATTTGTTCTACCACAGGGATTTCTGAGTGAAATCGGACAGTTTTTCAAAATGAGTTATTTCATATCTTTTGTTTTTTGCTGTGGTGATGCTGATGGTCAGAAAACTTCTTCAATAACAATTATGGATCTGGATCCACTTTTTGGAACTGGCCCCATATAACTGTACCACCCGATTTCGGGTATTTTTTCAGATCGAATTAGGTAAAAGTTTGCTTTATAGGTTTGAAGTGGTTAGAAAACTTCTAAACCAAAAATTGCGGATATAGGTCCAAGATTTTGGATAGCCCCCAAGATTTTTGTAGTTGACTGTGTCCTTAATTTTTGGGCGGTTCGGCATCTGTGGACCGGAATCGGCGAAAAAAGTATAAAAATCGAATATTTTCAAAAGTTTTTGGCTATTTTCACATTTAAGAACCGGTCATAGACATTTCGTATTTTCCAGAAAGTTGTTTGCTGATATCTTTGCTACATTATTGTGGGCCATTGTTTTCTTGAATTTTGAACGGTTTAGTATCTATGGAGCAAGGACCGAGAAAAAAGGATAAAAATGGCATTTGAGTTGCCTTTTTGGCCATTAAGAACCCTTTCTACGGAGTTCGTATGTTCTAGGAAGTTTTTTACTAAAATATAAGGTAAATTTTTTTAGTTGGTTGTTTGCTTCAATTTTGATCGGTTTGACGCCTGTAGACTAAAATCCGAGAAAAAAAGTGAAAGTGGAATTTGACCTTGACGATTTTGACCTGAAGGTGAGGTTGAATGGATTTTATGCGTTCACAATTATTATTCTTTAAGACGAGACCTACAACTTTTCTTCGACGAGTAAAGACAAATTCTTGGTGGTTTAGAAGATATGTGCCTGACAAAATGATCCCTTTTGACATCAAGGCCCCAGGTCTTTGGGGGCCCATAACCGCGAAAGTTGAAGTGATAGGGAAAAACGCCGAGACACGTGTCTTCTTATTTTTGGTATTCTATCCCGCTGCGGTGTCAGAATATGGTTAATAATTTTGTGCCGCACAGTGTTATAATAAGCCTTATATAACAAATTATAATATCCCAAAACCAATTATATTACTATTTAGTACTTTTCGTACACATAAGTACGAATTTCCAAAACTGCCTCAATACTACACTCCAACTGTAATCTTAATTTTAAATTTCAGGATTCCATCTCTATTCGTGCATCCAAATCCACATTGTACCAAATTTAGTACCACTTAGTACATTTCGTACATATGTACGAATTGTCTCCATATCTCAACCCCCAACACTCCAAAAGTAATCTTAATTGCAAATTTCAGGTTCCCAGTGAACCTCGTTCCAAATTTCAGAGTTCTAGGTCTTCCTGTTTGCCTAAAGCAAAGAGTAACCTATTTAGTACTTTTCGTACCCTTTTAGTTCGAATTTCCTAAAACCCCAGCCCTTTCTCACCCCTACACACAAACAACAACCCACAGTCAAAATTTCAACTTTCTAGCTTCAGCGGTTTCGTTTGGGCGATGATTTACCAATCACCCAGTCATCACTAAGCTCTTTTATATATTAAGGTGTATTTGTGTTGATTTTATTTTTATGGTCATCGCTGAATTAATGCAATATTGTAGGCTCTACAAAGAAGCCTTCTTTAAACTAAATCGTGGAATGATGTCCGTATAACAAATATTCTCATTTACAAGTATTTGCTGCAGGGTATAAAATTGCAGTAATTTAATTTTTTCATAGATTAATTATTGCATAAATAATAAAGCAGCTTATACCTGTAATATTTGAATAAAATTGCTTTTGAATTAATAATAATTTTATGATAATTTCTTCTCTCAAAATTTACTAAAGATAAAACAAACAGACCGACAACCGAGGAATATTCTAAACCACAGTAAGTCGTAAGGTGTAAGGATTGTGGTTGAGTAAATACTAAAAAAGCAATGGTATTTTGTTAGCAGTAATACCCATTTGCCCTCCCGTGGCTATGTTATGCCAGAGGACTCCGGGCAATTAAAGAGGAAATACAACAAGTAAAAAAGAGTTAAGTTCGGCCGGGCCGAACTTTTCATACCTTCCACAATAAAATATTCTGAATTAAAATGGAATAATTAGTTTTCATTCCTGTCCCCAACTTTAAGTGGGTACGTTTTAATGTCAGATAATGTACATAAAATGTTTCATTCGGTAGGCCCTTTTTTTATAGTGCCTATATCTAACTTTGTATGTTGACAATTTTTGGTTTGACAATGGGCAAAATACCGTAAATCGGGGGGTACCGTTATATGGGGGCTGTACCAAAACGTGGACCTATGTCCACAACTTTTGTTATATAAGTTTATTGACACTTAAGAACCCTAAATGTCAAATTATAGCTACATCGGTCCGAAAATGTAACTAAAAACGCCAAAATACCGTAAATCGGGGGTACCGTTATATGGGGGCTATACCAAAACGTGGGCCGATATAGCCCATCATCGAACTTGACCTGCCTGCAAACAAAAGACGCATTCTCCCAAAATTTCAGTGTCCTATCTCCATTTTTGTGGATGCTAGAGTGATTACCACAGACGGACGGACGGACGGGCGGAAGTGCACAGATCGACTCAGATCCCCTGATCAAGAATATATATACTTTATAGGGTCGCAAATGAGTATTTCAATGCGTTACAAACGGAAAAACAAACTTAATATACCCTCCATACTATGGTGGAGGGTATAAAAATAAAAAGAAAAACATGTGAGTGCATCGAGAGCATAACAAAGATGTTGGGTTGTATAAATTATGAGTCTGTTCTTATATAAAATAACCTGGATAAGTGAATACACCAATACATGTGACTATAGTCCTTGTACGGCTGACTGATTATGTATGAACGGGTAAAAAATGGGCAAGGATGTATAATGAAATAGGGTTGCCATGTTGGTTATTTTTTGCCCACAATTGTTTTTTCAAATTTTAACAGAGACAAAATGAGTCATCTTTGTTTGTTTGTAAAAAAATTTAAAGTAATTGAAAAATGTAAAGTAAACTATGTTTATATTATCCGCATTATTTTCCGTTGAGAGACAATATATCCATACGTCCTTTAAGCAGCAAAGTTTAGTTTTTTGGGAGTGGAACTTCGTGAGTTAACATTTTTTTTTGCAAAAAATTTGCGCAAATCCAAAGTGAAAAAATAGTTATATTTATACCCTCAGCATTTATGCTAACGAGGGTATATACACTTTCATACGGGCAAAATGTGCCTCATCGAAATAATGGTTTTAGACCCCAAGTATGTTTGGACGAAATGTGTTTCAGACAATTTGGAGTCGATTTAGCAATGTCCGTCCGTCTGTCTGTCTGACTGGATGGTGCGCACGAAAACTCTCGAACGGATGAACCGATTTGGTCCAAAATTTGGCTTTCGTAATATTTCGTCCAAACTTAGTTTAAGTTCGAAGATGGGTTATATCGGTCCACTCCTTCCGGTACCTCCCTCACAAAAGTTCGGAAAATTTGTGCGCACTATAACTCTTGAAGGGAGTAACCAATTCGGACCATACTTTGCACATGGTGAAATTTCTACCACACTTAGTTGAGGTTTTAGTATGGACTCAATCGGTCCACTCCTTCGAGTACCCCCCACACAAAATTTCGGAAAAGTTCAGTTTAGGACCTGTTCTCGAATCTCTTTGATTTTTGTTATAGCAACATGAATTCACTGCTCCGCTTACGACGGTACATGTCTCATTAGGGGCAAGTCCATACTTCCTGAGAAAATAGCCTGAAAGATACAAATACCAAGACAACTCTCGAACGGATCAACCGATTTGGTCAAAAATTTGGCCTTCGTAATATTTTGTCCAAACATTGTATAAGTTCGATCATAAACCATATCGGTTCACTCCTTCAGGTACCTCCCCCAAAAAAGTTCAAAAATGTTCGGAAAAATTGTTCGCACGATAACTCTTGAAGGGAGTGACCGATTTAGTCCATACTTTACACTTTCTAATATGTCTACCAGATTTAGATCAGGTTCGAATATGGACTATGTTTGTGCACTCCTTCGGTTACCTATCACACAAAATTACAAACAAGTTCACTTTAAGACCTGCTGTCGAATCACTTTGATTTTTTTGAAGAAACTTGCATTCGCTGCCGCTATTACGACGGTAAAATGTTTTCAGGGGCAAGTCCATACTTCTTGAGAAAACAGCCCGATAGGTGTAAAAAACCCTATGATAACTCTCGAACTAACCGATTTGGTTCAAAATTTGCCCTTCCTGATATTTTGTCATACTTTCAGTTCGAAGATAGGCAATACCGGCCCACAACTTCCGGTAGTTCCCTTGTATATTTAAAAAATGTCACTTAAATGGTATGCACAAATTTGGTCCAAACTTTCGATATCCTAACATTTTGTCCGAATTTAGTTTAACTTCTAAAATGGAGGTACCTTAGGGTACCTCCCCCACAAAAGTTCAACATTTGTGTCTAAGTGCAGTTTAAGGTTTGTTCGAAGATCCTTTGAAAATGTATGTCGATGCTGTTCGTTGTTGTCCTGCTTACAACGGTATTATAAGTTATACATAAGTTATACGATGACCCACTGGAATGACTAGTGGGCAATATATCCCAAAATAAGATACACTTCCATAATGACTATGTCGGTCCATTCCTTTAAGTACCTCCTCTGCAACACTTTTGATCTTTAATCCTAATCCATATTTTCGTCCGCAAGGTCCAATGTCCAAAAAGGCCACAAAATAATGAAAATACCATAAATACATTCGATCTGAACGTTGACGAAAGTTTCAATTCACATAGGTTGAGGGTATATCTCTGTCGGCAAAGATTCACCACGTCAATAAAAATTGGACCATGTTTTGTAAGATTGGTAAAATGGCAACCCTATCAGCCACTCATTTACCCTTGTTCATCTGCCTGGTACTTTGTCGGCAAAAAACTTGTTGGCAGTAATGCTGATTTAGTGCAAATTTCTGCTGGAAATTAAGAGCACATTAAGCAAAAAAATGAATAACAGTTGTAATTTCCTTTCAGGAAATTAGTTGTTGTATGCTGTTGTTGCTCATCTGTTGTACGGGTTTTTCGCGTACCCTTACCTAAGCTCCAACTTACCTGACTTAGTACGTTTGTAGGTAGTTTGTTAGAAAGTGGTATGGTATGCAGCAACCACCAACCCGCCACCGACAATGGCTCGTGATTTTTCATAATTTTATTTTATTCTAATTATTTATGAGCACAGTTGAGCAGTTGTTGTCTTTTGGTCTTTGATGTTAGTATGAATGTATTATTATACATACATATATATTTTATGTATAATTAATTGTTGTTGTTCAGTAGTTTTTATGTAGTACAACAAAAATATATTTATGTTTGTATATTCAAAAGGCAGCTATTTAATGATTTTGTTGTTTGTTGTTTTTAATTTAAATATTTATCTTGTTGTTTGTTAATGTTAATTAGGTCGCAACTACTGCAGCGAGTTGGCGTGTTACTTTGCGTTAGGATAAACTTTTCTCTTTGATAATGTTGCTTGTTTATTTACCTGTTTTGTTTAAGGATTACCGATATGTGTGAATGTTTATGTGTTAATAATATGCAAATAACTGGCGGCTATTTATCACACCAACAAATATTTAATTGTAGGATGTAACACTGTTAATCTACATATTCGGAAATAACTCTTTCATAAGGCTTACCTATCTGTGGTAAAAATCATATCAATTCGATTTGTCACAAAGCCCACATACCTTGAATTCTAAGTAGGACCCCAAAGCCGTAGTAAGCGAAACAAAACTTAACAAGTGAGAAAGTATCAGTCAGCTGTGCTGACGGAGATATACACTCAGCCACTTTCAAAAAAAAAAAAAAAAAAACAAGTAAATTAGGTGTTTTAAATAATAAAACAACAACAATGGGATTAAGCAAGACTATTTTGAAAAAAAAAAACAAAATTGTATTAGCTATGCCACAAATGTTCAAAAAAAAAAAAAAAATAATAATAATATCAGGAAGTATGGACTTGCGCACTAAAAAATTGTACCCTCATAAAGTGGGCAGCACGGACAACCTGTTGAAACAAATTTCTTTTCAACTTCAATTTTTCCGAATTTTGTGTGTGAGGTACTCGAAGGAGTGGATCGATATGGTCCATATTCGAACCCGATCTATATCTGATAGGAAAAGTATGATGTGCAATGTTTGGACCAAATCGATTGCTCTCTTCGAGAGTTATGGTATACTTCATTTTTCAGAAAAAGTTTGAACTTTTTTGGGGATGTACCCCAAGGAGTGGACCGATATTGCCCATCATCGAATTTAAACTAAGTTTAGGCAAAGTATTACGATACCCAACATTTGGTTCGAATCGGTTGATCCGTTCGAGAGTTATCATGCGCACCAGCCAGCAAGACGGGCAGACGGACGGACATTGCTAAATCGACTCCAAATTGTCTGAAACGAATTTCGTCCAAACATACTAAATCGAAACATTCATCTGCGGACAGATCGAATGTATTTAGGGTCTTTTCAGAATTTTGTGGGCCTTTTTGGACATTTAAACTTGCCGACAAAAATGTGGATTAGGATTAAAGTTCGAAAGTGTTGCTGCGGAGGTAAGTTATAGTGGTTTATGTCTGAAAAACCCCACAAAAAACTATAACTGAATTTTTCATAATTTTCAAAAATATAATTATTTTTTGTTTTGTCCAATATTTAACTTTGTGAGAGATTCAGTTATAGTTTTTTTGTGGGGGTTATCAGACATAAACCACCATAACTTAGCCATTTGTTAACCGGTTTAAAAAATAAAACTTGTTCAAAAGACATTATTCACCCCTTTAAAAAGAAGAAGGATCAATAGAAATCCGTTATGAAAAAATAAGATATGCCCGTTTAAATTTGAAAATATAAGAAACCCAGATTTTCGCTACTTTTACCGTTATAAAAAATAAAACGAAGTGAGCCAAACGAACTAAAGGCGTTTTCGTTTTCCATGGATCCCAACATGGTAGAATTTTGCATCAGAACGCTTGAATATTTTTCTGGTCAACTTTTGTAGCACAGTACCATTTTTCAACATTTTCCAAAAAGTTTGCACCTTCTCAAGGCCAAAACAGTCTGAAGGAGCGTTCTAATGCTTTGCGATGTATTACGTACTTAGCTGGCCCATTACAGAACAGTTGTTCCATAGACCGAACTAAGAAAAGATCTCCAATTCTCTCTGTTTCGTGCTTCGCTTTGGAATACCGCGCCTTGTCATCTCTTCATCCACTTGTTTGCGCCATCGCTCATTCTTATTATATGGCCTAGCCAACGCATTCGCTGCATCTCGATACGTTTAAGTATATTGATGTCGTTGTATAGCACATACAGCTCGTGGTTCATACGACGTCGATATTCACCGTCAACGTAAATCGGCCCGTAGAACTTTCGAAGAATTTTTCTCTCAAACACGTCAAGCACTGCCTTATCTGCTTGCGCAAGTACCCAGGCTTCGGAGCCATACATCAGCACGGGTAGTATCAGTGTTTTATAAAGCGTTATTGCAATTCTTCTTTTTATTTCACAACTGATGTCGTTTGTTGTCTTTACGGCGGTGCCGAGGTAGACGAAGTCTTTTACTACCTCAAAATTATAGGAAACAACTTCAACAGTTGGGCCTATCTCAATGGCCCAATTGCGCGTCGACACCATCAGCTTGGTCCTCTCGCCGTTTACCGCCTTCGACATTCATAAAGGTATCGGTTACTTCTTTTACTGATCGTCCCATGATGTCTATATCATCAGCATAAGCAAGTAACATGTGGCTATTGGTGTAGATTGTGCCACTTCTTTTGACGTTTGCCTCTCGTATAACCTTTTCTAGTAGGATGCTGAAAAGATCACACGAAAGGCTGTCTCCTTGCCTGAAACCTCTTTTGCTACAAAACTCTTCGGAGAGGTTCTTTCCTATTTTAATTTAAGATCTTGTGTCAGTTTGAGTCATTTTACATAGCCGAATGAGCTTTGCGGGGATACAAAATTCAGACATGGCGTGGAATAGCTTTGAACGTAGCGGGCTTTATAATCGACAAAAAAGTGGTAGGTGTCGATCTGCATCGCTTGTATCTTCTCCAGGACTTGCCGCAGGGTAATGGTGGACTTGCCAGGTCTAAAGCCGCATTGGTATGGTCCAATTATTTCGTTGACAATAGGCTTTAGTCGTTCGCACAATATCCCTGACACTATCTTGTAGGCGATATCGAGAAGACTTATGCCCATATAGTTTTAGCATAAAGTCTTATCTCCTTTTTTATGGAAATGACACAGGATGCTCAGGTTCAAATCGTCGGGTATGCGTTTTTCCTGCCAGATGGAGCTATCTAGCTGATGCCTGCATACACCTTATCAGCGTGTCGCCTCCGGTTTCAAACAGCTCGGCTGGTAGGCCATCAGCTCCTGCTGCCTTATTATTCTTCAGCCGGTTTATTGCTGTCTTTACCTTATTTTGGCCTTGTATATGTATACCATTCAATACCATCTTCTGGGATTGGATCTGTGGTATCTTCGTCGACTTCGCTACTATTGGATACCAACAGATTGGAAAAATGCTCTTTCCATATCCTGAGCACAATATCTGTATCAGTTACCAGATTACCTTGCTGGTCTCTACAGGCGGATGTGCCAGTTTCAAAGCCATCAGTTTGATGTTTCACTCTTTGGTAGAATTTTCGGACTTCATTCTGTCTCCTGTACATCTCGATTTGTTGACACTCCCGTTTTTTCATCTCTCTCTTTTTCCTGCGGAAAAGACGTTTCTCCTCTCTCCTTTTCTCCCGATACCTCTCTCGTGCGCTACGCGTTGCTACTGATTGTAAAGTAGCCCTATGTGCCACATTTTTCTCTTCGGTAGCAGCACGACACTCCTGGTCATACCATGGATTCCTTGGTGGAGGTCTCTGGTATCCAAGTACTGATTTTGCGGCTGTTTGCATGGAGTGGTCAATGTTTTGCCATTGTCCTGATATGTTATCGGGACGAGGAGTGCTTTGATTAAGCAGTTGGGCCAGGTGAGTGGAATATTCTGTGGCTATCTGTTGTGATTGCAGCTTACCGATGTCCAACTTCCGTGTTGTGTCTGTTCGCACTTTGTTTGCTACGTTTAATCTGGTACGTACCTTTGCTGCAACAAGGTAGTGGTAGTATGTTTGCACTTCGGAACGATCGAACATCCAATACGCTTGATGCGTGTCTTCTTGATTTCTTGTTCTTTGATCTGGCGACAGCCAGGTGCCCTTATGAATATCGAGGTGCTTAAATCTGGTACTGCTAACTACCATGTTTCTTGCAGCTGCAATGTCTATCAGCCTCATACCATCTGACAAGTTTCACTGTGGAGACTGAATTTCCCGACTGTTGGGCCAAAGATATTCTCCTTTCCAATTTTGACAGTAAAATCGCCTAGTATAATTTTAATGTCATGGGCAGGGCAACGGTCATAAGTTTCTTAGCGCTCGTAAAATATATCTTTGGTCTGTTCGTTCTTGTCTTCAGTGGGAGCATGAGCGCAAATAAAGCTGATGTTGAAGAATTTTGCTTTTAATCGAATTGCAGCGAGTTTTTCATTCACTGGGGTGAAGCTGGAGACCAGATGTTTTAACCTCCGACCAACTACAAATCCGCAACCAAACTCATGCTTTGTGTCATGGCAGCTATAATACAGTGCGTCACCTTTAGGTGTTGTTGTGACGCCTTTCCCGTTCCATCGTATTTCCTGTATGACGGTAATGTCGGCCTTGTACTTTTCAAGTACATCTGCCAGTGTAAACTGCACCTTCTCTATAAAGAGTGCGAATATTCCAGCTACAGATTCGCAGATCATGGTACTTAAAACGTTTGCGGGGTTCGTCAACTTTTGAGGGATTTGTTTTTCTTTTCTTTCGTTTTGTATTAGAGAGTTCTTAATAACTGTATTGGCTACAATTTTTGTCTGTGTGTTGGATCGAAAATCTCAATGGTTTGGCCGTTATATGCCAAAATGTAAAAAAACGTGGATAAAAAACTTAAAGTCAAAATCGGAAGGCTCGATTTTCACCGTAGACCTATGGTCTAGTGGACTTTTTTGCTCAGTTCAATCCCAGGAATCAGAAACGCGAAGGGCCCATTAAGGTTTTCAAATCGCCCCGGCCTACTCTACATATTCACATACCATAAAAATCCTCAATTGAAAAATTCGCTGGGAAAATCCCACGATTTTATTGTACATTCATTCATTTTGCAATTATTTAGTTGACACCACAAAAACCAGGTACCTCTCCTTTTTGCCCGTTGTTTTTATACCCTCCACCATATGGAGGGTATAATTAAATTTGTCATTCCGTTTGTAACACATCGAAATATTCGTCGGAGACCCTATAAAGTATATATATTATTGATCAGCATAAAATTCTATGTCGATTTGACCATGTCCGTCTGTCCGTCCGTCAGTCCGTCCGTCTGTCTGTTTAAATCAAGATACAGCTCGCAATTTTAAAAATAAAGAGTCAACATTTGGTACAGAAGTTTTTATTACTTGCAGGATGGTTGGTATTGAAAATGGGATATATCGGTCCACGTTTTGATATAGCCCCCATAGAACGGTACCTCCCGATTTTCGATATTTTTAAGGTTTTAGCTTCATTATCCTACCAAAGTGGCTGAAATTTGGTACGTAGTCTTCCTTTGGGGTATAAAACTTTCCCCCATAATTTTGTCGGTATCGGTCCACATCTTCATATAGCCCCCATAGAACAGTACCTCCCGATTTTCGGTATTTTGAAGGTTTTAGCTTCATTATCCTAACAAAATGGCTGAAATTTGTACGTAGTCTTCTTTAGGGGTATAAAACTTTCCCCCAGAATTTTGTCGGTATCGGTCCACACCTTCATATAGCCCCCATAGAACGGTACCTCCCGATTTTCGGTATTTTGAAGGTTTTAGTTTCATTATCCTAACAAAATGGCTGAAATTTGGTACGTAGTCTTCTTTAGGGGTATAAAACTTTCCCCCAGAATTTTGTCGGTATCGGTCCACACCTTCATATAGCCCCCATAGAACGGTACCTCCCGATTTTCGGTATTTTGAAGGTTTTCGCTTCATTATCACACCGAAATGGCTGAAATTTGGTACTTAGTCTACGTTGGTGGTATAAAACTTTCCCCCAGAACTTTGCCGGTATCGGTCCATGCCTTCATATAGCCCCCATAGAACGGTACCTCCCGATTTTCGATATTTTTAAGGTTTTAGCTTCATTATCCTACCAAAGTGGCTGAAATTTGGTACGTAGTCTTCCTTTGGGGTATAAAACTTTCCCCCATAATTTTGTCGGTATCGGTCCACATCTTCATATAGCCCCCATAGAACAGTACCTCCCGATTTTCGGTATTTTGAAGGTTTTAGCTTCATTATCCTAACAAAATGGCTGAAATTTGTACGTAGTCTTCTTTAGGGGTATAAAACTTTCCCCCAGAATTTTGTCGGTATCGGTCCACACCTTCATATAGCCCCCATAGAACGGTACCTCCCGATTTTCGGTATTTTGAAGGTTTTAGTTTCATTATCCTAACAAAATGGCTGAAATTTGGTACGTAGTCTTCTTTAGGGGTATAAAACTTTCCCCCAGAATTTTGTCGGTATCGGTCCACACCTTCATATAGCCCCCATAGAACGGTACCTCCCGATTTTCGGTATTTTGAAGGTTTTCGCTTCATTATCACACCGAAATGGCTGAAATTTGGTACTTAGTCTACGTTGGTGGTATAAAACTTTCCCCCAGAACTTTGCCGGTATCGGTCCATGCCTTCATATAGCCCCCATAGAACGGTACCTCCCGATTTTCGGTATTTTGAACGTTGTGACCTTAATATTCCACCGAAATGGGTGAAATTTGGTATTTATACTTCGTTGGGGGTACTCAAACTTCCCCTCTAAATTTGTCGGTATAGGTTCTCGCCTTCTTATAGCCCCCATGGAAAGGTACCTCCCGATTTTTCGTATTTTGAAGGTTGTGTCTTCAATATTCCACCAAAATGGCTGAAATTTAGTATTTAGTCTTCAATGTGATATAAAACTGTTCGCCAGAAATATGTCTGTACAGATTCACGCTTTCATATTACCCCATTTCTGACTAAAATTCGTCGGTATAGGTCCATGTTTCGATATAGTCCCATAGAACGGTATCTCCCGATTTTCGTAATACTGAAGATTGCGACGTCAATATCCAACCGAAATGGCTGAAATTTGTTATTTCGTCTTCCAAGAGTTATAAAATATTCCAGAAGAGTATTATCAGTATAGGTCCACGCCTTCCTATATCCCCATAGAATCGTACTTCTTGATTTTCGGTATTTTTTAAGTTTTAGCCACATTCTCTTACCGAAATATAGGAAATTTGGTATTTAGTCTTCTTTGAGCCTAAAAACTTTCCGTCAGAAATTTGTCGGTATAGATCGACGTTTTGAAATAGCCCCCATAGAACGGTGCCTCACATTGTTTTACCGAAATTGCTGAAATTTAGTATTAAGTCTTCTTCATACACGAAAGGAAATTAATTATTCCATTTTACTTCAATACAGCTTGTCGTGGAGGGTATAACAAGTTCGGCCTGGCCGAACTTAACGCCGTTTTTACTTGTTGTTATTTCCGACGGATTTCTGCATTTATTGTCTTGATGTTATCATGAACAGATAAATCAACAGATATGTACAAAAACCCCAACATTATTAAACGAATTTCTTGTATAAATTCCTAATTAAAAATATAAATGTTTAAAAATGCATCGTTTGCAATAATTTAGTTAACTAACTGTATGCATTTGTGGTATTTGCTGATAATAGTGTGTGTCCAAAATGTTCGTCATTTAAACTTTTATTTAATTTATTTATAAATAATATTTGTTCAAGTTTATCTAGTTTTTGCAGTTCTTAAAATAAAATATATTATGTACGTTCATACATTGTGCCAGAGTAGATTTATTTTATGACAAGCATGTGCATTAAAATTTTGTTTTTTTTTCTCATTTGAAATAAATTGATGTTAACTTTAAACAAATGTTTCAAAAATGAAGTTGCAAAACTTTACATAATAGAATGCAGTAACATGTGTTGTAACAGATAATACAGTTACTAACATCATTTACATGCATATGTATGTATGTATGTACGTATGAACGACAAACATTGCAGTACAACTCACCATTCATACGAGGGTAGAATGCACGTGCGTTGAATGGTGTTTCCCCAAGTGTAACCATTGAATTGCTGCTACTGGGACAAACTAAAGCATAATGAAATTTACAGAAAAAAGTAATTTTATTCTACTTTAATGTTAAAGTGGATCGAAAGATAATTATCATCATCATCGTCAACAACATGATTGTCCTTAGCATCGTCACTATTACGCAGAGTTAGTAACTGGGACTCTTTATTCTAGTAGATTGCATTTGCAACAAACACACACACACTATCTATTATAGTACAAATTTTATGTACACTGTAAATTATACGAATCTTTTTATGTGGGGGTTCAAGGTACATAGTCGTTTGTTTGTTTGTTCGCTCAACAACCTCCAACACACCAATATTGTCACACATAGTGTTCGTCATTATATTAAATTTGTTCTATAAGCAAAATAATTATATTTTATAACGACAAAATGCTCGTTTACATAATTTCTGTTGTTATGCAATTTTAAAGCAAATTTAAAGTGAAATATTTTCAAGAGGCTTAAAAATGAAAATGAAAATTCATTTTTATTCAATAGTGAGCATCCAATGTTGGTGGACTATTGTGAGTTAATATTTTACATAAATTAATTGCCAATGGCTAAATAAAGGAATACAGTTGCATAATCCCTTATGAACTTTGTGTTTCTCTACAGCTGTTAAAAACGGTCTCTCAGGTGATGGACTTAAACACACTGACACATATATGATCTTTAAAGCAAAATCTTATCGGTGTAGCGGTTCCTAAAAGGTTGGAAGTAACAAAAGACTTGACATAAATGAAGCAAAGAAGAGAAACCAGTGAAAAATCAAAATCGCATTACCAAATACGTAGTGGCTTATATATTATAGAACCTACTACTAACTAACAAACCATCCCACTAAGTATACCGACAATTGTAAGTCGATAAAAAATTTAAAAACAAGTAAGAAAGTATCAGTCAGCTGTGCTGCGGAGATATGCCCTTAGTCTCTGACCAAAAAACAAGCAAACTGTGCATAAAATATGTTGGTTTCGTATCACGAGTTTACTTCCAAATACGTGGAATCTGTAGGTACCTTAATTTGGGTTTATGCGATCAGTGACAAATACCAGATTTTTATACTCTCCACCATATGGAGGGTATAATTAAATTTGTCATTCCGTTTGTAACACATCGAAATATTCGTCGTAGACCCTATAAAGTATATATGGCGAAAAACAAAAATGTTTTACAAACGATGAGTCCGAGTTTCACCTATTCAGAATTCGCGAACTGTTTACATATTCTATATAGTATGACTGAAATTCTTTAAAATTAAGTGTTTTAGGAGGAATCCCGTAAGGTCGACCATTAAAATTAATTTACGTGGAAGCTGCGTTGGAATCAATGTAGAAAAATAGGTAAAAATGGGTTGAAGCCAACAAGTTTTTTTATGCTCCCTTCCGATTTCTGGCTTAACCTTACATTTTACAGACATATGCCCAAAGAAAGACTAAAAGAATACTTCATGGGCAATATGATACTAGTGTATCATTTTTCGATATATCCACTGCATCCACCTAAAATTGATGCTGACATTTTGAAGCCGGAATTTCGGGGTTTTTTGAATTTTTTTAATAATTCGGACGCGCAACAGGATAATTTTCAAAACTCATAATAGGATTATAAAACTCGTGATTTTACGTCGTTTAATGCATATCTCATGAGTGTGCTCCTTACAGCATCCTAGTAATTGGAGTCTTAAGGCCAATATTTGATGCGTGAATTTTTTTAAAAAACCTATTTTTTGCGTTTAAAATTTACAAGTGTCATTCAATTTCCTTTGTATCCCGCGTGAATTTAGTTTTTTTGCGCGACGGATCTAATGAGCCCATCCGCGATCAAATCCATCCACTTAAACCGCGTATATAGATACCCTGAAAATAGGAAAATCAGAAAAAATTATTTTGACAAGTCCGCGTACTAAATCGCGATTTTCTTTAAAATTTTTACGTAAATTGAATCCTTTATACGCGATTATAATATTTGCGAAAACACGCGTCATAATTACAGAGATTCGCGAGTAAAATGGGTTTTTTACCAAAAATAGAATGTGGAGGCACATCCGTGGTTCTTGAAGAATCTATTTGAAATATGTGTATATAGACGTATTTTTGATGGGTGCTACTGAAACCGGATGCGCATCAAAATCGTATGCAAATTACGCGATTTTTACCCACTTTAATGTTTTTTGCATTGTGTGATGCAACTGGCGGCACACTTTGACCGTTGAGTGAAACATCGAAATATGCATAGATATTGAAAGAGATTGATTCGCTGTATCCAAAAACGGATGCGCATCAACAGATTTTAACTAATTCGCGAATAATAGGCTTTTTAATTTCCACATTTTTTGAATGATTGTAATTTCAATATTACTCTTAATTTCCTATCCTTATAAGTTATCACAGTAAGCAGATAAGCTTTCACGATGGTAAACCATATTTCTTGATGAAGTTTTAGCAGTACACATTAATTATTGTATGGGATTTTAGCGAAATAGTTGGAGAACTCCCAAATATTTTTCTAATTTTTCGAATCAAACCAAAAAATATATTTGCAACAATATTTTCCAACAATAAGTTTTTCTCTTTTGTTGTTGCTATAATATGCAATCTATGTACCCAATCACTATAAATTTGGTATCATATTTTCTAAGCATTGTCTAGATTCGGCATATATTTTTTAATTTATTTTTTGAGGGTTTGTACGGACTCTGGGACAGGATAATTTGGATTTTCTTCAAATTTTTTGTATTATTTGTTGATTTTCGCGAAAATAATAATAAATTTAATAACTATTTAAACATCTACGAATAGATATGGAATGCTGTTAACGATTTATGCATACATTTTCTCATAATAATAATTAAGATATTTTTAAATATTTTTTCTTTATATGAGAATAAAAACCGCTATAACTTTTGCGCGCATCATCCAATTTTGTGAACGCGAACAGATTTGAAACCAGAATTTTTTTCTTAACCTCTATGCAAAAAATTGTAGATGTGCTCGCAAAAAATTTTTTTAATTTTTTTCAAATGGAATTGCAAAGGATTTTTGTTTTTCGCCATATATTATTGATCAGCATAAAATTCTATGTCGATTTGACCATGTCGTCCGTCCGTCCTTCTGTGTGTCTGTTGAAATCAAGATACAGCTCGCAATTTTAAAGATAAAGAGTCAAAATTTGGTACAGAAGTTTTTATTACTTGCAGGATGGCTGGTGTTGAAAATGGGATATATCGGTCCACGTTTTGATATAGCCCCCATAGAACGGTACCTCTCGATTTTCGGTATTTTGAAGGTTTTAGCTTCATTATCCTACCAAAATGGCTGAAATTTGGTACGTAGTTTTCTGTAGGGGTATAAAATGTTCCCCCAGAATTTTGTCGGTATTGGTCCACACTTTCATATAGCCCCCATAGAACGGTACCTCTCGATTTTCGGTATTTTGAAGGTTTTAGCTTCATTATCACACCGAAATGGCTGAAATTTGGTACTTAGCCTACGTTGGTGGTATAAAACTTTCCCTCAGAACTTTGTCGGTATCGGTCCACGCCTTCATATGGCCCCATGGAAAGGTACCTCCCGATTTTTCGTATTTTGAAGGTTGTGTCTTCAATATTCCACCAAAATGGCTGAAATTTGGTATTTAGTCTTCAATGTGATATAAAACTGTTCGCCAGAAATATGTCTGTACATGTCCACGATTTCATATTACCCCATTTCTGACTAAAATTCGTCGGTATAGGTCCACGTTCGATATAGCCCCCATAGGAAGGTACCTTCCGATTTTCGTAATACTGAAGATTGTGACGTCAATATCCAACCGAAATGGCTGAAATTAGTTATTTCGTCTTCCAAGAGTTATAAAATATTCCAGAAGAGTATTATCAGTATAGGTCCACGTCTTCCTATATCCCCATAGAAGCGTACTTCTTGATTTTCAGCATTTTTTAAGTTTTAGTCTTCTTTGAGCCTAAAAACTTTCCGTCAGAAATTTGTCGGTATAGATCGACGTTTTGAAATAGCCCCCATAGAATGGTGCCTTACATTGTTTTAACGAAATTGCTGAAATTTAGTATTAAGTCTGCTTCATACACGAAAGGAAACCAATTATTCCATTTTACTTCAATACAACTTGTGGTGGAGGGTATAACAAGCTCGGCCCGGCCGATTTTAACGCCGTTCTTACTTGTTTTAGTAAGCAAACTTCTGATTCATAGAGAACTCGAAATATTAAATTACGCTAAACGACATTTTTTTACAGCACCAACGTAAACCTTTGTTCTCATTTAAGTTGTCCATCGTACGAGCGTTTAAATCAATGCATTTAATATGATACGAATCCAGGCAAAGCCAGCAAGATACCATTTGTTCTTCATCAGATAACTTGAATGCACAATTGTTTATTGGGCAGCTCATTTTGAAAATATATATTATAACTTCAACTTCAGTTGCAAAGGAAACAGTGTAGGAAGTGTGAATAACGATTAACAGCAACACAGGGCAATGCAGACAGGGTGATAAAATCACGTTAGCCAGTTCACAAACCACAGATCTTGCAAGTTCAGGAAACACAGGGTGATGTACCAAGAAAGCTTATTTATTTTTTTGTGAATGCACCAAAAAGAAAAAGAAATGCAGGATGACGTTTTGTTCAGAGGCAAGTATCGACGGATTGAAGCTTTCTCTCAGTTTAGCGTGCGAAAACAAAGCACAAAATGAAAACACAAGAACACAAGGTAAACAAAGAGTTTTGTCTTACTTTGGTTATGCAAAATCACAAAAGTACACAAAGGATTTTGAATATTCGAATGTTTTTGATGTGGTAACTTTGCAATACGTTTATGTTTCCGTTTTTAGTACGTTTTATAACGCAAACGGCGTTACGCTTATTTGCTCTCAGTAAGCGCACACTGCCGGTCGCTAGGGCAATATTTGCCTAATGTGAGCTTAAGTTTGGAAGACTTTTTTTTTAAAAACTTTGAAGGTTTTCTTGGACATTAATCAGTTTAGTATGTATCGCAGGGTTGTTTTGGACCATTATCTCAGTAAGTCGATACTTACTTCGGAAAAAAAATTTCAAATAGATCCGAGACGAGTGCTCAAACTCCACGTTTCCCAATTATGTGTGAAAGGTACCCGAAGGACGGGACATGTCTGATAGATGACTGGATAAAATAACACGATGTGCAAAGTTTGGACCAATCAGAAAATCTCTGCGAGAGTTATCTTGCGGATTTCCGTTTTATGTTGGTGCCGTCAGGGTTTCTTTCAGCTTTTTGGGTATTATCTCAGGATGTATGTACTTGCGTCCGAAAAAATTATACCGTCGCACAATGGTTCAGGAATCGATTTTCTGGCCAAAAATCCAAATTTTGTTTGGTCAAAGATATTTAATTTCTATATGGGATTCGATAGTAAACATATTGAAACTAAGGAAACCAAAAAATTAGGTCCAAATATTGGAAGGTGTGGGCGTGGCGTGCCCTAAAACGAGCATTTTCCCCATTTTTGGGAAATACGTCATTTTTGCAAATTTCTGGAGAAAGACGAAGCTATTTCTCTAAACTATAACAGTTATTGTGTTCATTGTTTTTTTGTAAGGTAGATAGGATTGTGGCCTTTAAAAATCGTTTCAGTAAATTACCGTAGCGTTTACACAACATGATCTATTTTATTTTCTCGGGTACTAAATTTTATGAAATTCCAAATTTAGTGGACTAGAACTTTTGTGGAACAACAACAGAACAAAGTTCTGAAAGATGCCCGAAAGTCTCCTCTTCCAGCCCTATACACTTTTGTACCCGTCCCGTTCCGTCCGTTTAACACTTTTTTCAATTTATTAAAATTACATGTGTAAAAATATGTGTTTTTCTATACTGTTTCCATATGAATTACTGTTTTTTGACACAAATTACAACTTTTTTGAGTATATGAGTTTTTATACGAGTTATATAAGTTTTATTAAAACCCAAGGAGAATTTTTTTAATTATTGAAAAAATTGAAAATTTTTTGTAATTTTTTTTTTACTATTTTTTGAAATTTTTTTTTTCTAAATTTTTTGAATTTTTTCTTTGTAATTATTTTGTTTTTTTTGTTGGTGTTTGACCATCTTTAATAATAGGAAGATATAAAAACCACAAAAACACTCATATTTTGATGAAAAATAGTTAAAAAACTCAAAAGTTTAACTTTGACCTTGAATTTCTCTGCAACTACCAGACCGAACTTGACCGCTTATAATTCGTCTGAAAGCTGATTGTGTTATCTGTCTAACAAAAAGAATTATGAATATATCTCTATCCGTTCAAAAGTTACAGAATTTTGACCAGGAAAAAACGATTCTGAACCACTGTGCGTCGTCAAAACGATTCGAGACAAGCTCTTAGAAGCTTCACTTTTTTCGGATTTTGTGTCTGAGGTATCCAAATGAGGGGATCGATCTGGAAAGAATAATACAATGTTGGACCAAATCGATTGCTTCCTTCGAGGGTTATGGTTTAAACCATTTTACAGACAATTTTTTAACTTTTATGAGGAAGTAACCAGAAAAAGTGGACCGATATGACTCATCTTCGAACTTAAACTAAGTTTGGGCAAAATATTATGAAGTGCAAATTTTGGTTCGAATCGGTTGATTCGCTCGAGAGTTATTGTGCGCAACAGCCAGACAGACACATAACTAAATCGACTTCAAATCGACAAATTTCAGGTGGAAAATTGTACTCCCCCAATGAAGACTGAATACCAAATTTCAGCCATTTCGATGGAATATTGAGGCCTCTATCTTCAAAATATTGAAAATCGGGAGGTACCATGCTAATGGGGCTATATGAAGACGTGGACGTATACCGCCAAATTTCAGGTGGAAAGTCGAAGGCTAAATACTGAATTTCAGCCATTTCGGTGAGACAATGAGGGTAAAACCTTAAGATACGGAAAATCGAGAGGTACCGTTTAATGGGGACTATACCGATGTAGCCCTTTTTTCAATATTAAATATTCTAGGAGTAATAGCAATGTCTGAAACAATTTACAAAGCTCTCTCTTAAAATTACGAGCTGCATCTTGATTTTAACCGACGGTCGGTCCGTCCGACCGAAATGGTTATATCGAGGGGAAGAAGCCTGTTGATTTTGGTAATGGTCGGGTAATATATAAAATAAAAGATCTTCAGTATTGCATTCCAACAGCAAAGCCTACCAATGTAAGAAGAAAATATCGTCTTTGTATTGATGCAAAGTATGTTGGCGAAGGTGGTCAAACAAGGGAGATATCAAAATCCAGTTTTCCATTTTTTTGCAAGAAGATTTTTTAATTTGGTGATAGTCGGATAATATCCACTAGAATAAATGTTTAGCAGTGAAAAGCTTATGAACAGGGGTAGTGGTATAGGGTATCACATAGTCGGCCCCGTCCCGAATACAGCTTTGTTTACTTGTTACATATCTTAGATGGGGTAGCGAAGCGCACAGGGTTCAGCTAATATATACACATGTGAAGTTCTGCCCGGCTGAATTAAATGTTTATACCCTACTATACTGTGGGGGGAGGGTATTATAAGTGGGTTTTAGACAAAAAGTTTGTAACGCATGAAAATAATGGTCGTAGACCCATACTTATATATGTACCAAAATGAATGTCTAGAAGAGCTGAGTCGATCTGACTATGTGTGTTCTTCGTCCCTCCGTCCGTCCGTTTGCCTCTCCAACCAAATCTCGTAATCATGCTAGAGGTCGCAATTTTTATCGAATCGTCACAAAATTTTGGGTGTTGATTGGGGTGCTGAAGGGGAACAAGCTTATTGATTTTGGTGATGGTCGCATAATATTCAGGGGTCCAAATGGACACAAAACTTATTTGGAGAAAAAGTCAACATCTTATTATAAGGTGTTACCAAAAGCAAAACAATGAATGTAGAAAATATCACCTTTAAAACTATGTAAGGTAGGTTGTCGTAGGAGATATCGCAATAGTCGCTAATCTAACGATTTTAATTGTAATGACGAATGTCACAGCTTTGGTTGGGGACCTTCTAGAAGCAAAGCCTGACTATGAATGTAGAAAATCCTACCTTTACAATGATGCAAAGTAGGTTGGCGTAGTTGGCCAAACAACGAAGATATCGAATTGGCGGTAATGCATCCCATTTTTAAATTTTTTGTAATCACGCTACAGGTCGGAATTTTTATCGAATAATCACGGAAGTGGATGTGGGTCAAACAGAGGAAGAAGCCTATTAATTTTGGTGATGCTCGGATAATATTCAGGGATCGGAGTGATCAAAAAAGTTACGTGGAGAAAATCAAAGTTTTATTTATATGTGAATATCTACGCTTTTACTTGGATTATACCAAAAGAAAAGCCCATCAATTGAAAATAAGAAGAAAATATTTCCTTTATATTGATGCAAAGTAGATTGACGTAGGTGGTCAAATGGCGGAGATATCGTAAAAGTCGGTAATGCATGCCATTTGTCAATTTTTTTTTGTAATCAAGCTACAGGTCGGAATTTCGATCGGATAATCAAAAAATTTTATGAGTTGATGTGGGGTCAAATAGAGGAAGAAGCCTATTGATTTTGGTGATGGTCGGATAATATTTAGGGGTCGGAATGGGCAAAAGAACATATGAAGAAAACATCGCATTTACATTGTTGCAAAGTAGGTGGACTAGGAAGATAACACAATAGTAGATATGATAACACAATAGGGGTCCCAGAGAGAAATACGCATATTGAGTTTGGTGATAGAAAAGCTTATGCACAGGGGTAGTGGTGTAGGGTATCACATAGTCGCTTGATATCACTTGTTATGAGAAACACACCGGGTTCATTACTAGAACTACCTTAATCAGTTTCGGCCTTGATGGGCTTATGGAATAAGTAATAAATTAATGAAATGAAAATATGTGAAGTTCGGCCCGGCTGAATTTTATGTTTTTACAGTGTTTTATTTAACTTGTTTTGGTGCCCGTTTAGTTCAAATTTAGTAACTCATTTTCCACACAGTTGCAGGTGACCAATCGAACTAGAACTTTGCACACGTTTCAGATTTGGATGGCAATACATGAATATGAAATCAAAACCATTATGGGTGCATTTCTTCCTACAGCCCCCATATAGAGGTACCACCCAATTTCAGGTATTTTGGGGTTTTTTTACTTCATTTTTATAATGGTTTAAGACCCCAATTATGTTTGGACGAAATGTGTGTCAGACAATTTGGAGTTGATTTAACCATGTCCGTCCGTCTGTCTGGCTGGCTGGTGCGCACGATAACTCTCAAACGGATCAACCGATTCGGTCCAAAAATTGGCTTTCGTAATTTTTTGTCCAAACTTAGTTTAAGTTCTAAGATGGGTTATATCGGCCCACTCCTTCCGGTACCTCCCCCACAAAAGTTCGAAAATGTTCGGAAAATTTGTGCGCACGATAACTCTTGAAGGAAGTAAGCGATTTGATCGATCGATTTGATTTGAACATCACTAAATTTCTACCAGACTTAGATGAGGTTCCAATATGGACTCAATCGGTACCTCCCACACAAAATTTCGGAAAAGTTCAGTTTAGGACCTGCTCTCGAATCTCTTTGATTTTTGTTCTAGCAACTTTTATTCACTGTCCCCCATACGATGGTACAAGTTTAATCAGGACAAGTCCATACTTCCTGAGATAATAGCCTAAAAGATGCAAAAAAACCCTATGATACCGTGTGTAGTGGTTGGAGCGCAATATAACTCTCGAACGGATCATCAGATTTGGTCCAAATTTGGTCTTCGTAATATTTTGTCAAAACATAGTTTAAGTTCGAAGATAACCCATATCGGTCTACTCCCTCAGGTACCTACCCCAAAAAAGTTCAAAAAGGTTCGGAAACATTGTTCGCACGATAACTCTTGAAGGGAGTGACAGATTTGGTCCATACTTTACACATCCTAATATATCTACCAGACATAGATCAGGTTCGAATATGGACTATATTTGTCCACTCCTACGGGTACCTTTCACACAAAATTACGGATATGTTCACTTTAAGCCCTGATCTCGAATCACTTTGATTTTTGTTGAAGCAACTTGCATTCGCTGCCTCATTTACGACGGTAAAAGTTTTTTCAGGGGCAAGTCCATACTTCTTGAGAAAACAGTCCGAAAGGTGTAAAAAACTATGTAAAAATATGTAGTGGTTGGTCCAAAATTTGACCTTCGTCAAATTTTGTTATAGTTCAGGTCGAAGATAGGCAATACCGGTCCACAATATCCGGTACTTCCCCCGAATATTTAAAAAATGTCACATAAATGGTATGCACGATATCTCTTGAACAAATTTGGTCCAAACATTGGGTCTCCTAATATTTTGTCCAAATTTAGTTTAACTACTAATATTGGGGTGACTGAGGGTACCTCCCCCACAAAAGTTTAACATTTGTGTCTAAGTGCAGTTTAGGGTCTGTTTGACGATCCTTTGGAAATGTATACCGATGCTGTTCGGTGTGGTCCTATTTACAGCGATATTTTGTTGTCCGTGGACAAGTCCATGCTTCCTCGTATACAGGTCGAAGAGTTGCGCCATGAGCCACTGAAATGACTAGTGGGTGCGATATCTATCGAAAGGATATGATGCTCAAAAAAAAAAAAAATCCACTTCCATAATGGACTATGTAGGTTCATTCCTTCAAGTAACTCATCCGCAATATTTTTGAACTTCAATCCTAATCCACAATTTTGTCGGCTGATGAAAGTTTCAATTCAGATAGGCTGAGGGTATATCTCTGTCGGCAAAGCCGACTGATACTTTTTTACTTGTTGTAGAATATTTTCATGCAGGAAATCTCATCGTCTGCCGATTTTCAGTTCCAGAAAACATCCAAATGCCTACGTGCTGAGTGGTGTACACATTATATCTCAAATATTTCAATAAAATTATCCAGTAAAGTTAAAAATGTGAGCGCTGAATTTTAGTTTAAGGGGCGATCCCTATTTATAAATTTCAGAAAAAAGTAGAAAGTATAAATATCATAGAATAGGTGGTCAAATTTTTAAGTCGATCGGAACAATATTGTCTTCGTATGACCGTTGAATGGGTACAATTTAGTTTATTTTGTATGCAGCATATAAACTGTGTTTTTCTCGAAATCGGCCACAAAAATATAATACGATTGGTTTATTAGTTTTCGAGCTAGAGTTGGCACCGCAAAATGCTTTAATAAAATCTGGGTTTCGTAGACGACCTCAAAACTTCGTAATATTTTTCTCTTTCAGATGAAGAAAAAAATCTGCCAAAATGTTACGTAGTTTTCTCGAAAAAAAAAAATCATGAAAAATTGCTTTGATTGAGCTTTACAACTGGGGGTTTCCTTTTACGGCTAAGCACACTAAAATGTTGCCTTACAGTTTGAAACTTCGTCATGAATTGTTTATAATTTTTATTGCATGTAGTCTTTATGATTTGTATTGCCCCATCATTTTCACATATTTTGAAGGCTTAAAGATTTTCTCACGCGGAAGAATTCCGTCCAGAATATACTAGTGCAAAAAAAGGAAAACCGAATTTTCTAACTTTGCTATTTTCTCAATGTAAGATTCGTCAGAAACAATATTGTTATGTTCGAATGTATTCGAACGAATGCCCTTTCTAATGAATATGTAAGGAAGAACTAACATTAGGTATAGGAATTCACTCTCGGAGTCGACCCGGAGTCTTGAAAAAAACTGGAGGCAGAGTCGGAGTCGAGCCAAAAATACCTCGACTCTGAAACCCTGATTAAGGCTAAGCGAAAAGTTATTTTCTAGTTGTTACTGCATTTATAAATAGAACACTGTGACTTATTTTTTAATTATTTTTTATTTCTTGTTTCAGTTTGAAAACTTGTATAACCAACAAAGTCCTACATTTCACTTTTCTTCATTTCTTCACAATTTCTATAGTTTTTTTTTCTTCTAAGACGCCTGCCTATTTACATCCAATTTTGTAGGATACCATAACATATACTTAATGGCTCTAAGTACTAAAACGTATACGCACCATGAGTATAAAAACAAAGTCGTGAAATATAAATCGGTAGTGGGCAGCGTGTTGCTACCAACCTAAATGACGACCATTAGTTTTGCTTGCACACAATTACCACGGACACAAAATAAACTGTTTCTGTTTATGAGAAAGCTTAGCATAAGCAGCATAAAATCTTATTCTCAAGGCATAATATTGTACATTTTTATTTGTTTGTTGTCGCCCATGTGTGATATAAAGTTTCTCATTCTTCTTCCAAATAATCTCTTTAATTTGCATTTATGTTTATTCTCTACTCAGTTCGTTAGAACTTTAATTTATCAAGAAAAATGGAATATTAAAAGACTTTCCTAAAAACTTACCAAATTTAATGGTGAACTTTATGAAGAGACATGTAAAACATGTTTTCTGAAAGAAAAAAGAGAATGTTTCAGGCAATTAATTTTATTTTCTGTACGAGAAAGCTATGAAAAAAAATGTTGAACATGTTTTTACACATATACATATACATGCTAGTTATATATTCCCACAAACATCCCTGAAGTGACAAGGGAGACTTTTTGTACTACATAAATATCATGACCAGAAAAGTAATACCTTGGTTTCTCCTCAAAAGTTAGAAAATATTCAAAAAATTAAATGAACTCGTAATTTAATTTTTATTAAAATATATTTTTTTTCTATTCTTTATTTTAAATAACAATTGGACCTTCTGAATAAAACGGATAAGAATACAATTATTTATTACAAACTGTTGGGCGTACAATTAGCCATCCTTGTGTTTGTCTTTAAATCAACCACCCGCATCATCTACCGTATGAGTGTTTTTGGTGATAAGGACAATTGTATAAAAGAAAAATCCGTCAAAAGGGTTACAGTTATGAAATTATTTGTGACAATTGAAGAGGACACAAATTAACTCAGCAATTAGACAAAAGTGCTTCATTCTCTCTACCCTTCTATCATTTTATGAAATCACGATGAATATCAATGGTGTTGAAAAGAATTAAGCACACTTATAATTTATAATGAAGGACATCACAAATTGAAATAAAAATTTACATAAAATTAATTGAGTTGGAAGAAATTGTTTATTTTTATATCATAGGGGGAGGAGTGGTGAGAAAATACGCAGTGAAATGAATATAGAGTGAGTAGAAGGTATTATTTAATGAGATTTTTTACCCCTCAACCATAATATGAAGGGTATAATTAAATTTGTCATTCCGTTTGCTACACATAAAAACATTTGTCGGAGACCCTATAAAGTATATATACTCCACGTCAGTAGAATAGAACACCTAAATTTTTGTTAATGTTAGCTTATTTATCCCAAAACGAATGAGTCTGCTTTTTTAATCTTGTGGGTATTTAAAGTCTATGATGTTCCGTATCAAACACAGAAAAATTTATGTTTCTAGCTCTTCGCGAAATGATTTACCAATTTTCCGATAGTACTATGAAAAATAGGCATTTATTTTTGGTCATCAGGATAGAACAGTCACTTTATTTTCGCGAATTTTTGAGATATTATCGCCGAATTTTCTTTCAGTCTATAAAGCAAGGCTTTCTAATCATTTTTTACCAAAGAAACTCTATAAATTATTCCGCGGACACCGAAATAACAGCGTTAAAGCGTTTAAATTGACAGATATTTGAAACATCTCGGAATATCAATAGGGGTCGCGCAGTTATGTCATATTTCTTCACAATAATATAGAATATGACACAGACAACCTCGACGGATACAATCGAGTGCTTCGGATGCTGATAAGATGGAACATTTTCAAAATACTTATGAAAAACTTCAAAATTTCTTATAAAATCCATGATGTTTTGTCCAATAAAATGGTTTTTCCGCGAACAAGTCTGCCGTTTAAAGGTTTGGAAATATGCCCCAGAATGAGAGGAAAATAATCTGATATAAAAATAACCGCTATTTTAATACACTGAGGGAAATTTTAGCACATTTTTAAAATTGAACACACCCTTTGGACTTTGAATTTTATATGTGTTCTTATTTCGTTGTCCGCGACTGTTCTCAACAGTGTTATGCTGCAATATAAATGGACCAGGTTATTCTCTCCATATCGGATTTTACGAACTAGTAGTTTTTTTTTTAACTGAACTCGCAAATGTAAAAGCCCTGTTTTCGCGGGAAAACACAGTCATAGAAATTGAGGTTTTAGGTTTCGTATGTTGTTTTAAAAAGTACCAAAGTTTCCCTCAGTGTATTAAAATAACGGTTGTTTTCGTATCAGATTATCTTCCTCCAAATCTAGAGCATATTTCCAAACCTTTAAACGGCGGACTTGTTCGCGGAAAACCCATTTTATTGGACAAAACATCATGGTTTTTATATGAAATGTTGACGTTTTCCATAAATATTTTAAAAATGCTCCATCTTATCAGCATCCGAAACACTCGATTGTATCCGTCGAGGTTGTCTGTGTCATATTCTATATTATTCTGAAGAAATATGACATAACTGCGCGACTCCTATTGATATTCCGAGATGTTTCAAATATCTGTCAATTTAAACCCTTTAACGCTGTTATTTCGGTGTCCGCGGAATAATTTATAGGTTTTCTTTGGTGAAAAATGATTAGAAATGCTTGCTTTATAGACTGAAAGAAAATTCGGCGTTAATATCTCAAAAATTCGCGAAAATAAAATGATTGTTCTATCCTGATGACCAAAAATAAATGCCTATTTTTCATAGTACTATCGGAAAATTGATCAGAAAATCATTTCGCGAAGAGCTAGAAACATAATTTTTTCTGTGTTTGATACGGAACATCATAGACTTTAAATCCCCACAAGATTAAAAACGCAGACTCATTCGTTTTGGGATAAATAAGCTAACATTAACAAAAATTTAGGTGTTCTATTCTACTGACGTGGAGTGTATATTCCTGATCAGCATAAAAGTTCGAAGTCGATATAACCATGTCCCTCCGTCCGTCTGGGTCTGGGTCTGAAATTGCTGAAATTTTGTATTTAGCCCAGTTTCCAGAAGAGAATTATATATGTTTCCACGTTCACGTTTTGATATAGCCCCCATTGAAGCTTAACTCCCAATTTTCGGTATTTTAAAGGTATTAGCTTCATTATGACACCGATATTTGGTATTTAGTATTCGTTGGGGTTACAAAACGTTCTACCTGAAATTTTTCGGTATAGGTCCATGCCCTAATATAGCTCAAATTGAACGGTACCTCCCGATTTTCGGTATTTTAAAGGATGTGGGATGGAAGATACCAAGGAACGGTCCTGACCGGCTTTAATATGGCAAGCCCAGGATTTATCATGGTCCCTCTTTCATCTCAAGTGGACACTGACCTCCCCGTGGTGTCACCTGGGGAACTGCCTTTAACACCCGTTAAAGGTAATGAGCTAACATGTGCTGCGCGTTCACCCAAAAGAACGTTAAAAACTTGGGTTTGGGCGTAACACTCCCCTAGAAAAAAACAGCCTACTATGAAAAAACGAAAGAAAAGAAAAACAAATCCCTCAAAAGGTGACGATCGCCGCAAACGTTCACACTCTTTATAGAGAAGGTGCAGTTTGCGCATTGGCAGATGTACTTAAAAAGTACAAGGCCAACATTACTGCCATACAGGAAATACGATGGAACGGGAAAGGCGTCACAACAACACCTAAAGGTGACGCACTGTATTATAGCTGTCATGATACAAAGCATGAGTTTGGTTGCGGATTTGTAGTTGGTCGGAGGTTAAAAAATCTGGTCTCCAGCTTCACCCCAGTGAATGAAAGACTCGCTGCAATTCGATTAAAAGTAAAATTCTTCAACATCAGCTTTATTTGCGCTCATGCTCCCACTGAAGACAAGGACGAACAGACCAAAGATATATTTTACGAGCGCTTAGAAGAAACTTATGACCGCTGCCTTGCCCATGACATTAAAATTATACTAGGCGATTTTAATGCCAAAATTGGAAAGGAAAATATCATTGGCCCAACATTCGGGAAATTCAGTCTCCACAGTGAAACATCTGACAATGGTATGAGGCTGATAGACTTTGCAGCTGCAAGAAACATGGTAGTTAGCAGTACCAGATTTAAGCATCTCGATATTCATAAGGGCACCTGGCTGTCACCAGATCAAAGAACAAGAAATCAAATTGATCATGTTGTGATAGATGGAAGACATGCATCGAGCGTGTTGGATGTACGATCGTTCCGAGGTGCAAACATAGACTCGGACCATTACCTGGTTGCAGCAAAGGTACGTACCAGATTAAACGTAGCAAATAAAGTGCGAACAGACACAACACGGAAGTTAGACATCGGTAAGCTTCAAACACAACATGTTCCTCTCAACTCGCCCAACTGCTTAATCAATGCACTCCTCCTCCCGATAGCATATCAGGACAATGGCAAAACATTGCCCACTCCATGCAAACAGCCGCAAAATCAGTACTTGGATACCAGAGACCTCCACAAAGGAATCCATGGTATGACCAGGAGTGTCGTGCTGCTACCGAAGAGAAAAATGCGGCATATAGGGCTACTTTACAATCAGAAGCAACACGTAGCGCACTAGAGAGGTATCGGGAGAAAAGGAGAGATTAGAAACGTTTTTCCGCTGGAAAAAGAGAGAGATGGAAAAGCGGGAGTGTGAAAAAATCGAGATGTACAGGAGCCAGAATGAAGTCCGAAAATTCTACCAAAGAGTGAAGCATCAAACTGATGGCTTTAGTACGGGCACCTCCTCCTGTAGAGACCAGCAAGGTAATTTGGTAACTGATACAGACAGTGTGCTCAGGTTGTGGAAAGAGCATTTTTCAAACCTGTTGGTATCCAGCGAAGACGACGATGACACCACAGATCCAATCCCAGAAGATGGTATTGAATGTATACCGCCCAGCCAAGATGAGGTAATGACAGCAATAAATCGGCTGAAGAATAATAAGGCAGCAGTATCCGATGGCTTACCAGCCGAGCTGTTCAAAACCGGAGGCGACACGCTGAAATGGTGTATGCATCAGCTAGTTAGCTCCATCTGGCAGGAAGAACGCGTACCCGACGATTGGAACCTTAGCATCCTATGTCCCTTCCATAAGAAAGGAGATAAGGCTTTATGCTCCAACTATAGGGCCATAAGTCTTCTCCCTATCGCCTACAAGATAGTGTCAGGGATATTGTGCGAACGACTAAAGCCCATGGTCAACGAAATAATTGGACCATACCAATGCGGCTTTATACCTGGCAAGTCCACCATGTCTGAATTTGGTATCCCCGCAAAACTCATCCGGCTTTGCAAAATGACTTTAACTGACACGAGGTCCTCAATTAAAATAGGAAAGAACCTCTCCGAAGAGTTTTGTACCAAAAGAGGTTTCAGGCAAGGAGACAGCCTTTCGTGTGATATTTTTAACATCCTGCTAGAAAAGGTTTTACGAGAGGCAAACGTCAAAAAAGATGGGTGCAATCTACACCTATAGCCACATGTTACTTGCTTATGCTGATGATATAGACATCATGGGACGATCAGTAAAAGAAGTAACCGATACCTTTATGAAGGTCGAAGGAGAATCTGCTAAAGTGGGTCTGGCGGTAAACGGCGAGAGGACCAAGCTGATGGTGTCGACGCGCAATGCGTCCATTGAGATCGGACCAACTGTTGAAGTTGGTTTCTATATTTTTGAGGTAGTAAAAGACTTCGTATACCTCGGTACCGCCGTAAACACAACAAACGAAATCAGTTGTGAAATAAAAAGAAGAATTGTATTGGCTAACAGATGCTACTTTGGCTTAAGTAAGCACTTTAAAAACAAAGCCGCAACTCGTCAAACAAAAATAACGCTTTACAAAACACTGATACTACCCGTGCTGATGTATGGTTCCGAAGCCTGGGTACTTGCGCAAGCAGATAAGGCAGTGCTTGGCGTGTATGAGAGAACATTTCTTCGAAAGATCTACGGACCGATCTGCGTTGACGGTGGATATCGACGTCGTATGAACCACGAGCTGTATCTGTTATACAACGACATCAATATAGTTAAACGTATCGAGATGCAGCGATTGCGTTGGCTAGGCCATATAATAAGAATGAGCGATGATGAACCCGCTAAAAAGGCGTATAAATTCGAGCCACATGGCGGTGAATGCAGATTTGGCAGGCCAAAGAGTAGATGACGCAAACAAGTGGATGAAGACATGACAAGGCGCGGTATTCCAAAAAGCGAAGCACGAAACAGAGAGAATTGGAGATCTTTTCTTAGTTCGGTCTATGGAACAAATGTTGTAATGTAATGGGCCAGCTAAGAAGAAGAAGGTTTCAATATCCCACCGAAATAGCATTCGTTGGCGGGGTATACAAGTTTCCAGAAGAGAATTATCGGTATAGGTCGACGTTTTGATATAGTCCCCACAGAATGGTACCTCCCGATTTTCGGTATTTTGAAGATTGTAACATAAATATCCCACGGAAATTGCTGAAATTTGGTATTTGGTCTTTGTTGGTGGCACAAAACTTTCCACCTGAATTTTGTTGTTATAGACCCTAGAGTTGTGCCAAAGGAACTATATGGAACTATCTAGTTCACTTCGCAGTTCCAATGGCCTACCTTTTTTCTTTGTACAAACTGCGTATACTTAACATCACACGTTATATTTCATGATGTTAGTCATACGTTTTGGAACTAGTGCAAGGAACTAGGAACTAGATTACCCAACTCTAATAGACCCATGTCGTCATATAGCACCCATAGAAGAGTAGCTCCCGATTTTCGGTATTTTGAAGGTTTGGTATTTAATGGCTGAAGTTTGGTATTTAATCTCCGTTGGGGGCATACAAACTCCAACCTAAAATTTGTTGGTATAAGTCCATTCCGCAGAAGGGTACCTCCCGATGTTCGGTATTTTGAAGGTTGTAGACTCAATCTCACACTGAAATGGCTTAAATTTGGTGTTTAGCCTTCTTTTGGGGGTATTTCTATAACTTTCTAGAAAGAATTATCAGTATATATTTTTCATATAACCCCCATAGAAGCGTATCTCCCGATTTTTGGTATTTTGAAGGTTATGGCCTCAATATCCCACCAAAACGGCTAAAATTTATTGTTTAGTCTTCTTTTGGGTATTTCTTTAACTTTCTAGAAAGAATTATCAGATAGGTCCACGTTTTCATATAGCCACCATAGAAGCGTACGTCCCGTTTTTTGGTGTTTTGAAGGTTATGGACTCAATTCAGCGTTTCTACAGTTTTTGATCGGAAATCGACAAATCGTCAACAAAATTTGGAAAATCATCAAAAATCGTCAACATGGTCAAAATCTAGGTTCGGTTGCCATTAATGAAATATTTTTGCTGATAGTTTTGTCAGTGAGACTGACAACATAAGATATACAACCCACAGCAGTAAATCTAACACAATCTCACTTAAATACCACTATAAAAACAGCTTTAACAAGATGGTAGTTTTTCCTATGGTTATCGAGTTTGCAGTAAGGTGAACCTGGGTACACCTGGTCAGTTTTGAATGAGAGCTTAGCTCAAATATCGCTTGCTTGGCAGTGTGACCGTCAATGTTTGTCGGTACACGTATATTTTGGTTGTTGGGCAGACGGAAATCTATAAAAAATTATTTTCAGAACTGAAAGACCGCTTAAAGAGGACATTGTTTTCATTAAAGTCTTTCGTGACATTTTTGTCAAAATATAGTTATTGTTATCATTATTATCATTTTGGACCATAAAATTTCATTTTTCAATTTTGTACCAACAAATCGTCAAAATGACGATAAATCGTCAAATTCGGCCAAATTTCGGTATTTTGAAGGTTTTGGCTCCAATATCCCAGTGCAACGACTGAAATTTTGTAATTAGATTTCTTTGGGGGTATATAGTATTTCAAATTGAAATTGAAATCATTGAATAATAAGTTATACTTTTTAAGATATTTTAATGTTTTTTTTTCACTCAAGCCATAGTTTCTTCCACATATCACTTTATTTGCCACAATGACAATTATTTTCTATCCGCCTTAGCCCTTAATAATCTTTAAATCATTTTGCTGAATTATGCCTTAACCCTAATCTCATATGATATCTAATAAAAAATAGCATTATATTTAATTAGTGTTTTAGTATTTGAGAATTACGTGTGAAAAACATCGTTAACTCTGAAGTTCTTTATGTTCGGCCACAGGAAATTTCCATCGACGGCAATAATCCTATGGATAATGCCAGTAGTTTTAACAACGTTATGGTCATTCGCATTTTAGTGACTACGACACAAAGTTAATAACCACCATTTTTAACATCACCGTCATCATCATCATCGTTATCGTTAACATAATAAACTGCCACCACTATTGTTATGGCCAATTCGTTGCCTGCGAATGATAAATGTGAAATGAGTCTACTAACAAGAACTCGCCATGTACGGGTAATTTAAATTGTGGAGAAAAATCTGTGTAGCAATTTTGTATGTAAAGTTAGAGGTGGGTGTACCGGAAATTGTGTCATGTCGAAAATCGGGAGGTACCATTATATGGGGGATATACCAAAACATTTGCCCAACTTCGGACTTGACCGGTCTATGCAAAAAGAAACCCGAGCGCAAAAAAATATAGTGCTTTAGCTAAATTTTTGCGGACGCTAGAGTAACTACAACAGGCGGACATGAATATATATACAAATAATTATTTAAATGCGTTACAAACGGAAAAACAAACGTAATAAACTCCCCGTACTATGGTGGAGGGTATAAAAACGATGTGGCCCAAAGGAACCAAAGATATTTAGTTGTCCTCAAAGATTGTCTATAGCAAAATCATTCAATCCCACGGCAGCAGGTTCTTTGTACCGGATTGACCCGAAACTACACAACATCATTGTTCCGGCCAGCGGCTGCCACCTCAGTGTACATATGTTTGTATTTGTTTCGTTTTTCTGTGTTGGGAGCAGCATATCCCGGAATGCCTGCTCCGAATCCTTTTGGTCCGTGCCGGGAGGGAGGAAAACCCAGGACCAATATATTTTTGATCGGTTTGTCACATCCGCATCTTCACCCACATCCAGAATTCGGTGAGATGCAATATATGTCAGGAGTGGGTGCATCTAAGGGGTTGCTTTGGATTTGTCCACGTGAGGGACTACGACAGGGACTATGTTGCTGCATGTTGTGTGAATACAGTCCCCAGTGAGTCGTCATCGCATTACGAAACTCCCTCGTCGTGTGATTATGAGACTCCCCCGCAGTCCCCTCGACAACAACCGCACATGCAGCCTTTAACACCAGCCGTTGTTGTCCCAATCCCGGAAAATGCATCCTTTTTGCAATTTAATTGCAATGGACTCCGAGGTAAGATGGAGGAAATAGTACATTTCATGAGTCGGAGGAATATCAAGGTCGCTGTGGTGCAAGAAACCAAGCTCAACAACAACTGTAGCTTACAACGTTGCGATGGTTACAACGTGCTAAGGAAGGATCGCACCAGAAGTGGAAGTGGGGATTAGCTTTCTTATTGCACCAGACTGTCCAATACAGACCTACCTCGTTTGAGCCTGTCTCTAATGACCCGCACATGGAATGTATGAGGGTAGCAGTCAGGTGTGGAACTGCCGAGATAGAGTTGCTGAACGTATACATCCCACCGAGAAATAGCTGTATCTCAGATTACGTGCCTAACATTAGCCCGCTTTTGGAAGGTCATAATCGTCTGGTCCTGGAGGACTTTTGCACGGTCAATGAGGACGCCCCTACCAGAATTAGAGGAGAGTGTCACAGCTCGCCGGACATAACCATAGTGTCACCTGGTCTGACAAATGACGTTACCTGGCAACCCGTCATTTCCCTTGGATCAGATCATCTCCCCATAATTGTCTCCATTGGCAGACCACACGATTTCATTACCTCTGAACGTCGCACATTCGTTAATCATAAGAAAGCTGATTGGCCGGGTTTCAGAGAGTTCAAAGATGTTCCGAGACATTATCACTGCTGCAGCCGCTCGCCATATCCCTGCTGGTCGAATACCCAAAGTAAGACCAAACTTCCCAGCAGAGGTGACGGGATTAGCAAATGGGCGTGATGAGCTTCGTCGATCCAACCCCAATGACCCCAGAGTCAGAGGGCTGGAAGTTAACAGGCTGGACGGCGAGCATTAGCGGAACAAGTGCTTAAATCATCTGAAGAGTTGCAACATTGGAGCCGGTATAGGTGATTTGTGGGCAACGGTTAAGTCACTCTCGAACCCTGGAAGTAGGGAAGATAGGACCTCAGTCACGTTTGGCGACGTTATGTTGACTGACCCGAAGAGGTGCGCAAGTTATTTCAATCGACAGTTTGTCGAGCACCCCGAGAGAGACAGGTGAAGAGAAGAGGAGGAACCACCACAGTTTACAATGGATGATGTTGCCTATGCCATCAGGAGCGCTAAAGCATCCAAAGCGTTGGACCCTGATGGAATCTCCATGGTAATGCAGAAGCAGCTGGATGAACCGGGAGTGGCGTATCTCACTAAAGTTCTCAACTTGTCTCTAACCACCCTCATTGTTCCCGAAGTCTGGAAAATGGGCAGGGTGGTCCCACTACGGAAGCCCGGCAAGGATGCCAGCAAAAGTGAATCGTACAGGCCGATTTCGCTTTTGTCGCCCGTAGCAAAGACCCTTGAGGCCTTAGTCCTCCCCAGTATCAGAAATTGCTATCAAGTTGCCGATCATCAGCATTGATTCCGTAAGCAACACATCACGACAACTGCGCTGCATGCTATTACCACACATATTTGTCAAGGACTCAACCAAAGACAGACGATAGAACAGTGATCAAAAGCCTTTGATACAGTCAGGCACTCCACGCTGTTTGAGGACATTGAGCAGACAACCCTCCGGCCAAGCTTGGAAGTGAATTAAATGTCGTGGTCGACGGTAGCACAATTCCGACCACAAACTGCGGTCGTGCGCGCACGCCACAGCTATCTGCGACAAACTGAAAAGTAGGAACAAGGTTGAAAACCTAGCCGGCAGCACTTGGGGTGCAGATAATGAAACCTTGTTGACCAATATGCGGCGCCAGTTTGGTCCCCGAGATTATGTGATACGAATTGGAAAAAGATTCAAACTTGCCAGAATGCCGCCCTGAGAACAGTAACAGGGTGTCTCCTCAAATCCTCAGTGGACCATCTACATAAGGAGGCAAAGATTCTTCCAGTAAAGCAACACAATTAGATGTTTTCGTTGCAGTACCTGCTTGGATGTTAACGTGTGAGCCATCCCAATCACCATCTTGTGGGTAGGCCCGACACATTCAGGCAGATCAGGAAGGATACAGGAGAGAACCTCTAGATCAACAAGCATATCAAACAGGTTTAAATAGTATTCACACGGATACAGTTGCCAAGCACGGTGCTCTTGAAACAATTTTAAATGGAAGGTGCTTACACCTCGGAAGTTTTTGCGGATTCTGAAACTACAATGTTTATAGATGAGAACAATCAAAAAACAAAAAAAATCGCCGGAGCGCTTTTTCAATAAATCGAGATTTAAGTCGAAATTTTTAGTGGTTGTTTAGGTTTTCACGATTTTGCTTAGAAACCGCAAGTCCTATCAAAATGGGACTAAGGAAACTGATGTAGCTATGAAAATTCTCTACAAGATCAACCTTTATGGCTTTTTCGTAGTTTTTACCATTTTTGAGATATAGAAGTTCAAATTGGGACAATGCACTAACTGTATCGACCCCTTATATAACAATGTCATGGAGGGTGCGCCTTAACTAACTTTTGATGAAAACCGCTTACACAGGGAAAGTTTTTGTGAATTCTGAAACAGCATTGTTCATAGATGAGAAAAATCCAAAAACAAGAAAAAATCGCTGTAGAGATTTTTAAATAAATCGCGGTCAAAATTCACATTTTTAGGTGTTTTTTAGGTTTTCACGATTTTTCTTGGAAACCGCAGGTCCAATCGAAATGGAGCTAAAGAAAATGTTGTAGCTGTGAAAATTCTCTAGAGGATTGACGTTTATCATTTTTTTCCCAGTCTGTACCATTTTTGAGATATAGAAGCTCAGTTTACATTTTTAGATTTTTTTGTTAGGCTTTCGCGATTTTGCTTGAATACGGCAAGTCTTATCGGCATAGGACCTGAGAAAATCTTATAGCTATGAAAATTCTCTACAAGACTGGCTTATGTAATTTTTCCTAGGTTGTACCATTTTTTAGATATATAAGTTTAAGTTGGGAATTTGCAGTCATGATATTGTTTTATAAGGGGGCGATGCGGAATTAAATTGAATTTGAATTGTCCCAATTTGAACTTCTATATCTCAAAAATGGTAAAACCGACGAGAATACCATAAAGGTCAATCTTTTAGAGAATTTTCATGGCTACAACATTTGTTTTAGTCCTAATTTGATAGGAATTGCGGTTTCTAAGAAAAATCGCGAAAACCTAAACAACTCCTAAAAATGCCAACTTAAATCGCGATTTATTTAAAAAGCGCTCCGGAGATTTTTTTTGTTTTTTGATTGTTCTCATCTATAAACATTGTAGTTTCAGAATCCGCAAAAACTTTCGAGTTGTAAGCACCTTCCATTTAAAATTGTTTCAAGAGCACCGTGCAAGGCCTTAAGCAATTATAGTGTGAATAAAGTCCTCGAAATACATCCCCCATCTGCCATGACAAACTAAAGTAGTTTTGGCCCAACTACGCTCGCATAAATTCTTATTGGGCGGAAATCGACATCTGCCCAGTATGTGGCATGGGCCCGCACGACACAAAACACCTTTTCAACTGCACAGCCAAACCTACTCATCTAACTCAAGTGGATCTGTGTTTACATCCCATCGAATCAGCCACTTTCCTGGAACTGCAGATAGACCCAGAGCCAGATTGAACAGAAGAACGAACATACAAACATAATAACAAACACTGCTACAACAACAACATAGCAAAATCTTTAGGTCTTAAGTGATCCTTTATGCGGGAGGGGTATGAAGAAGTTACCCCAAATATTTGGACCATGTAGTGGCTTTCCCTTTGAGTATAGATCCGGTTATCTAATTTTTTATACCCT
Source organism: Musca autumnalis (assembly GCF_047663935.1). NCBI lineage: Eukaryota > Metazoa > Arthropoda > Insecta > Diptera > Muscidae > Musca > Musca autumnalis. The sequence goes on along the minus strand of NW_027411866.1, from coordinate 161,150,075 downwards.
CAGCATTTATGCTAACGAGGGTATATACACTTTCATACGGGCAAAATGTGTCTCATCGAAATAGTGGTTTTAGATCCCAAGTATGTTTGAACGAAATGTGTTTCAGACAATTTGGAGTCGATTTAGCCATGTCCGTCCTTCTGTCTGTCTGTCCGTCTGGCTGGTGCGCACGATAACTCTCGAACGGATCAACCGATTCGGTCCAAAATTTGGCTTTCGTAATATTTTGCCCAACTTAGTTCAAGTTCGGAGATGGGTTATATCGGTCCACTTCTTCCCCCACAAAACTTCGGAAATGTTCGGAAAATTTGTGCGCCTGATAACTCTTGAAGGGAGTAACCCATTTGGTCCCCACTTTGCACATCGTGAAATTTCTACTATACTTAGATGAGGTTTCAATATGGACCCAATCCGTCCACTCCTTCGGGTACCTCCCACACAAAATTTTGGAAAAGTTCACTTTAGGACCTGCTCTCGAATCGCTTTAGTTTTTGTTGTAGCAACTTATATTCACTGTCCTCTATATGACAGTACAATTTCATCAGGGGCAAGTCCATACTTCCTGAGAAAATAGCCAGAATGGTGCCAAAAATCCCTATGACACCGTATGTTGTGGTTGGAGCGCAAGATAACTCTTGAACGGATCTGCCTGCTCGGTCTAAAATTTGGCCTTCGTAATATTTTGTCCAAACTTAGTTTAAGTTCGAAGATAAACCATATCAGTCCACTCCTTCGGGTACCTACCCCCAAGGGTTCAAAAATGTTCGGAAAAATTATGCGCATGGTAAATCTTGATGGTAGTGACCGATTTGGTCCATACTTTACACATCCAAATATATCTACCAAATATATATCAGGTTCGAATATGGACTATATTTGTCCACACCTTCGGGTACCTCCCACACAAAATTTTGGATAAGTTCATTTTAAGAACTGCTCTGGAATCACTTTGATTTTTGTTGAAGCAATTTTCATTCGCTGCCTCAATTACGACGGTAAAATTGTTTTTAGGGGCAAGTCCATACTTCTTGAGAAAACAGACCGAACGGTGTAAAAACCCTCTATGGCACCACGTAGTGGCTGAAGAGCACGACAACTCTCGAACCAAATACTGATTTGATATCATATTTTTCGTAGGCAAGTACATGCGTCCTGATATAATGGTCCAAATCCTGTGAATTATATGGTGACCGACTGAAAAGACAGGTGGTCGGGATATCTTTCGAGGGGAATGACACCCAAAATAAGACCCATTATCAAAATGGAATATGTCGGTCCATTCCGTTCGATATCTTCACCGCAAAACTTTATGAGATTCTATCCAAATCCATATTTTTGTCGGTTCATAGGCCCATAATTTTCAAAACCCTTTAAATATATAGGTTTTTTGAGGAAAAATTTGTTTCAATTCACACAGGCTGAGGGTATATCTCTGTCGGCAAAGCCGACTGATCCTTTTTTACTTGTTTAAACGTATATTTCGACATACATTGGCTGATTACAGATTTGTTTTATTCGGTATTGGAAAAAAACGTTTCGTGGAACGTTTTAAGGATAACTATTACTGCACGTAAATATAAAGATCAACGTTTGGAGGGTGTAAAATTCTTTTTGTGGAGGAAAGTCTATTCCCTTCATGGACTTTCCTGCACAAAAAGAATTTTACATCCATATAAAACCAGAATGTCAAAGGCCGCACATTTCTCACGCATAGCCGGTCCCAATCCGTCTATGGTCGGTTTTGTTTAGTTAATCCCAGTATTCTTGCAAACGAAAAAATTCGTTAAAATTTCTAAAGTATTTTTTTTTTGATTTGACGGTCAGATATCGTATAGTATTTGATGATATATGGCCGACTTTACTATTTCTTTCTTGGTTTTCCTCATAATTAATTTCCTTTGTAAAAGTTACTGTAACAGTATTAAATGCTGGACCATAGTTGTTGTTTTTCTTACATACACATGTATGCACTCTCCCTCGCAGTTACAGTACGCCCTCTTGTAAAGATATTTTCATTTTCCTTTGTTTAGTTGATTCAAATCTTTTTGTAGATTACAGAAGTAACTGTTCTATTTTACAGTTCCTTGGTTTTCCCTTCTATATGAAATTTTTTTAATTTCTTACTTTGAGGCTGCAATTTTCTTGGTATTGTTTTCTTCCCTTAGTTGAGCACAAATTAACATTTATAAATAAGTTGTGTTGTTGTTCTTGTTAATGGTTGTAAAAAATGAGAATATGCTTTAAATATTTAAGTAACTGAAAAATAATAATCATTGGTCGTTACAACTTGTAAAAGATACGTGTAAAAAATGTTGCCAAACTTCTTAAGACAGCTATTATCGACAGGAGTTGGAGGACAAAACATGAAAATGGGGAAATCGACAACAGCAATAACAACAACGAAACTTCAAAACGCCAACGGCAACAAAAAAGAAACTAGTTAAAAATTCTCTGAAAATGTTAAGTTAATATTCTATTTCGTCTTGTTTTCTTTTCTTTTTTCAGCATCTTCACTAGATTGTATTCAAGTGGAGATTTCGCCCAATACTACTGCAGAAATCAGTTAAGGCAGACCGGGAAGAAACAAAAGTAAAACTCAAATCATCAATGTAAACGTAAAATCTTCAAGAAGTTTATATCGTAACCAAGATACTCACACACAAACTTTTCTGGAGAGTGAGTGAGCAGGAAAAAAGTAAGTTTGAAAGAAACGCATATTTGAACCACAATTTACAACAAGAAAATATATAAAAAACCAAAAAATATTTCCAACTGAAAACATATTTTACTAAAAAAACAACACCAACAACCGCACAAAACAGACCCACCAGAAACGTTAAAGTGTTTTAGCTTTAAGAGCATCTAAAATAACAGTGAACCACAAAAACGTTTTAGAATACAATTTCCCGGAGAAGTGAAGTGAAACGAAGCAAATAGTTGATAAAATTAGACGAATCCTTGTTAAACTGGTGGTTGTTGGTGCTGCTGTTGCTACTTGTGTAACGTTAAAACAGAATATTCAGGTGGTTAGTGTTTCAAGGACTTTAATTTACAAAACCATTCGCTGAAGAGATACTGAAATCTCAATCTGATTTGTGCTGAGACGTTAAAGTTTTCATTGTAAGAAATAGATTTGAATATAACACATTCTTCATTTTTGTTTGGCTGGCAGCTTGTTTTCAGTTTATTGTTAACAATAAATGAAACTTTGGAAGAAAACAACGCCAAAAAGTTTAAATGAAAAACACATAAAAACGAAACTTTAAAATAAACGCACAAAGTTTGCGATCAAAAATCTTTGAGCTACCACCAACAAAAAGAAATAACATTGGAATGATAAAAATCTAAGGCATTGTTGAAAGTTGTGCCATATTTTTACAAAAATAAAGGCATCAAGAATAACGCTTATGCCAAGAACAACAATAGATCCATAAACTTTATCAACATTCAAATGAACTATATAAACACAGCAATATAATAACACGAATCTGCATTTGAAACACATTGGAGGTATGTAAAGTATTTTATACAAATGATAATTATAAAATGAAGACAATTGAATATGAAACAAGTAAAATATATAAGTATTTGCCGGCAGAGATATACCCTCAGCCTATGTGAATTTAAACATTCATCTACGGACAGATTGAATGTACTTAGGGTCTTTTCAAAATTTGTGACCATTTTTGGACATTTCAGCAACGGTCCTGACCGGCTTTAACATGGCAAAGCCCAGGATTTATCTTGGTCCCTCTTTCATCTCAAGTGGACACTGACCTCCCCGTGGTGTCACCTGGGGAACTGCCTTTAACACCCGTTAAAGGTAGTGAGCTAACATGTGCCGCGCGTTCATCCATAAGAATGTTAAAAACTTGGGTTTGGGCGTCGGGTTAGTAAACCTCCCCTAGAAAAACAGCCTACTATGAAAAAACGAAAGAAAAACAAATCGAAAAGTTGACGACCTCCGCAAATGTTTTAGGGACCATGATCTGCGAATCTGCACCTGGAATGTTCGCACTCTTTATAGATAAGGTGCAGTTTACGCATTGGGAGATCTACTTGAAAAGTACAAGGCCGACATTAATGCCATACAGGAAATACGATGGAACGGGAAAGGCGTCACAACAACACCTAAAGGTGACACACTGTATTATAGCTGCCATGACACAAAGCATGAGTTTGGTTGCGGATTTGTAGTTGGTCGGAGGTTAAAACATCTGGTCTCCAGCTTCACCCCAGTGAATGAAAGACTCGCTGCAATTCGATTAAAAGCAAAATTCTTCAACATCAGCTTTATTTGCGCTCATGCTCCCACTGAAGACAAGGACGAACAGACAAAAGTTATTTTTTACAAGCGCTTAGAAGAAACTTATGACCGTTGCCCTGCCCATGACCTTAAAATTATACTAGGCGATTTTAATGCCAAAATTGGAAAGGAGAATATCTTTGGCCCAACAGTCGGGAAATTCAGTTTCCACAGTGAAACATCTGACAATGGTATGAGGCTGATAGATTTTGCAGCTGCAAGGAACATGGTAGTTAGCAATACCAGATTTAAGCATCTCGATATTCATAAGGCCACCTGGTGGTCGCCAGATCAAAGAACAAGAAATCAAATTGATCACATTGTGATAGATGGAAGACATGCATCAAGCGTGTTGGATGTACGATCGTTCCGAGGTGCAAACATAGACTCGGACCACTACCTTGTTGCGGCAAAGGTACGTACCAGATTAAACGTAGCAAACAAAGTGCTAGCAGACACAACACGGAAGTTGGACATCGGTAAGCTGCAATCACAACAGATAGCCACAGCATATTCCACTCAACTGACCCAACTGCTTAATCAAAGCACTCCTCGTCCCGATAACATTTCAGGACAATGGCAAAACATTGCCCACTCCATGCAAACAGCCGCAAAATCAGTACTTGGATACCAGAGACCTCCACCAAGGAATCCATGGTATGACCAGGAGTGTCGTGCTGCTACCGAAGAAAAAATTGTATATGCTACTTTACAATCCGTAGTAACGCGTTGCGCACGAGAGAGGTATCGTGAGAAAAGAAGAGAGGGGAAACGTCATTTCCGCAGGAAAAAGAGAGAGATGGAAAAGCAGGAGTGTGAACAAATCGAGATGTACAGAAGACAGAATGAAGTCCGAAAATTCTACCAAAGAGTGAAACATCAAACTGATGGATTTGGAACTGGCACATCCTCCTGTAGAGACCAGCAAGGTAATCTGGTAACTGATACAGATAGTGTGCTAAGGATATGGAAAGAGCATTTTTCCAAACTGTTGGTATCCAATAGTAGCGTAGTCGACGAAGATACCACAGATCCAATCCAAGAAGATGATATTGAATGTATACCACCCGGCCAAGATGAGGTAAAGACAGCAATAAACCGGCTGAAGAATAATAAGGCAGCAGGAGCTGATGGCCTACCAGCCGAGCTGTTTAAAACCGAAGGCGACACGCTGATAAGGTGTATGTATCAGAACGAGTACCCGACGATTGGAACCTGAGCATCCTGTGTCCCGTCCATAAGAAAGGAGATAAGACTTTATGCTCCAACTATAGGGGCATAAGTCTTCTCCCTATCGCATACAAGATATTGTCAGGGATATTGTGCGAACGACAAATGCCCATGGTCAACGAAATAATTGGACCATACCAATGTGGCTTTACACCTGGCAAGTCCACCATTGACCAGATATTTACCCTGCGCCAAATCCTGGAGAAGACCCAAGAGATGCAAATCGACACCTACCACCTTTTTGTCGATTATAAAGCAGTCTTCGACAGCCCGCTACGTTCAAAGGTATTCCAAGCAATGTCTGAATTTGGTATCCCCGCAAAGCTCATTTGGCTTTGTAAAATGACTTTAACTGACACAAGATCTTCAGTTAAAATAGGAAAGAACCTCTCCGAAGAGTTTTGTACATAAAGAGGTTTCAGGCAAGGAGACAGCCTTTCGTGTGACCTTTTCAACATCCTGCTAGAAAAGGTTATACGAGAGGCAAACGTCAAAAGAAGTGGCACAATCTACACCAATAGCCACATGTTACCAAGCTGATGGTGTTGACGCGCAATGCGTCCATTGAGATCGGACCAACTGTTGAAGTTGGTTCCTATAATTTTGAGGTAGTAAAAGACTTCGTATACCTCAGCACCGCCGTAAGCACAACAAACGACATCAGTTGTGAAAAAAAAGAAGAATTGTATTGGCCAACAGATGCTACTTTGGCTTAAGTAAGCACTTTAAAAACAAAGCCACAACTAGTCAAACAAAAATAACGCTTTACAAAACACTGGGTACTTGCGCCAGCAGATAAGGCAGAGCTTGGCGTGTTTGAGAGAAAAATTCTTCGAAAGATCTACGGACCGATCTGCGTTGACGGTGAATATCGACGTCGTATGAACCACGAGCTGTATCTGCTATAAAACGACATCAATATAGTTAAACGTATCGAGATGCAGCGATTGCGTTGGCTAGGCAATATAATAAGAATGAGCGATGATGAACCCGCTAAAAAGGCGTATAAATTCGAGCCGCATGGCGGTGCACGCAGAATTGGCAGGCCAAAGAATAGATGGAGCAAACAATTGGATGATGAGATGACAAGGCGCGGTATTCCAAAAAGCGAAGCACGAAACAGAGGGAATTGGAGATCTTTTCTTAGTATGACAAAAATGTGCATTAGAATTAAAGTTCAAAAGTGTTGCGGAGGATGTACTTAAAGGAATGGACGGACTTGGTCGATTATGGAAGTGGATCTTATTTTGGGAGTCATATCTTTTTGATTGATATTGCGCTCATTAGTTATTTCAGTGGGACATCGTATAACTTTTGAACCATTATGCCAGAAAGGATGGAACAAAGAAATAGGTTCATCTGGATGGACATTGCTAAATCGACTCCAAATTGTCTGAAACGGATTTCGTCCAAACATACTTCGTCCAAATATACTTGAGGTCTAAAACCATTTTTTCGATGATGCACTTTTAGCATAAATGCCGAGGGTATAAAAAAGGTCCACGTCTTCATATAGTTCCCATGAATGTTGTAGCATCAATATCCAAACGAAATGCTGAAATTTGGTATTTCGTATTTTTGGGATATAAAACGTTAAACAACATATTCCGAAGTCTTCATATAGTCCCTATAGAACGGTATAGCCCAATTTTAAATATTTTGAAAGTTTTAGCCACATTAATCAACCGGAATAATGTAAATCTTGTTGTAGTCATCGCTAAAGATGCAAAATATTATTACAGGAACAAATGAATCTTGACAAATATGGGGTAGCACACATTGATGATTTTAGTCACATTTTTCTACCGCAAAAAACTATCCATATACATATACATATCCAGGTTTAAGTCTAGCCAGTATAGCCGAATTTTACGTATTTCGAGTGTTTTTATACCCTCAGCCTTTAGGCTAGAAAGGGTATATACTAGGCCGGGGCGATTTGAAAACCTTAATGGGCCCTTCGCGTTTCTGATTCCTGGGATTAAACTAAGCAAAAAAATTCACTAGAGCAAAAAAAAAATTCACTAAATTCCAGGTTTAAGTCTAGCCAGTATAGCCGAATTTTACGTATTTCGAGTGTTTTTATACCCTCAGCCTTTAGGCTAGAAAGGGTATATACTAGGCCGGGGCGATTTGAAAACCTTAATGGGCCCTTCGCATTTCTGATTCCTGGGTTTAAACTGAGCAAAAAAATTCACTAGAGCAAAAAAAAATCACTAGGTCTACGGTGAAAATCCAGACTTCCGATTTTGACTTTAAGTTTTTTGTCCACGTTTTTTGGACATTTCGGCATATAACGGTCAAACCATTGAGATTTTCGATCCAACACAAACACAATAATTGTAGCCAAGACAGTAATTAAGAACTCTCTAATACATCGCAAAAGCATTGCAATGCTCCTTCAGGCAGTTTTGGCCTTGAGAAGGGGCAAACTTTTCGGAAAATCTCGATAAATGGCACTGTGCCACAAAAGTTGACCAGAAAAATATTCTAGCGTTCTGATGCAAAATTCTATCGTGCTGGGATCCATGGATAACGAAAATACTTTTAGTTCGTTTGGGTCACTTCGTTTTATTTTTTATAACGGTAAAAGTAGTGAAAATCTGGGTTTCTTACATTTTCAAATTTAAACGGGAATATCTTATTTTTGCACAACGGATTTCTATTGATCCTTCTTCCTTTTAAGGGGGTGAATAATATCTTTCGAACAAGTTATTATTTTTTTAAATCGGTCAACAAATGGCTATGTTATAGTGGTTTAAGTCTGAAAAACCCCACAAAAAAAACTGTAACTGAATTTCTCATAATTTTCAAAGATCATTTTTTAAGATTAATTTTTTAATTTTTTAATCGAGCTTCATGATCTATTATGCAAGTGAAAAAGGAAAGCCGACGATTCGAACCCACACACCCACCACTATGTGACATGCATGTTTCGTCTTCGGTAAAGACTCTTCAGACATATCGGATGTGGAGCGGCTTCGATGTCCTCGAACTTTTCTTCTTTCAAATGCATTTTTGTTTTGTATTTTACAACAACAATGAGGATTTTCCCATTTTTCCCAATTTTCAAATAAATAAAATCAGCTGAGCCAGGCTGGGGTTTGAACCCACGTCCTTGAAAAACACAGGAAAAAAGTGTTGTCACGGCGTGTTAGCGTTCAGAGCCAAACTCATAACTTTCAAAGGCAGCGCTAAGCGTTTGTCATGAAAGCACAACTAAAATGGGAAAATCCTCATTGTTGTTGTAAAATACAAAACAAAAATGCATTTGAAAGAAGAAAAGTTCGAGGACATCGAAGCCGCTCCACATCCGATATGTCTGAAGAGTCTTTACCGAAGACGAAACATGCATGTGTGTGGTGTGTGGGTTCGAATCGTCGGCTTTCCTTTTTCACTTGCATAATAGATCATAAAGCTCGATTAAAAAATAATTTTTTTGTTTTGTTCAATATTTATTTTGAAATTTGTGGGGTTTTTCAGACTTAAACCACTATAACTTAGCCATTTGGCGGAAGTTGGTAATTTTTTTCTGAGTGCAATTTTTTGGTGGGTGTGAAGAGTTTCACTCGCGAGTTGAATTCGAGCGAACATTCGAAGCTCTGATTTAGCCATGTCCGTCTGTCTGGCTGGCTGGCTGGTGCGCATGACAACTCTCGAACGGATTGAAAACAAAAATAAATCAAATATTTTTCAAAAAACATAAGTTTGGTAGTAATTCGAACAAATTTGTATTCGAATCGTCTTAGAGAAACAGGGTATAAGTATCGTAACATTTTGTCCACACTTAGTTTAAGTTCGAAGATGGGTGTTATCGGTCCACTCCTTCGGGTACCTCCCCCACAAAAGTTAAAAATTTGTCTGTAAAATGGTGTGAACAATAACTCTCGAAGGGAGCAATCGATTTGGTCCAAACTTTGCGCATCGTACTATTCCTTCCAGGAATAGATCGAGTTCGAATATGGACTATATTGGTCCAGTCCTTCAGGTACCTCCCACACAAAATTCGGACAAAGTGAAGTATAAGAGACCCTCTCCGACCGTTTTGAAATTTGTTTCAGTAAGTTGTCCTTGCGGCTCCCTTTACGACGGTACAATTTTTTCGCCTAAATGTTCCAAGAAACCCTGACGGCACCAACCAAAATGGCAAATCCGCAAGATAATTCTCGCAGGGAGTTTCTGATTGGTGCGGATTTTGCACATCATATTATTTCATCGAGTCATGTATCTGGTTGGAATATGGACTATATCGGTCCACTCGTTCGGGTACCTCCCACACAAGAGCTCCTCTCGGATCATCCTGAAATTTTGTTCAGTAGTTTCTCCTTGCGGCTCCCTTTACAACGGTACAATTTTTTTCTTGCGGAAGTCCATACTTCCTGAGATATTTGCCTAAATGTTCCAAGAAACCCTGACGGCACCAACCAAAATGACAAATCCGCAAAATAATTTTCGCAGGGAGTTTCTGATTGGTACAGACTTTGCACATCATAGACGTTGTTTTATTCCCCGATACGATTTGTACCAAATAAAACAGGGTTCGTTTTAGATTACGATTCTACAATGCTTTATTGACTTTATTCACTTCAGCTATACCCACAACACTTCACTTTAGTTGGTTTCCACTTTACTTCTTTACTTACACTTACGGTTTAAATATCGCGTTCAGATCATAACTAACTTCCAGCTTTTCCTCTTCCGTATTTATATGTGCCCGCTGCTACATAGACTGTTCTAGTCTCCTTGATCTAGAAGCTTCTACAATGTTCAGGCGAAATGCAAACCAATTGCCAAATACACACATGTACGCACATACAAACAGACCGGTGAGGGTTTACAACTAGTAATGGGGCTGTTCAAGTAAATAAGGTAGAGGAGAAGGGGTTACAATGCAAAAGCATAATCGAATAGTTAAAGTAAATAGAAAGAAAGGGTACAACAACTTAAATTAACAGAAATTAGTCTAAATTAACTTAAATCTACAAGTTACATTCGTAACATTATTTTATCCAGTCATCTATCAGGTTGGAATATGGGGTATATCGGTCCACGCCTTCGGTACCTCCCACACAAAATTCGAAAAAAGTGAAGTTTCGCAACGTTTAGATTCTTTTTTCAGTAGGCTGTTCCAGCGGCCTCATTTAAAACGGTACAATCTTTTTCCGGAGTAAGTCAATACTTCCTTAGATAATGGTCCAAGCTCCAAAACCCTACCGGCACTAAAATGGCTATTGTGCAGATAACTCAAAAACTTTTTCAAAAATTTCTTTCAAACTTAGTTTAACGTTATTTAACATTTTGAGTCCTTTATGAAGAAGTTTGGTTACCAAAAATGTTTGGTACATGTCAATGATTTCTTATAGCCGCACATAACGGTACATACAGATTTTGAAGCAAACTCGTGATGAAAAATTAATATATTTTATACACGGCATAATTATTGTGTTTTGTTTTTCTTGTTTGGTTAGTGGTTGAGGGTATATCTCCGTCAGCACAGCTGACAGATACTTTATTACTTGTTTTTTTTTTCAAATGTTCGAACCGAGGTTGCTGTAATTTAATACTGAGTGTTGCTAGAGGATACAAAAACTCAATTCGGAAGATTGACACTTTTTTCCATTTTTTGGAAAGAACAACGATGACGCCCCATATGAGCTCTTATAAAGGTTTAGGTATTCTACTCCTACAAGGAATAAAATGATGAGCTTAGTGCTACCATAAACGAAAGGAAACTAAATGTTCCTTTTTATTTTTTTATTTATTTAAAATTCGTTCATGTAAACAAAGCCTTATGGCCAAAAGAGATGATTACATTATACATAACATTGAGAAATTCACTACTCCAAAATACTATTTTACTTCAGTTCGTAGTGGAGGGGATAACAAGTTCGGTCCGGTTAAACTTAATGCCGTTCTTACTAGTATAAATTGGGGATTTATTTCAAAAACCGCCGTTTATTGAAATGAAGATATTTACGTATTTGTCCCTGTTAAACAATAAAAAAAATACCCAGCATATTGGTTGGGTGTGTTGAGACTTCGCTAGCATTAACTTTTTCAATACAAACTCCTTAGCTTTTGATATCTCAATTAATTAAATTAATTCAGAATTTGATGTTAAACTCTTGGAAAATGTATTATGAAATAATAATGTCGAAACAATCAAATATATAATTGTTCCACATACATACAACCCAGATGGGATAAGGCAGACTTCTCTTACGACACATGGCTGAAATACTCAGGAAATGTTGCCAACATAACTGAGGGATATATATCAAATGCTACTGGTTTAAGAAAACATATACGCCAAAACCGATACTTGCTTATTTCCTCCAGAGTGAACGAGCATTATTTCAATAACTTAAGGTTGCAATACGGTGTAGTTGAAAATACATCAAAATGTGTGCCAACGAAAGACAAAGGATCTACTGTTGAAAAGACAAAGTTTGTATTTCTTATATTTCTTTTCAAAAACAATAACAGAAATTCTTAAAAAAAACTTATGCCCTCATCCTGGATGTTCAAAACTTATTAAAAAAACTTGTGAAATACAATGTCCACAATACATCATCAATGCCTTCGAACATGGGCCAGCAGCCTTTAACAGATACTATACAGCATGTGTACGGCTAAAATTGAATTTTAATAAACTTTAATCAATAAAAATGTTGTACATTGTATCGTATAGTACGAGTATTTGTTACATACATACATACATATTTATGTATACACCTGTATACAACCATTATACAATTGATGTATTCATAGATTCATACTGTCCTGTATATTTTGGTATAATATAATCAAAACAAAAGGACGATGAAAAAAACAGGATACAATGACGGCAGTTTCAGTGATACCAGCTGTGAGGATGTAAAGAAAAAACAACAACGGAAGAGAAAAAGTCAATCATTCTAAATGTATTCTTTACATTGACAAAAAAAAACAATGAACAGATGTGCAGACATGTTCAACAATTTAGAATAAATTTGTTGTTGGTAGGAAAGCTTTCGTTTCCCGTAAATTTTTGTCAACAATCTTTTTCAAGATATGTATGTATATAAATTTGAATTGAAACTTAAAAAAAACAAACAAATTAAACACGTTAACAGGAGGAGTGTTCACGGTCAGGTGTTGTATCGTCGTATATTAAACGCATTTAGGGACGTCTATTGAAACGATTTTAAGGTCGTCCATGGGACGACTTTAAGGTCGTCTTTTGAGACGATTTTAAGGTCGTATTTTGAGAGGACGTGCACTGCCGCCTTGCACGCTAAAGGTCTGCGGTTCGATTCCCAGGCCAGTTAACATCAAATTTTCAACGGTGGCAAAATACCCCTAAGTAATGTTGGCGAGATTCCTTTCCACAAGAGGTGTCTTAAGACACGCCGTTCGGACTTGGCAATAAAAAGTAGATCCCATATCATTGAGCCAATATTAATCGGGGTGCACTCATTGATATGAGATGGGACGAGGGACCCTTCCGGGATGTTTGTGGAACAATTATATATTATTAAGACGACGTTAAGGTCGTCTATTGAGATGTCTATTGAGAGAAGTTAAGGTCATCTATTGAGACGAAGTTAAGGGCTTCTATTGAGACGACGTCTATTGAGACGATGTTAAGGCCGTCTATTTCGACGATGTTAAGGTCGTCTGCTGAGACAACTATTGACACAACTTTAGGATCGTCTAAATCCGTCTCTATAGAGACGACTTTAAGGTCGTCTTTTGAGACGACTCTAAAGTCGTCTTTTGAGACGACTCTAAACTCTTTTGAGACGACTCTACGACTCTCTAAGGTCGTCTTTTGAGGCGACTCTAAGGTCGTCCACTGAGATGGTTTAAAGGTCATCTATTTAGACGAGTTTTAGGTCATCTGCTCATATGCTTAAAGAACGTCTATTGATTTTCTATTGAGGTCACTAAGATGAGTTTAAGGTCATTTACTAGACGACTTTAACGTCGTCAACTGTGGTTTGTCCCTGAGACGTCGAGAAGCTCGTCTATTGAAACGACTTTTAAGTCGTCTATTGAGACAATGTTTAGGTCGCCTATTGAGATGAATTTAAGGTCGTCTGTTGAGACGACTTTAAGGTCGTCTGTTAAGACGACTTTATGGTCCTCTACTGAGGCGACTTTAAGGTCGTCTGTTGAGATGACTTTAAGGTCGTCTGTTAAGACGACTTTATGGTCGTCTACTGAGGCGACTTTAAGGTCGTCTACTGAGGCGACTTTAAGGTCGTCTATTGAGATGCCTTTAAGGTTGTCTATGGAGATGACTTTAAGGTCGTCGATGGAGACGACTTTAAGGACGTCTGTGGAGACGACTTTAAGGTAGTCTACGAAGACGACTTTTAGGTCGTCTACAGAGACGACTTTAAGGTCGTCTACTGAGACGACTTTGAGGTCGTCTACTGAGAAGACTTTAAGTTCGTCTACTGAAGCGACTTTAAGGTCGTCTACTCAGGCGACTTTAAGGTCGTCTACTGAAACGAATTTAAGGTCGTCTACTGAGGCGATTTTAAGGTTTTCTAGGGAGACGAATTTAAGGTCGACGATGGAGATGACTTAAAGGTAGTCTATGAAGACGACTTTTAGGTCGTCTACTTAGGCGACTTTAAGGTCGTCTACTGAGACGACTTTAAGTTCGTCTACTGAGACGACGTTAAGTTCGTCTACTGAGACGACGTTAAGGTCGTCTACTGAAGCGACTTTAAGGTCGTCTACTGAGGCGGCTTTAAAGTCGTCTACTGAAGCGACTTTATGGTCGTCTATTGAGGCGACTTTAAGGTCGTCTATTGAGACGACTTTAAGGTTGTTTATGGAGACGACTTAAGGGTAGTCTATGAAGACGATTATTAGGTCGCCTATTGAGACGACTTAAAGGTTGTCTATGGAGACGAGTTTAAGGTCGTCGATGGAGACGACTTAAAGGTAGTCTCTGAAGACCACTTTTAGGTCGTCTACCTAGGCGACTTTAAGGTCGTCTACTGAGACGACTTTAAGTTCGTCTACTGAGACGATGTTAAGTTCGTCTACTGAGACAACGTTAAGGTCGTCTACTGAGACGACGTTAAGGTCGTCTACTGAAGCGACTTTAAGGTCGTCTACTGAGGCGGCTTTAAAGTCGTCTAGTGAAGCCACTTTAAGGTCGTCTACTGAGGCGACTTTAAGGTCGTCTATTGAGACGACTTTAAGGTTGTCTATGGAGACGACTTATGGGTAGTCTATGAAGACTACTTTTAGGTCGTCTTCTGAGATGTTTTTAAGGTCGTCTACTGAGGCGACTTTAAGGTCGTCTACTGAGATGACTTTAAGGTCGTCTATTGAGGCGACTTTAAGGTCGTCTATGGAGACGACTTATGGGTAGTCTACTCATGCGACTTTAAGGTCGCTTATTGAGACGACTTAAAGGTTGTCTATGGAGATGACTTTAAGGTCGTCGATGGAGACGACTTAAAGGTAGTCTATGAAGACGACTTTTAGGTCGTCTACTGAGATGTTTTTAAGGTCGTCTACTGAGGCGACTTTAAGGTCGTCTACTGAGTCGACTTTAAGGTCGTCTACTGAAGCGACTTTAAGGTTGTCTACTGAGGCGGCTTTAAAGTCGTCTACTGAAGCGACTTTAAGGTCGTCTACTGAGGCGACTTTAAGGTCGTCTATGGAGACGACTTAAGGGTAGTCTATGAAGACGACTTTTAGGTCGCCTATTGAGACGACTTAAAGGTTGTCTATGGAGACGAGTTTAAGGTCGTCGATGGAGACGACTTAAAGGTAGTCTATGAAGACGACTTTTAGGTCGTCAACTTAGGCGACTTTAAGGTCGTCTACTGAGACGACTTTAAGTTCGTCTACTGAGACGACGTTAAGTTCGTCTACTGAGACGACGTTAAGGTCGTCTACTGAAGCGACTTTAAGGTCGTCTACTGAGGCGGCTTTAAAGTCGTCTACTGAAGCGACTTTAAGGTCGTCTACTGAGGCGACTTAAAGGTCGTCTATTGAGACGACTTTAAGGTTGTCTATGGAGACGACTTAAGGGTAGTCTATGAAGACGACTTTTAGGTCGTCTACTGAGATGTTTTTAAGGTCGTCTACTGAGGCGACTTTAAGGTCGTCTACTGAGATGACTTTAAGGTCGTCTACTGAGGCGACTTTAAGTCGTCTACTGAGGCGACTTTAAGGTCGTCTACTGAGATGACTTTAAGGTCGTCTACTGAAGCGACTTTAAGGTCGTCTACTGAGGCGACTTTAAGGTCGTCTACTGAAGCGACATTAAGGTCGTCTACTGAGGCGACTTTAAGGTCGTCTACTGAAGCGACATTAAGGTCGTCTACTGATGCGACTTTAAGGTCGCCTATTGAGACGACTTAAAGGTTGTCTATGGAGATGACTTTAAGGTCGTCGATGGAGACGACTTAAAGGTAGTCTATGAAGACGACTTTTAGGTCGTCTACTGAGATGTTTTAAGGTCGTCTACTGAGGCGACTTTAAGGTCGTCTACTGAGTCGACTTTAAGGTCGTCTACTGAGACGACTTAAAGGTCATCATCTGAGGATTTCTTCTGAGGCGATTTCAATGTCGTCCATTGAGACAACTTTAAGTTTGTCTACTGAGACGTCCTCAAAGCTTAGGTGGTCTATTTAGACTAATTTTGGGATGGTGTAGTGAGACGACTGTAGGGCCCTCTATTGAGATGACTAACGAATATTTGAATGAATTTAAAGACTGATACGAAAGTGTATTCGGACGACTGTAAGGATGTGTATCGAGACGTTTTTGTTTCCCGACTTTTTATGACTAGGTACACAATTTACCTACATATTGACAGTAAATATGTTGTTGTCAAACAGTCTCTTTCTTTTTTCAGTTTTTTTTTTGTTATAAAGAATGGATGAATAAATCACACGAACACTGTTACAATTGTTTTAAGAGAAAATCCGTATGATATAAACAGTTGAAGGTAACATAAATCATAGTTACATCTTTTGTACATACATACATATGTACATAGAAAAAAATCTGTATCGGAAGCGTACTCCTACATAAATTTCTTAATAGTCTCTAATACAATAAGAACGTAACAAAGAATGGACCTGTATTTCGTTTAATCTGACTATAAGTGAGTGTGTACAAAGCAAATCGTTCTTATGATGAATTCGAAATAAGCACAGAAAAGATTTCCATTTTCGTTCTTGGTAGAAATGGTTTTTCATGGAAGTGAATATAAATCATAAATTAAAAAGCAATGACATTCAAGCCAATGAAGCAATAAGAAATGAGTGTAGTGTATAAGAGTGGGTCAACAATATTCGATGGCTTCCCATTCGAGGTGAGGTTTTATTCGTTTCTAATCAATTCTTAAGAACATTTACTGTGGAAAGCATGGGCTTTGGTTACCAGGAAAACATTTTTTTGAACCGAAAAATACCTTAGGTTCTTATACAAAATAATGGGAAGTAATACTTCCCAATGGGGTTTAGGATACTGGTATGAACTTTGGAATTTTGCAAACTATTTGACCCAAAAATTAACTTAAATATCCTTTACACAAAATATAGTTAGCAAACATGTTTACAAAAACAAATTGCAATTAAAAAACGAAAATAATTGAATTTGTCCTTAGTTTTATTACATCATGTCCTTTCATGTTTGCATCCCTGAGGGTGATTTACTACAGCCAATTTGTTTACTTACTTTATTTTAAAATAATAAATTTCATGAATAATTGTTCTGGTTCTCCATTGATTAATTGAACTCATTGCGATGACAATGAACAAACAATTCTTATTTGTGTGTGAGTGTGAGTGCGTGTTTGTGTTTTTCTTTTCATATTTTAATCTGCTGTGAAAAGTGTCGACACAAAAACAAAAAAAAACAAACAACACTTGAACAAAGAGAATTCATGAAAGAAGTAATTATAAAGTGTAAGGTAAACAAAAAGAGGATTTATTATTGGTCATTATTTATTTATAAAGAAACGAACGAATGCCATGAATGTACGAACATTTTGACTATTTTTCATACGAATAAAAATAAAAAGGAATATCAAGGACACACAACAAAAGGACAAAACAGGAAAAATCGCTTTTGCCATAATTTTAGTATGGAAACTGCTACAATTATACACTCCCGCTCAACGAAATAGATAGCAAGGAGTATTCTTTATTGTATTCAAGTGTATATACTAGGGTTATGAAATTTTAACAACCTCATCATATGTTGATGAGTTTTTAGTTAAGATGAGTTTTACCTAAGGTGATTCGATAAAAAAGCTCACGCACAAAGTCATTCGAAAAATTTTCTATATGAGCTTTTTTGAAAAACTTACTATAAGCATATATGTATATAACTGAAAATAAGCTTTGGAGCTTTGTTTCATATATCATATCAAATAAAAGTGGTTTGTGCGGGAGTTTTTTTATCATTTAAATGGAATAAAAGTTATTATAATCAATAATAGGCAGAAGATCATTCAGGAAATATTTTTTTTTAACAAAAAAAAAAAAAAAAAAATATACATTTCAAAACAATTTTTTAAAGTAGTTTATGACCTTTTATACGAGCCCTAACCACTATTAATTCGTACACATAACATTTTTCAACAATGTGATATTAAAATATGCATATCTTCAGAACTATAATGACTACACAAACAATTTTGTATTATTCTTAAAGATAATTTTATTCTCTTTAGACATATATTAATAAAAATACATATTAAAAATAGGTACTTTTAAGAAACCAACAAAAACGAAAGTTCATTATTTTAAAAAAAACGTTGTGACCACTATTAATTCGTACAGTTACCAATTATCATTGTTAGAATTATGTTACGCCATCATTGTTTTTTATAACGGTCTCGACCCACTTTGGCATGGTACTGACTAGCTTTTGACAATCTTCTCGGGTTATCTAGTCCCAAATTGGAGTTCATTTCGAAGCTCTCTTTTCATAATAGCCCAGAAATTTTCTATTGGATTAAGGTCTGAACAAGAGGATGGCCAATCCAGGACCTTGATTCCATTTTCTTCAAGCTACTTTTTCGTATTTTTAGCAGTATCGGAAAAAACACCATCCTGTTAGAATTTGTATTCCCCATAGTCTGCTAATTTCGATACAGATGGTATCAGGTTTTCTTCCTAGATTTTTATATATTTTTCTGCATTTACGATTCCGTCTATGAAATGGAGCTGACCAACACCTTTTGAAGGCATACATCCCTATACCATAACGCTAACTGAAAACTTTACTGTACGTTTTAAGCAGTTTTTATTGTATGCCTCGGCGCTTTTACGTACTACTCTTTTTCTTACATCACCAAAACAGACATACATATATCAAACTTGGATTCGTCACTAAAGATAATGCTGTCCCATTGCCGTTGCACTCAAAATCTTCTCTTTTTAGTCCATAATATGCGTTTATTTCATTTTAAGCTCTGTAAGCAATGCCTTTTCCTTAGCATAAAAAAATATATAAATTGTCAGGTTGATTCCGAAATACCGGCTTAATCTTTATCTTACTTTATAGAAATTATAACCTTTTTATATGCAGTCGGGTCCGCTCACGTTCTAAGGGCTTTCCAATTGCTTCAGTCCACTTTATGGCTACATCTCGAACAGTGCTTCTACGATTTAGTTTAATGATATTTGCCGAAGCTCTTTTATCGCGCGGACTTATTTTGGAAGTCCGGCCTCTGTTTGAAACATTATTGCTTAAATTTCTTAATTTCTTAATATTTTCATATTTTCTTTTCTCATATTTACTTTGTATTGTAGATCTTGGAATTTTAAGATCAATCGAAATCTGTCCATATGTCGTTCCAGATTTGAATTTATCGACGATTAAAATTCAAATTTGCTCCCAAATAGGTTTGCCACGTGCCGTTATTGGAAACGATGAAAATTAAAATAAAATAAAGTGAAAATTTTATCTTTTTTGACTCCCTACATTCCTATTCTCTCATTGTAACGATAAATATACATTTTTTTGATTAAATTTTGCTTTTTCGTTTAGCTTGAGCGCAATTTATAAACTGAACCAATAAATAGTGGTCAAATAATTTGCAGCAATAATTAAAGGCCTTTTTGTTTTCTTAATATTTTTAGCATTTTAACATCGAGTTTAATATTATTTCTATGTCAGTTTAAAGGAAATAAAATAACCTTTCAGAAAAGTATAAATATGTCGGTGTTATTATAATAATTAAACTTTTATTCTGGCGTTTGATGTTAAAGAGTGAAAAAATACCTGTTGTACGAATTAATAGTGGTTAGGGCTCGTAATACTTAGGGCCATTATTATATGTGTTCTCTTACTATCTGATGGATTTGAAAACGCAAAACAAATCAATTTGGAGGCATTAAAAATATAATTTGTACATTGAGAGTTAATGCCAAGATGCTCCTCCTTGAAATTGGATCATCACTTTAAACTTTAAGTTAACCGAACGCTATAAATCTGTTCGTTAAATCGACACTTTATGCCCACTTAGTCTATCCAACAACAACAAACGCGGCCCGGAAATGAATCAATCCCGCAATTCAATTGCAATGGCCTCCGCCCCCTGTAGCTTGTAACTTTGCGGTGGTCCAGTACAGACCTAACTCACTTGAGCTTGACTCTAGTGACCCATTTGTGGAATGTATGGGGGTAGCAGTGAAGTGTGGTACTGCCGAGGTAGAGCTGCTTAATTGGTACATTAGACTTTTTTCAACCTCATATCCTTGTATGATATTTTGATAAGTTTTTACCTAAGATTATATGACAATTATAAAGCTTACGCACAAAAAGCTTTTCAAGTTGTCATTTTTCAGAACCTTTGAACATTTTTTGAAGTCACTGTAAGCAGATATTTACCTGAAAATAAAGTATAGGGGAACACGCCATAACCAAAATGACTTTCAATAAAATTATTTGATCACAAAGTAAAAATACAACTGATAAAATATTTCACATATTGGCTAATATATTGAACTGATAAAATATTCCACATTGTCAATATGTGAAATATTTTATCAGTTCAATATAAAAAATCGATAAATATTTTAGTCAATATGTGAAATATTTTATCAGTTGCAATTTTACTTTGTGATCAAATAATTTTATCGAATTTCGTCAATATGATAATTTTTTATTATCGCCGGATTTTTTTTCTGTGTATATACTTACTTACCTGGCCCATTACAGAACATTTGTTCCATAGGTCGAACTAAGAAAATATCTCCAATTCCCTCTATTTGTTGCTTCGCACTCTGGAATACCGCGCCTCTTCATCTCTTCATCCACTTGTTTGCGCCATCTACTCCTTGGCCTCCCAATTCTGCATTCACCGCCAAGCGGTTCGTATTTATACGCCTTTTTTGCAGGTTCATCTTCGCCCATTCTTATTACATGGCCTAGCCAACGCAGTCGCTGCATCTCGATACGTTTAAGTATATTGATATCATTGTATAGCAGATACAGCTCTGGTTCAAGCGACGTCGATATTCACCGTCAACGCAGATGGATCCGTAGATCTTTCGAAGATTTTTTCTCTCAAACACACCAAGCACTGCCATGTCTGCTTGCGCAAGTACCCAGGCTTCGGAGCCATACATCAGCACGGGTAGTATCAGTGTTTTGTACAGCGTTATTTTTGTTTGACGAGATGTAGCTTTGCTTTTGAACTGCTTACTTAAATCAAAGTAGCATCTGTTGGCCAGTACAATTCTTCGTTTTATTTCACAACTGATGTCGTTTGTTGTGTTTACGGAGGTGCCGAGGCAGACGAAGTCTTTTACTACCTCAAAATTATAGGAACCAACTTTGGTCCGAGCTCAATGGACGCATTGTGCGTCGACACCATCAATTTGGTCTTTTCGCCGTTTACCGCCAGACCCACTTTCGCAGATTCTGCTTCGACCTTTCTAAAGGTATCGGTTACTTCTTTTACTGATCGTCCCATGATGTCTATATCATCAGCATAAGCAAGTAACATGTGGCTATTGGTGTAGATTGTGCCACTTCTTTTGACGTTTGCCTATCGTATAACCTTTTCTAGCAGGATGTTGAAAATATCACACGAAACGCTGTCTCCTTGCCTGAAACCTCTTTTGGTACAAAACTCTTCGGAGAGGTTCTTTCCTATTTTAACTGAGGACCTCGTGTCAGTTAAAGTCATTTTACAAAGCCGGATGAGCTTTGCGGGGATACCAAATTCAGACATGGCTTGGAATACCTTTGAACACAGCGGACTGTGGAAGGCTGCTTTATAATTGACAAAAAGGATTTGCCGCAGGGTAAATATCTAGTCAATGGTGGACTTGCCAGGTCTAAAGCCGCATTGGTATGGTCCAATTATTTCGTTGACCATAGGCTTTAGTCGTTCGCACAATATCCCTGACACGATCTTGTAGGCAATCGGGAGTAGACTTATGCCTCTATAGTTATGGACGGGGCACAGGATACTCAGGTTCCAATCGTCGGATACTCGTTCTTCCTGCCAGATGGTGCTAACTAGTTGACGAATACTCCTTATCAGCGTGTAGCCTCAGATTTTGAACAGCTCGACTGGTAAGCCATCGGTTCCTGCTACCTTATTATTCTTCAGTCGGTTTATTGATGTCTTTACCTCATCTTGGCTGGGCGGTATACATTTAATACCATCTTCTGGGATTGGATCTGTGGTATCTTCGTCGTCTTCGCTGGATACCAACAGGTTTGTAAAATGCTCTTTCCTTATCCTGAGCACACTATCTGTATCAGTCACCAAACTACCTTGCTGGTCTCTACAGGAGGAGGTGCCTGTACCAAAGCCATCAGTTTGATGCTTCACTCTTTGGTACAATTTTCGGACTTCATTCTGGCTCCTGTACATCCCGATTTTTTCACATTCCCGCTTTTCCATCTCTCTCTTTTTCCTGTGAAAAAGACGTTTCTCCTCTCCCCTTTTCTTCCGCTACTTTTCTTGTGCACTACGCGTTGCTACGGATTGTAAAGTAGCCCTATATGCCGCATTTTTCTCATCGGTAGCAGCACGACACTCCTGATCATACCATGGATTCCTTGGTTGAGGTCTTTGGTATCCAAGTATGGATTTTGCGGCTGTTTGCATGGAGTGGGCAATGCTTTACCATTGCGCTGATATGCTATCGGGATGAGGAGTGCTTTGATTAAGCAATTGGGATAGTTGAGTGGAATACGCTGTGGCAGCTTACCAATGTCTAACTTTCGTGTTGTGTCTGTTCGTACTTTGTTTGCTACGTTTAACCGGGTGCGTACCTTTGCTGCAACAAGGTAGTGGTCCGAGTCTATGTTTGTTCCTCGGAACGAGCGCACATCCAACACGCTCGATGAGTGTCTTCCATCTATCACAACGTGATCAATTTGATTTCTGGTTTTTTGATCTTGAGACAGCCATGTGCCCTTGCGGATGCCGAGATGTTTAAATCTGGTGCTGCTAACTACCATATTTTTTGCCGCTGCGAAGTCTATTAGCCTCATGCCATTGTCAGATTTTTAATTGTGGAGACTGAATTTTCCGACTGTTGGGCCAAACATATTTTCCTTTCCAATTTTGGCATTAAAATCGCCTAGAATAATTTTAATGTTTCTTCCAAGCGCTCATAAAATATATCTTTGGTCTGTTCGTCCTTGTCTTCAGTGGGAGCATGAGCGCAAATAAAGCTGATGTTGAAGAATTTTGCTTTTATTCGAATTGTAGCAAGTCTTTCATTCACGGTTGTGAAGCTGAAGACCAGGTGTTTTAACCTCCGACTAACTACAAATCCGCAACCAAACCCATGCTTTATGTCATGGCAGCTATAATACAGTGCGTCACCTT
The DNA here is from genome assembly GCF_047663935.1 of Musca autumnalis. Taxonomy (NCBI): domain Eukaryota; kingdom Metazoa; phylum Arthropoda; class Insecta; order Diptera; family Muscidae; genus Musca; species Musca autumnalis. The sequence continues at coordinate 161,126,709 of NW_027411866.1, read as the reverse complement.
TAGGTGTTGTTGTGACGCCTTTCCCATTCCATCGTATTTCCTGTATAGCAGTAATGTCGGTCTTGTACTTTTCAAGTACATCTGCCAAGCTGCACATACTCTATAAAGAGTGCGAAAATTCCAGGTGCAGATTCGCAGATCATGGTCCATAAAACGTTTGCGGGGTTCGTCAACTTTAGAGGGGTTCGTTTTTCTTTTCTTTCGCTTTTTCATAGTAGGCTGTTTTTTACATACATGTTTTTTACATACATATACATACATATAACTAATGAATCTCCCCTTTACACAAGAAAAAAATACCCTTACCTTAGCAGTTTCTCATTTGCTACTACTATTAAGCACACTTTTATTTTGTTTAAAATTCGATTTTCGATTAGTTTTATGGCTTTCAACAAAATTTCATTGAGTGTAAAATGGCAATTTTGTACACACTCGATAAAATGTTGTACAAACTAAAAGAGGAAAAGAATAAATAACTCAATTTGTGGCCAACAAAAATTTAAGTCCAACGAAGCCTTTTTGAAGAACTAAAGGAACAAAAAAAGAACCCCAACCAACAAACTGACTGCTGACTCAATCTGTATTAAGATTAACTTCCAGCACAGTGCTTATATTTAAAATATGTAGTTATTTGTGTGTATAGGTTTTGTTTTTTTCGTTGAGTTTCGGTTGCATAAGATTTATGGAATTTATATGGTTTATGGTTTGCAACAGCACAACAAGTTGTTGAAGTGTTTCAAGAGCTTTTTGGTACTTGTAGATTTTCATAAGAAACAATTTCATTCAATAAGGATGCTAGTGGTAGCATGTACAAGGGTTGCCACATCCACAGATGCTTTCAACGTGATTTATGAGTACGAAGTCATACAAGTTATAATTTATATGCACATAGTAAATACTCGTGTGTATGTATGTTACATGTGCGTGCATTCAGATTATGGATTGAACGGAAAAGAAGTGTCATTGATAATATATTGATGTCAGAAATATATTGCTCATAGTGTTACATACGCACATACATACATATTTTCATATAATAAGGAAATGTGGTGAATGAAGGTGATTGTGTGGCCTATTGAATTTTTTGAAATTACTTTCCGGTGGGATTTAATTTTTTCTGTAGAAAAAGTAAAAATAGATCAGCCTTGCAGCGGAAGTGTATCCTCAACCTAATCTATGACTAAAGATATCTATTAAATTTCCAAAAAATTTTTGTTATTTTTTTTTTCAATTAAACTGCTATATATTTACAGCCTGAAGTTTTTAGCCCCCATATAAGGGTAACTACCGATTTAAAGTATTTGGAAGTTTGGACTGCCAAAACAATGTTAAAGAACTGGATGTACTTCAATAAAAAAACTTTTTTTCCATTGATCCATGGTTGTCAAAAAACTTTAAATATGGATCCTATTTTGAGAGCCATTCCTTTCGATAGATAGCGGTCTCACCAGTCAGTTTAGTGTCGTCGGTGTCATGCTTAAGTGTTCCATACGCCATTTGCCTGATTCGAGAAAAATTCAAGTTAATGTTTAAGGCCATACAGGACAAAAATGGTGCAATAATCCAATACATTAAGAGCTCAGTTCTACTTAACTAAACTCATAGAATATATCAGTAGTTTATTTTAGTCAAATATCTGTGATAGTCTAGAAGTTATGGTAAATTTTTATAATTGCAAAACGTTGCTGAATTGTTCCATGGAATCTTTTTTTCATGTTTTTGGCAGTTTGTGTCACATGGAACACGTTTTGTCACATTTCAACAAAAAAACACTTTTTATCAATCGTGTTCCAACTCCCTTATATGAAGCGCTACTGTGGAGTTTAAAAATCAGGACTTTAAATGAAACATCTATTTTTCTCATATAAATACAATAAGGACCATTATTATAGGTTTCCTTCACATTTATTTAAGGGATTTCCTCCACTTATCACTATTTTTTGTGGTAAAAATTTCGATTGGACAAAACGAATTGATATTTTGCATTTCTAAGGTAACTTAAAACATTTAAACGCGATTTTCTTATAATACCATTTTTGTAGTCAGTTAGCTTCAAGCCGAATGGACGGTTTTGCGTATATTTTTGTGGCTTACATCAACATTTTGTCTTTAAACAAGAGATCTTTTGTCAAAACGATTGATACATTTTCGTTTTCATATAACAATGCAATATTCAAAAATATTTGGATTTAGAAACTATTATTCTTCAGTTTTTAAATCAAGTCCTTTAAAACAATTTGTTCCATACGCCACACTTTTCCGTAACTTGGCAAAAATGGGCAATTTTTTGTTCCAAACGCCATCATTTTTGGTGCGGAACAATTCGTTTTTGTCTCTTTTTGTTCCATACGCCAAACGAAATGGATATGGAACTAAAAAGTTCAAAGTTGTTTTGTTCCATACGCCAGGCTTTATGGATATGGAACAAAACGACAAGATTTTTTGGGTCACAAAGCGGATATGGAACATACTGGCATCTGAATATCTCAGAAACTATAAGAGATAGAGAAAAATCGACCAAAAAATCTGAAAGAGCATGGTTCAAAACCTTCTAAGGTACCTTTATCTCAAAATGTCAAAAATGGCGTATGGAACACTTAAGCTTGACACCGACTGTGTGTCACCATATAATTTAGAGTTTTTGAGCCATTATGTCAGGAAGCGTGAACTTGCACACAAAAAACATAATATCGCTGTAAATAGAAATAAAAAGCGTAGCTTGGGTAATATTTCCAAAGTATTTTTGAACACACCTTAAATAGCACATGATGAACTTTATTGAGGGAGGTACCTTAAAGAGTACACTGATATGACCTATTTTCGAACTTCAACTAAGTTTGGACAAAATATCAAGACATCCGTTCATGTGATATCCCAAATATTTTTGAACTTATGTGGAAGAGAAACCGGAACCGATAAGCACAATCTTCGAAATTTATCTAAAATTTGCAGAAATGCAAAGTTTGGACCAAAGCAGTATACGGTTCTAAATTTGTCTTGCGTACCAGCCGCTACACATAGTGCCCGTAGGGGGTTTAAACAGCTTTCAGGCCATTTTCTGAGGAAGTATGGATTTGCCCCTGAAAAAAACGTGTACCGTCGTAATGGGGGCAGCAAATACAAGTTCTTGCAGAAAAAATCAAAGTGGTTTGAGAGAAGGCCATAAACTGCACTATTCGGAAATTTTGTATGGGAGGTACCCAAAGGAGTGGACCGTTATAATCCATATTCGAACCTGATCCAATTATCGTCGAAATACTGCACCATTTTAGCGAAATGTTTTGAACTTTTGTGGGGGGAGGTACCCGAAGGAATGGATCCATTCATGGTCCATCTTCGAACTTAAAGTAATTTTGGAGAAAATATTACGAGAGACCCTATAAAGTATATATATATTTGTGATCAGCATTAAATTCTAGGTCGATGTCCGTCCGTCTGTTGAAATCAAGATATAGCTCGCAATTTTTAAGATAGAGGTTTTTTTGGTATAGAAGTTTATATTTATCCTAGGGTGTTTAGTATTGAAAATGGCGTATATAGCCTCCATAGAACAGTACCACCTGATTTTCGATATTTTGAAGTTTGTGGCCTCAATATCCCACCGAAATGGCTGAAATTAAGTACTTCGTCTTCATTGGGGGTATAAAACTTTCCACGTGGTCCACGCCTTCATATAGGCCTCATATATCGATACCTTCCGATTTTCCGCATTTGAAGGTTGTGATCTCAATGTCCTACCGAAATGGCTGAAATTTTTCTTCAGGATTCGTTGGGTGTATAAAAAAAGTATCCACCTGAAGTTGGCTGATATAAGTCTATGCTTCTTATAGCCCCCATAGAACGGTACCTATCGATTTTCGGTATTTTGAAGGTTGCGGCCTCAATATCCCATCGAAACGGCTGACATTTTGGTATTTGATCTCCGTTGAGGGTATATAACTTTCCACCAGGAATTTGTCGGTATTGATCCACGTCTTCATATAGCCCGCATAGAACGGTACTCCCGGATTTTCGGTATTTTGAAGGTGGAGGCCTCAATACCCGCCGAAATGGCTGAAATTAGGTATTTAGTCTTTGTTGGGAGTATAAAACGTTCCAACCGAAAATTTTCGGTATTGGTGGTCCAAGTCTTCATATAGGCCCGATTTTTGGTATTTTGAAGGTTGTGACATCAATATCCCACCGAAATGGCGGGAAATTGGTATTTACTGAAATTTGTCGGTATAGCTCCTTGCCTTTATATAGCCCCCATAAAATTGTGGATCCAGATTTTGTTGTTTTCATATAGCCCCATGTAACGGTTACTCCAAATTTTCGATATTTTGAAGGTTGTGGCCACAATGTCCCACCCAAATGGCTGAAATTAGGTGTTTAGTCTTTTATGCTAACGAGGGTATATGAGGAAAAGTCAAAATTTTTTAGTTTCCATGAAGCCAAGGTTTGCACTATTATAATACGCGAACTATTGTAGTTTACCAGTAACTATGACTATTGCTGGATTAATTTAGATGTTTTTGTACAAAGCTCAAAAATTTAGTAAAAAAAATTAATTTACGTGGTAGTTACGACCGCGTAAAGGAAAAAACATAGGTAAAAACACGTTGAAGCTAAACAGGTTTTTTACATTGCTATTCGATTTCTGATTAAACCATTCAAATGACGGACATCTGTCCAAAGTAAAAGTAGGACAATACAAAATGAAGATTACACTTCTAATGTATCACTTTCCAAAATTTCCACTGCATCCACCTTTTATGGATGCTGACATTTTGAAGCCGGATTTCACGTGTTTTTTGTATTTTTTATGTAACTGGGACGCGCATTCGGATATTTCGAAAAACCAATTATAGGATTAAAGAACTCGCGATTTCGCATAATCTGATATGTATATTGAGTATGTAGCCCACACAGCAGCAGAGTAGTCTACTGCCAAAGGCCAAAATTTAGTGCGATATGTTTTCTAAAAAACCTATTTTTTGGGTACAGTATTTACAATATCGTTTTGAGTGTGCTGGTACCCCGCGATATTTTAGTTTTTCGACGATCCGGATTATATGAATCACAGATCGTAAAAATCCATCTACTAGAACGGCGGAAATGGCTACTGCAAAAACTGAAAAAATTGCGAAAAATGTTTTTCAAAATATCGCTGACTAATTCGCGTTTTATGTGGATCGTTTCCATTTCAATGAAGAAAATGAATCATCACTCGCGTTTGTGCGAAAACAGCGGTTTGAAAAATTTAGTGGCATGGGAGCTGTATCCGATTTATCCAAAAAATACTGTGTGATGCTACATCCACGGTTCTTGATGGATTTTATTGAAATATGTTTAGATCGATGTATTTTTTCACGGTTGATAGTGAAATCGGATGCGCATAAAAAGTATATGCACTTTGTGCAAATTATAAGCGTTATACAGTTTGTTGCACACTAAACTGCAGACGATGCTACATCTTAGCGGCCAAAGTAAATCCTGGCAAATGTGTACAAATTAAAAGAGAAGAATTCGCTGTATTGGTAAACCGCATGCGCATCAAGTGATTTTGAGGATTTCGCGATTTACACGCATTTCAAAATGAACATTACCCGATACAATTTTATTTCAAGATTATACCCCATTTAAAGGAACCCAACATTTATTTGAAAGATATCCGTATCTTCTGCTAGATGTTAGCGTGTTTTCGAGAAGTGATTAGAATAAAAAATGTGATTTATTGAGTGAAATTTAACTAAAATAGAAGGAAAACTTCGACCTATTTTTCTTACATTTTGTTCAACTAACTCACAAAATAAATTTTAATAAATATTTTCTCTTACAAAAATTTTATAAATTTCCTCAATATATTTTTTGTTTTTTGCTATAATATGCAAACCGCTAAACGGATTTGTATAGTTTTGGTTTCATTTGAATCTTCGCGATGTTTAGATTGCGTACATATTTTTTATATATTTTTCAGATGCATAAACAGCTTGAATTTTATTAGAACAAGTTGTAAACTACAAACTGTTTTGAATGCTTTCCTAATTTCCGCGAAAATTAACAACTTTTTTACTAAAGTTATGGGACCTCAGTAAACATATAGTATGTAGGGAGCCCCTAATTAATAGAGTTTCTCAATATAATGATTAAAGTCTTTTAAAGATTTTTTTCTTTTTATCAGAATTGAAACCGCCATAACTTTTGCGCGCAACAACCAAATTTAGTATCTCGAACAGATTTAAGAATGGGATTTTTTCCCAATCTATGTACCAAAAATCTTTCATGTAGCTTAAAAAAAATTTTTTAATTTTTTTTTTATGGAAAACTAAAAAATTTTGTCTTTTCTTCATATACACTTTCATACGGGCAAAATGTGCCTCATCGAAATAATGGTTTTAGACCCCAAGTATGTTTGGACGAAATGTGTTTCAGACAATTTGGAGTCGATTGAGCAATGTCCGTCCGTCTGTCTGTCTGTCTGGCTGGCTGGAGCGCACGATAACTCTCGAAGGAATGAACCGATTCGGTTCAAATTTTGGCTTTCGTAATATTTTGTCCAAACTTAGTTTAAGTTCGAAGATGAGCTATATCGGTCCACTCCTTCCGGTACCTCCCTCACAAAAGTTCGAAAATGTTCGGAAAATTTGTGCGCACGATAACTCTTGAAGGGAATAACCAATTTGGTCCATACTTTACACATGGTGAAACTTCTATCAGGCTTAGATGAGGTTTCAATATGGACTCAATCGGCCCACTCCTTCGGGTACCTCCCACATAAATTTTCGGATAAGTTCAGTTTAGGACCTGCTTTCGAATTTTTGTTGTGACAACTTGTATTCACTGCCTCCCATAAGACGGTACAAGTTTCATCAGGGGCAAATCCATTCTTCCTGAGAAAATAGCCTGAAGGTGCAAAAAGCCCCTACGACACCATGTGTAGTGCTTAGAGCGCAAGATAACTCTCGAACGGATCTGCCGATTCTGTCCAAAATTTGGTCTTCGTAATATTTTGTCCAAACATAGTTTAATTTCGAAGATAAGCCATATCGGTCCACTCCTTCAGGTACCTCCCCCACAAAAGTTTGAAAATGTTCGGAAAATTTGTGCGCACGATAACTCTTGAAGGAAGTAGCCGATTTTATCTATACTTTGTACATCGTGCAAATCATACCAGACTTAGATGAGATTCCAATATGGACTCAATCGGTCCACTCCTTCTAGAACCTCTCACACTAAATTTCGGGTAAGTTCACTTTAAGACCTGCTCTCGAATCTGTTTGATTTTTGTTGAAGCGATTTGCATTCGCTTCCACCATTACGACGGTAAAATTTTTTCAGGGTCAAGTCCATATTTCTTGGGAAAACAGACCTAAAAGTGTAAAAAACCCCTATGTCGCCGCATGTGGCGGTCGGAGAGCCAATAACTCTCGAACTGTTCAACCGATTTGGTCCAACATTTGGTATTCGTCATATTATATCCAAACTTAGTTTCATGGGGCAATACCGGTCCACAACTTCTGGTACCTTTCCCCAATATTTAAAAATGTCACTAAAATGCTAGGACGATACCACTTGAATGGGACAACCAATTTGGTCCAAACTTTGGGTCTCCTAATATCTTGGCCCATATCGGTCCTCCCTAAGAGTACCTCCCCCACAAAATTGTCTTAGTGCAGTTAATTCCTAATCCACATTTTTGTCTGCAAGTTCAAATGTCCAAAAAGAGCCACAAAATTCTGAAGAGATCTTAAATACATTCGATCTGTCCATAGGTGAAAGTTTTACTCACACTGGCTGAGGCTATATATATGTCGGCAAAGCCGACTGATACTTTTTTTACTTGTTTTGGGGGTATAAAACTTTCCAAATGGAAATTTTCGGTATTTGTCCACGTCTTTATATAGCCCCGATTTTCGGTATGTTGAAGGTTGTGACCTCAATGACCCTCCGAAATGCCAGAAATTTGGTATTCAGGCTTCGTTGGGTGTATAAAACTTTCCACCTGTAGTGAAATTCTGTAACTCATTTTTTGAGTTACCGCCAAAAATCGGTAACATTAAAACACAAAATTATGAATGAAAAATTCAAATAAAAGTGGACAACACTCTTGCTATCGGTAGAACTTTACGACTACTTTTTATTGGTCGCTAACTTACCGAAAATTATCGTTAACTACCGAAATTAGTAGCATTTTAATTTTACCGATTTTTGTCGGTAACTCAAAAAATGAGTTAGAGAATCGCACTACTGAAATTGTTCGATATAGGTCTACGTCTTCTTATAGCCCCCATAGAACGGTACCTCCAGATAGGTATTTATTAGGTATTTATTTAGGTATTTAGTCTTCGTTGAGAACTTTCCACCTGAAATTTTTCAGTATTTATCCAAATCGTCATATAGCCTCCATTTTCGTTATTTTGAAGATTTTAGCTGCCATATCCTACCTCCCGATTTTCGGTATTTTGAAGGTTGTGATCTCAATATTCCACCGAAATATATGAAATGTTATATTTAGTTTACGATGGGGGTATTAAACTTTCTATCTGAACATTTTCGGTATAGCTCCATGCCTTCATATAGCCCTCATAGAAAGGTGTTTCTAGATTTTTGGTATTTTCATGGTTGAGGCTTGGATATCCCAACCAAATGTGTGAAACGTGGTATTTTGTTTTCGTGTTTTGTTGGCATTTTTGGCATTGCTCCATGTCTTCATAAAGCCCCATAGAACGGCCCTCCCAGTTTTCGCCATTTTAAAGATTTTGGTACAAAACATTTTTACAAAACATCCCTTGCAATAATCAGGCAGTATAAATCCACGTATTGGTATATTCCGCATTTAAAAGTTCCCCTTTTAATATAAGTTGTTAATTGTAATTTTGTGTTCCTAGAAGATAGAAAACTTACTCGCAAACAACTATCCATGTATGTATATCCGATATAGCCGATATTTCCCAATTGTATGTGTTTCGAGGTTTTTTTTTTGTCAAATGTTCGAACCGAGATTGCTGTAATTTATTACTGTGTGTTGCCATAGGATACAAAATCTCCATTCGTAAAATTTTAATGACGCCCCATATAAGCTCATTTAAAGAGAGTATGGTCAGTCAAGATATTATGTTCCCTCAAGGGATAATAGGAAGTGTTTAGTACATTCAATGCAGTTCGTGGGTATAACAAGTTCGGCCCTTCTGAACTTAACGCCTTTCTTACTTGTTTTATTTTAAAACAAAAACACTTCTTTAATTTTATATTGAGCCGACCTAAAGTGGTGAAATTATGTGAATGGTAATTCCCAAAATATTCTTGAAAACTCTCATAAAAAACATTGTCAATTTCAAACTTCTGAAGACAAACAATTGTTCAATTTCCAAACAGCGGCATACCAGATAATCTACCTTGTGAAGAAGGAGCTTTTTCTTTATATGAAATCGGCTACTGTAGGCCAGTAGTTGGTAAATCGATTTACCTAATTAAGATTCACGTCGTTGTGCCAAAAGCCTTTAATAACCCTTAAGGATTACCATAGAAAATGTCACCGGGGATTTATTTTTCACAACAACACTTTAATACATCGTAACTCTGGGCAAATAAATTGTTTTTGCTGTCATTGATTTCACAACAAAGTAACACACTGTATGGATGGAATATAAAAATAAAACCCCTTTTTTCCAAGAATCTATTGATTTGTTTCTCCCTCATTGGCTTTCGTTATTCTTGTTGCTGTTATTCCTAATGCTAAAATGATGGTTCATTGGTGGTTATGCACATATAAATAGGATGGTAATATATTTACAAAGTTGTTATACACATCCTTAAATATACATACATATACACGTATGTATGTACATAAATGTGTCACATGACAGTCGAGTGGTATTCATTAAAATAAACACGGACGGATACAGGTATTGTGAGCGAGTGTGTGAGTGTCAGAGCTTTACTGGTATCGAAAGGATATAAGGATAAAAGAGAAATGTCGTTGCTGTTCTTTTTTGTTTTGTTATTCCTGTTCCGAACAAAGTTGATTGCTAATGATAATACCAAGCTGAAAAACAACAACGACGACAACAACCACCACAGTATTGATTAACAATATCCTTTGTTTTGTCAGGCAGGGTACATACATACATACATGTGTATGTATTACATATTATAATAGCTGCCCTAGATGTATTGATAGATCTAATTAAAATATTTAACAAGACCCAGAGGATTAAAAAAAAATCAATATAGTCTCAGTTCGTAGGACATAAATGCATTAGGATTTTCTTTTGACTTTTGAATGTGTACATACAAAAACAATTTAATTTACATACATACCAAGCAAAAGTGAAAGTGGTTCCGCTCATACATAACTCATAGGTGTTTTACCTAAAAACGTGACATGCCACATCACTTTCATCCATGACTTCATAGGAAAAGTTGGCTTATTTCAAGCTTTTATCAAACTTGTATTCCAAAAGTCAAATTAAGATGTATCTTACGAGGATGTTCAGTGTCAAAGTCATCACTTGATGCTTCTCTCTTTCTAGGATTTTTGGGCTTTATTCTGACTCACGACCTAATAAGTTTTAGTGAAATGTGATATTTAGCGAAGTGCCATACATCCAATCACTAAGCTACGATAGTTTGAAGCAACTCATTTGGCATATTAGAATTGAGAAGCTAGGTAAATATCTATCTTACGAAGGTCACTAAAAACCTTCTGGCCTAGGCAACAAGCAGTGTCGCCAGGCATCATTTAATTTTTTTTTAAGTTTGACAGTTTTTAGCCTAAGAGTACTCAGGACAGTTTGACATACGACCATTAGTTGGGTTGTTTGCAGTGGCTTGAGTGAGACACCCTCAAAACATGGTTTTGAAAGTTTTTAGAGAATCTTTTGGCGATTGCTGCTATTTTTCGGGTTCATACGCATAGTTCCATGATTCGTCATATGTCTTTTGAAGAGCCGCGATACTATTTTTTCTAAATTTCATGCACCGATCGACAGGGAATCCAACGAGAAAAACCACATGTTTGCCGCCAAGTGTTCATCAATATCAAATGTTAGCTGGTGGAATAAATGCCCAAGGATGCCTCTATCTCACGGTTGCATTATCCGTTCACACACGGCTTAATTTTTTTTGGCCGTTTGTGGACGACGCTCACGAACTTCGTTTTTTTGGCGAGTTTCGCCCACGATTGTATTCATTAAACCAGTTTTTCGTAGTTCTATAGAAGATCATTTATCGACATATATAGATTTAATTTGATCGATGCACTCTTGCCGTGACTATACACGTCGAAAGTTGTGAAAAACAAGTCAAAAATTATCAGTCAGCTTTGCCGACAGAGATATACCCTCATGTGATTTGAAACTTTCATCTTCGGACAGATCGAATGTATTTAGGGTCTTTTCAGTATTTTGGGGCATTTTTTGAACTTGCCGACGAAAATATGGATTAAAAGTTCAAGGTAAGGTACCTCCATTTTAGGAGTTAAACTAAATTTGGACAAACTATTAGGAGATCCAAAGTTTGGACTAAATTTGATCAAATATACGTGCATACAATTTAAGTGTCATTTTTTGTATATTCGGGTGAAGTACAGGTATTGCCTATCTTCGAACTAAAACTATGACAAGATATGGCAAAGGCCAAACTTTTGGACCAAATCGGTTGATCAGTTCGAGATATATCGTGTTCTCCATGCACTACATATGGTGGCATAGGGGTTTTTTCATATTTCGGGCTGTTTTCTCAAAAAAGTATGGAGTTGCCCCTGAAAAAAAATTTTACTGTCGTAATTGATGCAGCGAATGCAAGTTGCTTCAACAAAAATCAAAGTGATTCGAGAACAGGTCTTGAACAGGTCAAATATAGTCCATACTCAAACCTCATTTATATCTGGTAGATATATTAGGAGCTGTGTTCCAGAACTAAAAAGTTTTTACAACTTTTACACATTTTACCCGAAAAAGCGTTCCCGTACACAAAAAAGTTGTAAAATGTTCACTTCTCTTTAAAAAAATGGCGCTCTCTTTAATAACTTTTAACTCGACAAATTTGAGCGTGTAAAAAATAGTAACATGGTTGCCGGCGTCTGATTGGCTGATACGCCGACTTTAACATTTGTTCCAGTTTTTTTTGACGTATTTTCCATTTTTCCGTTCCCGAACTATTTCAAAAAACTTTTGTGTGAGAAAACATTTTTTACAGTTCTCTCTTTTACGAGTTTTACTATTAAAAAGTACGGGAACTAAGCTAGGATGTGTAAAGTATGGACCAAATCGCTCACTCCCTTCAAGAGTTATCGTGCGTACAATTTTTCCGAATATTTTTGAACTTTTGTGGGGGAGGTACCTGAAGGAATGGATGTTCGAACTTAAACTATGTTTGGACAAAATATTAACAAGGCCAAATTTTGGACCGAATCGGCGGATCCGTTCGAGAGTTATCTTGCGATCCAACCATTACACACGGTTTCATAGGTGTTTTTTGCACCTTTCAGGCTATTTCCTCAGGAAGTATGGACTTGCTCCTGATGAAACTTGCTCCATCGTATGGGGGACGGTGACTACAAGTTGTTACAACAAAAATCAAAAAGATTCGAGAGCAGGTCCTAAACTGAACTTTTCCGACATTTTGTGTGGGAGGTACCGGAAAGAGTGGACCGATTAAGTCGATATTGGAACCTCATCTAAGTCTGGTAGATATTTCACGATGTGCAAAGTATGGACCAAATCGGCTGCTCCCTTCAAGAGTTATCGTGCGCACAAATTTTCTGAACATTTTCGAACTTTTGTGGGGGAGGTACCGGAAGGAGTGGACCGATACAACCCATCTTCGAGCCTTTAGGCTAAAGAGAGTATTTACACTTTGATACGACCAAAAATGTGCCTCATCGAAATAATGGTTTTAGACCCCAAGTATGTTTGTACGATATCCGTTTCAGACAATTTTGAGTAGATCTAGCAATGTCCGTCCGTCTGTCTGTCTGTCTGGCAGGCTGGTGCGCACGATAACTCTCGAACGGATCAATTGATTAGTTTCAAATTTTGGGTATCGAAATATTTTGTCCAGATTCGATTTAAGTTCGATGATGGGCCATATAGGTCTACTCCTTCAGGTACCTCCCCCACAAATGTTCAAAAATTGTCGCAAAACTTGTGCGCACGATAACTCTTGTACGGAATAACCGATTTGGTCAATACTTTGCACATCGTGTAATTTATAAAAAACTTAGATGAGGTTCCAATATGGACTCAATCGGTCCACTCCTTTGGGTACCTCCCACACAAATTTTCGGTAAAGTTCAGTTTAGGACCTGGTCTCGAATCGCATTGATTTTTGTTTAAGCAAGTTGTATTCGCTGCCCTCTATACGACGCTGTCAGTTTCATTAGGGGCAAGTCCATACTTCCTGAGAAAATAGCCTGAAAGTTACAAAAAACCATATGACACCGTGTGTAGTGGTTGGAGCGCAAGATAACTCTCGAACGGATCTGCCGATTCGGTACAAAATTTGGCTTTTGTAATATTTTGTCCAAACTTAGTTCAAGTTCAAAGATGGATTATATCGGTTCACTCCTTCCGGTACCTCCCCCACAAAAGTTCAAAAATGTTAGGAAAATTTGTGCGTACGAAGGGAGTAACCGATTTGGTCCATACTTTGCACATTATGAAATTTCTACCAGACTTAGATGAGGTTCCAATATGGACTCAATCGGTAAACTCCTTCGAGTACCTCCCACACTAAATTTCGGAAGAGTTCAGTTTAGGACCTGCTCTCGAATCGCCTTGGTTTTTGTTGTAACATCTTTTATTCACTGTCCCCTATACGAAGGTGCAAGTTTCCTCAGGGGCAAGTCCATACTTCCTGAAAAAATTGCCTGAAAGTTGAAAAACAAACCCTATAACACCATGTTTAGGGGTGGAAGCGCAAGATAATTCTCGAACGGATATGCCGATTCCGGCCAAATTTGGCCTTCGTAATATTGCTTCCAAACTTAGTTTAAGTTCGTAGATAAGCCATATCGGTCCACTCCTTCAGGTACCTACCCCAAAAAGTATGGACCGATTTGGTCCATAATTTACACAAACCCCCTATGGCACCCCCATGGTCTATGTTGGTCCATTCCTTTAAGTACCTTTTCCGCAAAATTTTTGAACTTTAATCCTAATCAACATTTTTGTCGGTTCATACGACCAAAATTTTGAAACCCCCTAAATACATAAGTTTTTTTGTGAAAAAAGTGTTTCAATTTGCACAGGCTGAGGGTATATCTCTGTCGGCAAAGCCGACTGATACTTTTTTACTTGTTGTAGAACATTTCATTCTTCTAACTCAATTTCTTTCATGTGAATTTCGTCCTTTATTTCTTGAACGATAGTAAAAGTACCACAAGATAAGATTTTTCAAAATCCAAATATTCTACAAAAATGTTGCTCAGAAGTTTTTTGTATCGATTTTTTTCCGTTTTCATGGTAATTTTTTGGGCACTTATTCATACTTGTATCAGAGTTAAACTATGCTTTGTTTTTCTGTATATTCATTATTGGTTATGTATTGGTATGTAGACATGCCTATTGGTTAATGCTTATATAGATATTTGGAGTGTATCTGAAATATTTACCATAAATAGCTCTCGTTATGACGAACACGTTGATGGCAAATTTTCTTGGAGTATAGATCCGGTTTTCAAAACTTTTTAACTGAATATTCGGATATGAAACATGGGTTTCTAATGGAAAATATCACTGCCCGTAAATATGAAGATGAAAGTCTGGGGGTGAACATTTTTTTGGCTATGAATGTCGATGATAATATGATGAACCCGGTAGGACACTTCTGCATAGGTCAAACTTCTGAGTTATAGCGAACTGAATTTATTCTTGATGATCTTTACGTGCATGACAAAAACCAACGTAACACAACTTTCATAGTGCCATAATTCTCTTCTCTGTTGTGTGTTGATCATGCGTGCAGCAAAATATGAGTATGCTTGTGCGGTGCTGTTTTATTATAGCAACAATTTCGAATTGCATTAGCTTCGCTAGTTATATTATTTCTGTTTCTTTATTTTATTAATGGTGAAAGTGGTAAAAGAGAAAACTGTAGAAATTGTTCTCTCATGAGCAGTTTTACCAAAAAAGTAAAGGAACGGAAAAATGATACATCTGGTAACAATGTTAAAAAGAAACGAAAATGTAATTTTCTTTTTTTATTTCACTGTGTTAAATTTTGTTTTGTCAGCGATCGTTTTTTTTGTTTTTGTATTTTTTTATCATTGCCAAATAATCGTCCAAAAATGTCGAAAAATCAATTCTACCATTTTTAGCCGAAGAATTTTTTCTGGTAGCCTGTGGTAGGAGAGAACGCCATTTTTGTCCTCTCTCTTTCTTAAAAACTGTCAGTATTATCCCTTTTTGGGGTTAAGGAACGCATTGTAGGTTAAAAATGGTAAAAATGGTTGCCTGAGGTTAAATCAACACTACTATTTTTGTTGTTGTTGTAGCAACGCATATATGTTCGTTCGTGTATTATTTCAATTATCAGGTTCCTGTGTATCCAGACTCAAGAATTCTGCCACCTGGACTGGTTGCGTCCATAAAGAAGGAGAAGGAGACAGGTGAGTGGGGTTAGCTGGGCAGTTGAATAAATGCAGAGTATCGTGTGGTCCCAATCCACATGCTGGGCATATGTTGGGTATCGTGGCGTCAATTCTGGTCCAATACGAATTGAGGCGGCTGCATCGTCCGGATCTTAACTGAGCTAAAACCACTTGTGTTTGCCTAGGCAGCAGGCGTTCTTCTGCTGCGATGGAGGGGGGATGGTTTCCTAGTACGTCATTCACACTGTATCTTCGTACTGCTTGCGCAACCATGTCGGTGTGAATGCGATTCAAGCCTGCCTGATAGGCTCGTTTATCTAGCGGTTCTCTTTTATACCTTTGGACCTCTCTCTCTAGATCATGAAGGTCTCTCCTGACGTGCCTGGGTGGGGGAGCCTTTCCATTAAATCGTGACAGGCATGCTCACTGCGGTAACACCCAAGCAGGTACTACTGCATCGACAACATCTTATTGTGCTGACGCACTGGTAAAACCTTCGCCTCCTCATGAAGATGGTCCACTGGTGTCATGAGGTGGCACCCTGTTGCAGTCCCCAGGGCGGCATTCTGGCAGGTTTGAATCTTCTTCCACTGCGATGCGCTAACCTTTGCAGACCACGCTGGCGCCGCATAGCTTACCACAGACCGGCCTATTGCATTGTAGGTGGTCAACAAGGTTTCTTTATCAGCAACCCAAGCGCTGCCGGCCAGCGACTTGAGAACCTTGTTCCTACTTCTGGTCTTATTGCAAATAGCTGTGGCATGTGCGGACGACTGGAACATGCTATCCAACGTTACACCCAGTATTTTAGGATAGTTAGTGGTAGGAATCAGTGTACCACCGACCAATATGTTCAGTGGGAGCCTCATCTCAGCCGTCCATGTGGTGAACAGCGTGACTGTGGATTTAGTGGCGGATATTTTCATATTCTCTATGCCGTCTGGAGGGTGTGGAATTTCAGAAAGGTAGAGGTTAAACAGTTCCGGAGATATCACCCTCCTTGGGGAACTCCCTGTTTCACTCTACGGGTTTTGGACTTTTTGTTTCTGAATTCTACAAACGACTGGCGTCCACACACTTAGTTGATTACCCAACCTTTCAAACAGCTGGAGATTAGTTTTCTCTATATCCTCGAACAGATTGGCATGGTTGACGGTATCGAAGGCCTTCGATACGTCAAGAGCCACCATGACTGTTCGGTCGCACGGCCTTTTCTGGTTCAGTCCTCTACTGATATGTGTGGATATGGCGGCTAATGCTGTTGTAGTACTATGCATTTTCCGAAATCCATGTTGATGTTGGGCAACTGGAAAACACCTTCTCATCGTGGGGAGGAGTAACGCCTCTAGGATCTTTGCTACTGGCGACAGGAGTGAAATCGGCCTGTACGATTCACCTCTGCTGGCATCCTTGCCAGGCTTCAGTAGCGGGACCACCCTGCCAACTTTCCAGGCATCTGGTACAACATGGGTGGCTAACGATAGGTTGAGAACACTTGTTAAATACTCAACTCTAGGTTCATCCAGCTGCTTAAGCATTACCATCGATATTCGGTGCGGGCCCAACGCTTTGGATGAATTAGCGTTTCGGATGACATCTGCAACATCGCTCATCGTAAATTGTGGTGGTACCTCCTCGGCTGGAAGAGCTCTTCTTATACGGCGTAGCACACTTTTCTTCGCCTTATCACTCTCGGGGTGCTCTATGAACTGCCGGTGATTTAACCGTTGCCCACGATTTACTTATTCCTGCACCAATGTTGCATTGACGGAATACCAAAGCTCATGATGAGCATTGAAGTCCCCTAGACCAGACGGTTATCGCGCTCTAAAATCAGACTAATATTGGACATATAACGCCGGGCACAGCTATTCATTTGCGGCATGTACACATTAAGCAGCTC
This sequence comes from Musca autumnalis, assembly GCF_047663935.1. Taxonomy (NCBI): domain Eukaryota; kingdom Metazoa; phylum Arthropoda; class Insecta; order Diptera; family Muscidae; genus Musca; species Musca autumnalis. Next base: position 161,109,232 of record NW_027411866.1, on the reverse strand, counting down.
TACCTCGGCAGTACCACACTTTACTGCCACCCCCATACACTCCATGTATGGGTCACTAGAGCCAAGCTCAAACGAGATAGGTCTGTACTGGACAGACTGGTGTATTAGGTAGGCAAGTCCTCCTCCTCCGCTTCTTGTGCGATCCTTCCGCAAAACGTTGTAACCACCACAACGTAAGCTACAGGTGGCGGGGACCTGGATCGCGGGGACCATGATGTTTTTCCGACTCATAAAGTCCACAATTTCAATTGAATTGCAGGAATGATGCATTTCCGGGCCGTTGAACAACAACATGTGATGTTAGATGCTGCATTTGTTGTTGTTGGGGAGACTGCGGGGGCGTCTCGTATTCCGACGACGACGAAGAGTCAGACAACGACGTAGAAGACGCACTGGGTGATGTGCTGACACAGCCAGCAGCAACATACCTGTCGCTGTAATCCCATGTGCTATTAAGGCCAGAGCACCCACGAAAATGCACCCATTCCATACATCCATTACATCTCACCATTGTTGAATTGCGGATCTGGCAAACGGAACAGATCCATACTGGCCCGGGGTTCATTTCCATCCCGGCACGGACTAGAAGAGTTCGGAGCAGACATTCCGGGATAAATTGCCGCTTCCATGGTGAAAAAAATACACGAACACAAAACACATAATTGTTGAGGTGACGGCCCTTGATCGAAGATTCCTCCGAGTCAATCCGGTGCATAGAACCGGCCGTCGCGGGATTGAACTATTTTTGTAAAATCTGTTGCTACATGTTGCAGTAGTTCATTGTTTCTAAACATATTTCGAAGAAATTTTAGCAGCAAATCTGCACATTTTCGATGCTTTTGCTAATACCGCGTTAGCATTTTAAACCCAGATAATATCAAGTGAAAGTGGTTTGTGCGTGACCCTTTTCAATATTCAAATAAAAAGAATATAAGTTATCTTAGTCTTTAATAGGCACAAGGTCTTTAATTCGTCCAACAGATAATAATTTTTTGAGAACAATTTTTTTTTCATTTCATAGTATTTTTTCGTACCCGCTACTGGCAATAATTTTTGAGAAAAAAGGTCAAAAAGTCATAACCCTAATGTATGTAAGTATTTGCATGTGCAAAGTAATATAATGCTTTCCTCTTCATTATACCCTCCACCATAATATGGAGGGTATAATTATATTTGTCATTCCGGTTGTAACACATCGAAATATTCCCCTAAGACCATATAAAGTACATATATGTATGTATATATTGTTGATCAGCATTAAATTCTAGGTCGATATAACCATGTCCGTCTCTCCGACCATCTGTTGAAATCAAGATACAGCTCGCAATATAATATAAGATAGAGCTTTACAATTTCATACAGAAGTTTCTACTACTACTAGGATGATTGGTATTTAAAGTGGGCTATATCGATCCACGTTTTGATATAGTCCAATAGAACGATACCTCCCGATTTTCGGTATTTTCAAGGTTTCATCCTCATTATAACACCAAAATGACTGAAATTTTCTATTTGGTCTTGCTTGGGGCTATAAAACTTTCTTCCAGAAATTTATCATTACAGGTCCACGTTTTGATATAGCCTCCATAGAACTGTTCCTCCCGATTTTCGATATTTTCCGGGTTTTAGCCTCATTATCACAGCGAAATGGCTAAAAATTGGAATTTAGTATTCTGTGTGGTTACAAATGCTCAATGCGGAAAACTGTAAGTATTGGTCCATGTTTTGGCAAAACAACCATGTTGCCACACGTGAGCTCTTTTAAATGCGTTTGTTATATTTTCCTTTTGAAGTGGATTTAACCGGAATTTTGGAATCTCAATGGGTTGAAAACCACCACTCAGAAAATGTTCAATATAAAAGAATTTTCCAAAGAATAAGCCTCAACGTTGAGGAAGAACTAAGTACTTTCAACAACGAAAGGATATTTTAATTGTTTCCATTTGATTCAATGCAATTCGTGGTGGAGTATATAAAAGGCCGTTCTAACTTGTTTATTTCAATAGAAGTTAAAAACAATTGACCAACACATTGGATACACACACACACACAATACACAATGAACATAATCCTGCTTTCACATTTTATATTCTATGCAACAGTGAAAGAATATTTTATGTGACCTCGAAATGAATTCAAACGAATTTTAAACAATTGTAAAATCTTAATTTTGTTTTCGTTTGAATTGTCAGAACGTGGGTTTCATTTTGAGGACTAGTTTGAAATAGCAACACGCTTCACTACAAACAATTTACAAAAAATGAAACGAGAAATGAAATACGTCAGGCAATGTAAAACAAGCATAATAAATAGTAGCTTGGAGAAATACAAATTTGAAGACGACCAAAGCAATATGTTGGGAAATACTTAGAATTCATAGATTGGATAGACATTTCACGTGAAACAAATTAGGACAATTTGTTAAGATAAATTTGGACACTTTATTAAAATTCGTTTGATCGCAAATAAAAAAAAACACAAAAAAGAGTAAAAAGTATCAATCAGCTTTGCCGACAGAGATGTACCGTCAGCCTTTGTGAATTGAGACTTTCATCTATTGACAATATCGAATTGAATACCGGCTATGGAACCGAAATCCTTTTCCCCAATGATTATGTATTAGGGGATTTACAGATTTTGTACCGCTTTTTGGACGAGTGAATTTGCCGACAAAAATACATTTGGTTTAAAGGTCAAAAGGAGGACCGGAGGAGGTACCTGCTGGAATGCAACGACATAGTCCATTTCGAAAGAGGATCTTATTTTGGGAGTAATTTCATTTCGATAGGTAGAACGACTTCCAGTCATTTGAGTTGGTCACCGTATAGCTAAGAGTTTTTGGACCAATATGTTAGATTTGGCATGGATTTTCCCAAGAAAAACATAATATCGCTGTAAACGGAACCACAAGAATTCACATCGGAATACATTTCCGAAAGATCTTCGAGCAGACCCTAATATGCTTACTTACTTACTTAGTTGGCCCATTACAGAACATTTGTTCCATAAACCGAACTAAGAAAAGATCTCCATTCCTCTCTGTTTTTCGCTTGACTTTTTGGAATACCGCGCCTTTCCATTTCTTCATCCACTTGTGTGCTCCATCGAAGCTTAGGCCTGCCGATTCTGCGTGCACCGCCATGTGGCATGTATTCATACGCCTTTTTAGCGGGTTCATCATCGCTCATTCTCATGATATGGCCTAGCCAACGCAATCGTTGCATCTCGATACGTTTAACTATATGCATGTCTTTGTATAGCTTATATAGCTCGTGGTTCATACGACGTCGATATTCACCGTCAACGCAAATCGACCCGTAGATCTTTCGAAGAATTTTCCTCTCAAACACACCAAGCACTGCCTTATCTGCTTGCGCAAGTACCCATGCTTCGGAGCCATACATTAGCACGGGTAGTATCAGCGTTTTGTATAGTGTTATTTTTGTTTGACGAGATGTGGCTTTGTTTTTAAATTGCTTACTTAATCCATAGTAGCATCTGTTGACCAATACTATTCTTCTTCTTATTTCACAACTGATGTTGTTTGTTGTGTTTATGGCAGTGCCGAGGTAGACGAAGTCTTTAACTACCTCAAACTTATAGGTACCAACTTCTACGGTTGGTCCGAGCTCTATGGACGCTTTGCGCGTCGACACCATCAATTTGGTCTTTTCGCCGTTTACCGCCAGACCCACTTTCGCAGATTCTGCTTCGACCTTCCTAAAGGTATCAGTTACTTCCTTTACTGATCGTCCCATGATGTCTATGTCATCAGCATAGGCAAGTAACATGTGGCTATTGGTGTAAATTGTGCAATTTCTTTTGACATTTGCATCTCGTATTACCTTTTCCAGCAAAATGTTGAATAGGTCACACGAAAGGATGTCTCCTTGTCTGAAACCTCTTTTAGTACTGACCTGTTCGGAGAGGTTCTTTCCAATTTTAACTGAGGACCTAGTATCAATTAAAGTCATCTTACAAAGCCGGATGAGCTTTGCGGGGATACCAAATTCAGACATTGCGTGGAATACCTTTGATCGGAGGGGACTGTCGAATGCTGCTTTATAATCGACAAAAAGGTGAAATGTGTCGATCTGCATCTCTTGGGTCTTCTCTAGGATTTGCCGCAGGGTAAATATCTGGTCAATGGTGGACTTGCCAGGTCTAAAGCCACACAATTCGCACAATATCCCTGACACTATCTTATAGGCAATAGGGAGAAGACTTATGCCCCTATAGTTGGAGCATACAGTCTTATCTCCTTTCTTGTGGACGGGACATAGGATGCTCAGGTTCCAATCGTCGGGTACGCGTTCTTCCTGCCAGATGGTGCTAAATAGCTGATGCATACACCTTATCAGCGCGTCGCCTCCGGTTTTAAACGGATCGGCTGGTAAGCCATCGGCTCCTGCTGCTTTGTTATTCTTCAGCCGGTTGATTGCTGTTTTTACCACATCTTGGCCGGGCGCTATACATTCTATACCATCTTCTGGGATTGGATCTGTGGTATCATCGTCTTCGCTACTATTGGATACCAGCAGATTGGAGAAATGTTCCTTCCATATCCTGAGCACGCTATCTGTATCTGTTACCAGATTACCTTGCTGGTCTCTACAGGAGGATGTGCCTGTACCAAAGCCATCTGTTTGATGTTTCACTCTTTGGTAAAATTTTCGGACTTCATTCTGGCTCCTGTACATCTCGATTTTTTCACACTCCCGCTTTTCCATTTCTCTCTTTTTCTTGCGGAAAAGACGTTTCTCTTCTCTCCTTTTTTCCCGAATCTCTCTCGTGCGCTACGCGTTGCTACTGATTGTAAAGTAGCTCTATATGCCGCATTTTTCACTTCGGTAGCAGCACGACACTCCTGGTCATACCATGAATTCCTTTGTGGAGGTCTCTGGAATCCAAGTATGGATTTTGCGGCTGTTTGCATGGAGTGGGCAATATGTTGCCATTGTGTTGTTATGTTATCGGGACAAGGAGTGATCGCGTTAAGCAATTGGGCTAGTTGGGTGGAATATGCTGTGGCTATCTGTTGTGTTTGCAGCCTATCGATGTCCAACTTCCGCGTTGTGTCTGTTCGTGCTTTATTTGTAACGTTTAGACGGGTACGTACCTTTGCTGCAACAAGGTAGTGGTCCGAATCAATGTTTGCGCCTAGGAACGATCGTACATCCAACATGTGTAATGACTGTGGCCAATCCAATCCCTCTGCATTTTTTTTTTTTTTAATATTAGGTAGCAGTGTAAACCATATTGCAGGCAGAATGGTGTGCTGGGATATGCCGGCCCACTCCCACCTCCTCTTATCTTCGATTACTCTTCACTCTACCCTCTTTCTTTAATTCTCTTTTACCCTGGCATTAAGTCTCAGTTACTATTGTATGCAGTTACATCTTCTACCCCCACCATGGGGTAATATCTATGTGGGTGTTAACACCGTTGTGTTGGGTAGAACAGTAGCTCACTTTTAGTCGTAGGTTGCGTAAGATCGACAGTAGCCCAAAGGGTAGCACATCGATCTACAACACCAGTAGCCCAGGTTCGAGCCGTGCATCTGGTATTACTTTTTTTAATTTTTTCCCACATTACACCAGTTTGTTTCTTTTTGTGCGCTTCTTAGTATTACTAATACAGATGAACCAATTAATATATAAACGGGTCATATTCTGGACGATAACCGTAAAGGTTTCATTCTCTAATGTCCCCCTGAAGACTTAGCCGTGGTGAATTTTGTTCTTCTCTACCCTTCTTGTTCACAGAGAGGCTTGGAAGCACAACCACCAAAATGATTTCGATCTTTCTTTTCGTGAACTTGGACCAAACTTAACTCAATTATTCCAAGTGAATTTTATTAACTAACTTTGGAACACCCAAAACGACGTGAACGTATTTACGCATATACGGTAATTTCCGAAGTATTCTTTGAAAATATTTAGTTAAACATAAACTTCTTATAGAAAAGAAAGAAAACTTCGTCTAATATTGTCACTATTTGAGTGTACAAATTGATGCAACACCCTATCATCGAATCTGACTAGAGTCGCTGTTGTCTAAATCAAATTTTTGTATTCAAAATTAACAATTGTGCACAGGTAAATTCCGTTTTTTATCCCATGCATCCTGGAAATTGTTATAATTCTGTCGTTTTTCAATCTCCAGCCCACTTGCCGCGAACCTAACCTCCCTGTTGTATCATTGGAGTTGGTGGTTCCCGCAGCCACAGAGGGCTGTGCATCTGGTATTATTAAATTCCCCAAATAACATATAACATCCAGAGGCATATTCATAACTCTTGGCAACCAGACCTGTTGTACCAATGTTTATGGTGTGCCAAACTAAGTCGACATATAATTGAATACAAATATCTGCCATGCCAGCCTTACTTTGGAATACTTAATACTACTTCGTATCATCGTAACCATAACCTCTAAATACAAGGAGTATTATCTAACGACAAGTACTGAATTTTCCTTGAGAAACATCGATCGTGAAGCTGTTTTAGAATAAGTTAAAGGAATAAGTCTATTATATCTGCTTGTATAAAAGGTTTCACAGTATCAAGGCATATAATAAGCACCAACTAAATTTACTTAATACAGCCACATGAGTCTGCAGAAAAGTTCTTCGAGGCCTCGACGTCTTTCAAGGATGACTACCAAAAGTGGTAAGTGCAACAAATCTGTATAATTGATTGTGATACAAGAATGAGTTGTCTTTTATATGCCAATGTCTAAAAAAATACGTGAAATCTTAAGTCTTGTGGAAGTTATCTAAAATTTGCGTAACAAAAAAATATATATTTTTTGTTGTTGTTGAAAAGGAATGTCGTAATAGCTAACATTGCGAAGTTTTTCTATAACTTACGATTTTGTTGTTTTCATACATGATTGCCCTTTTTTTTTCGAGGGAAAAACTACAGATAGAGCTTTTGAAATTACCATTTATTGGTTAGTTATTATGAATTTTTATACTTTGCAATGGTAAATTCTATACTACATTTCTCAGTTCTTTGATTATTTTACACTTAAATTTAATTTATACATAACCTTAAAGTTAAACCTCCACATTTATGAAGTCGTAACCTTTAAAACCAGACTTAATAATGAACTTAAAATTCAAAGTCAATTAGTACTATCAAACATGTTCGAGTTTGACCTGAACTTCATTATCATTATTGATAGTAATCAATCCCTGTTTTTTTACACACAATAAATGAATTTGTTCGATTGCTTGTGAATTAACAATGTATCTGTGAATATCTTTTACTTTACGGTGGTGATGTATAATTAGGCCAGGGTTACGGAAGTTAGGGGCCTTAATAATAATAAAGCCATTAAGGTCATGGTAGGGTTGGGTAATGAGGCTTTAGATTCCAGTCCATCCGGAATCTCATTTCAATTATATTGAGGAGTATGATAGATAATATATATAATTGCCAATATATTCAATCAGTTGGGGATCAATTTTTTATGGTTGGAAACAGTTCTCATTTAGATTTCAATTATTCTTGTTGCATGTTTAGCTTAATTTAAAACGGGAGTCTATACAAATAATTTTGTTTGTGTAGAGAGAGTAGGACGGAGACATTAAGGGGACCCGAACCCCCGTCCTGACTGCAGCTAGTTTTTATGGCTCCCAGTCCTCTTGATGGCCCGAAAACTTTCTAGAATTTTTGTTTCATTATTTTTCTGCCTGCCTCTCATACAGTGGTTACATTAGGGACCCCGAGTAAACCATTTTGTACATTACACATGCTGGATGAATGTCTTCCATCTATTACAACATGATCAATTTGATTACTTGTTCTTTGATCTGGAGACAGCCAGGTGCCCTTATGAATATCGAGATGATTAAATCTGGTACTGTTTTTTGCAGCTGCAAAGTCTATCAGCCTCATACCATTGTCAGATGTTTCACTGTGGAGACTGAATTTCCCGACTGTTGGGCCAAAGATATTCTCCTTTCCAATTTTGGCATTAAAATCGCCTAGAATAATTTTAATGTCATGGGCAGGGCAACGGTCATATGTTTCTTCTAAGCGCTCGTAAAATATATCTTTGGTCTGTTCGTCCTTTTCTTCAGTGGGAGCATGAGCGCAAATAAAGCTGATGTTGAAGAATTTAGCTTTTATTCGAATTGTAGCAAGTCTTTCATTCACTGGGGTGAAGCTGGATACCAGATGTTTTAGTCTCCGACTAACTACGAATCCGCAACCAAACTCATGCTTTACGTCATGGCAGCTATAATACAGTGCGTCACCTTTAGGTGTTGTTGTGATGCCTTTCCCAATCCATCGTATTTCCTGTATGGCAGTAATATCGGACTTGTACTTTTCAAGTGCGTCTGCCAATGCGAAGACTGCACCTTCTCTATAAAGAGTGCGAACATTCCAGGTGCAGATTCGCAGATCATGGTCCTTACAACGTTTGCGGTGTTCGTCAACTTTAGAGGGGTTTGTTTTTCTTTTCTTTCGTGTTTTCATAGTAGGATGTTTTTTCTAGGGGAGGGTTACTAACCCGAAGCCCAAACCCAAGTTTTTAACGTTCTTATGGGTGAACGCGCGGCACATGTTAGCTCACTACCTTTAACTGGTGTTAAAGGCAGTTCCCCAGGTGACACCACAGGGAGGTCAGTGTCCACTTGAGATGAAAGAGGGACCAAGATAAATCCTGGGCTTTGCCGTGTTAAAGCCGGTCAAGACCGTTGCTTGGTATCATTCATCCCCTACATCACCCTAATATGCACTTAAATAAAAATGTTGAACTTTTGCGGAGAAGGTACCCCAAGGAGTGGGCCGGTTTAGTCCATATTCGAACTATATCTAAGATTCACAGTAATATTACGATGTGCAAAGTATGATCAATTCGGTAACTGCCTTCGAGAGTACCAGAAGGAGTGACCCTATATGACTCATCTTCCAACTTAACACGGTGTGCCTTAACCAAATTTTAATGGAAGGTGCTTACACCTGGGAAGTTTTTGCAGATTCTGAAACTACAATGTTCATAGATGAGAAATCTCAAGAAACAAAAAAAAAAAAAACGCCGGAGGGATTTTCAAATAAATCGCGATTTAAGTTCACATTTTTAGGGGTTCTTTAGATTTTCACGATTTTGCTTGGAAACCGCGTATCCTATGTAAATAGGCCTAAAGAAAATGTTGTAGTTGTGAAAATTCTCCACAAAATTGACCTTTATAATATTTTCGTAGGTTTTACCGTTTTTGAGATATAGAAGTTCAAATTGAGACAATGCACTGACTGTATGGCCTCCTTATAAAACAATATCATGCTCAGTGCGCCTTAACTAACTTTTGATGAAAACCGCTTACACATGGGAAGATTTTGCGGTTTCTGAAACAGCAATGTTCATAGATAAGAAAAATTAAAAAAAAAAACGGAAAAAATCGCCGGAGAGATTTTTAAATAAATCGCGATCAAAATTCACAATTCTAGGGTTTTTAGGTTTTCACGATTTTGCTTGGAAACCGCAAGTCGTATCGAAATAAGCCCAAAGAAGATGTTGTAGCTGTGAAAATTCTCTACAAGATTGGATGATTTATTTTTTTTCCTAGGTTGTACCATTTTCGAGATATATAAGTATAATTTGGGAAATTGCAGTGATGACATTGTTTTATAAGGAGGCGATACAGTCAGTGCATTGTCTCAATTTGAACTTCTATATCTCAAAAACGGTAAAACCTACGAAAATATCATAAATGTCAATCTTGTTGAGAATTTTCACAACTACTAAATTTTCTTTAGGCCCATTTACATAGAACTCGCGGTTTCCAAGCAAAATCGTGAAAACCTAAAGAACCCCTTAAAATGTGAACTTAAATCGCGATTTATTTGAAAATCCCTCCGGCGATTTTTTTGTTTCTTGATATTTCTCATCTATGAGCATTGTAGTTTCAGAATCTGCAAAAACTTCCCAGGTGTAAGCACCTTCCGTTTAAAATTAGTTAAGGCGCACCGTGTTAAACTAAGGACAAAATATTACGAAGGCCATTTTTTGAACCGAATCGGCTGATCCTTTCGAGATATACAGACTGACGGATATTGCTAAATCGACTCCAAATTGTCTGAAACTGATTTCGTCCAAATATACGTGGGTTCTAAAAACATTATTTCGATTTTGGCCGTATGGAAGTGTATATACACTCGTTAGTCTATATGCCGAGGGCATAAAAACAATTGAAACAAGTAAACGTCGTGGGCTTTGCCGACAGAAGTATACCCTCAGCCTATGTGAATTGAAAATTTCATCTACGGACAAATCGAATGTATTTAGAGTCTTTTCTGAATTTTGGAAGTGGACCTCCAGTCATTTAGTGAGTCATGGTATAACTTTTGGGCCAGTATACCAGGAAGCATGGACTTGTTCACGAAAACAAAATATCGCTGGACCACAACGAACAGCATCGGTATAGATTTCCAAAGGATCTTCGAACAGACCCTAAACTGCACTTAGACACAAATGTTGAACTTTTGTGGGGGAGGTAGCCTAAGGAGAGGACCGATATAGACCGTTGTAGAAGTTAAACTAAATTTGGACACAATATTAGGAGATTCAAAATTTGGAACAAATTGGTTGCCCCGTTCAAGAGATATCGTGCATACCATTTTAGTGAAATTATTTAAATATTGGGGGGAAGTACCGGAAGTTGTGAGCCGGTATTTCCCATCTTCGGACTGAAACTAAGTTTGGACAAAATATGACGAAGGCAAATTTTGGACCATATCGGTTGATCAGTTCGAGAGTTATCGTGCTTTCCATCCACTACATATGGTGATATAGGGGGTTTTTTACACCTTTCGGGCTGTTTTCTCAAGAAGTATAGATTTGTCCCTGGAAAAACTTTTACCGTGGTAATTGAGACAGCGAATGGAAGTTGCTTCAATAAAAATCAATGTGATTCGAGAGCAGGTCTTAAAGTGAACTTATCCGAAATTTTGTGTGGTAGGTACATGAAGGAGTGGACAAATATAGACCATATTTCCACCTGACCTATAGCTGGTAGATATATTAGAATATGTTAAGTATGCACCAAATCGGTCACTCCCTTCAAAACCCAGCAAACCAATCGTACCGACATCGTAACGAAATCGAAACAAAATTCGGACGATTCGTCCGATATCTGATCCGAAATCGTAACGATATCTTAACGAAAGTTGTATGAAGTGGTTGACATAATTTCGGAACGAAATGTCGGAGCGACATCGGATCGATTTCGGTCCGATTTCGTAACGAAATCTGAAGAAAATCCTTGGAAAATTCGGAAAGGAAATTTCTTTCCGACATTCGTTTCGAAATCGGAACGAAATCGGTACAAAATCTGAACTATTTCCTCTACGAAAAATCGTTTAGAAATCGGAACGAAATCTGAACGACTTTGCTTCCGAAATTCTTCAGACTTGTCGGACATCAGACATTTGGTATGCTGGGAAGTTATCATGCGCACAATTTTTCCGAACATTTTTTAACTTTTGTGGGAGAGGTGCCTGATGGAGTAGGCATTTAGGGCTTATATTCGAAGTGAAACTAAGTTTGAACAAAATATTAAGAAGGCCAAAATTTTGACCGAATAGGCAGACCCGTTCGAGATTTGTCTTGCGCTCCAACCACTACACACGGTGTTATAGGTCTTTTTTTGCAAATTGCAGGCTATTTTCTCAGGAAGAATGAACTTACCCCTGACAAAACTTGTACTGCCGTAATAGGGACAGCAAATACAAGTTTTTACAACAAAAATCAAAGCGATTCGAGTGCAGGTTCTAAACTGAACTTATCCGAAATTTGGTGTGGGAGGTACCCGAAGAAGAGCACCGATTTAGCCCATATTGGAACCTCATCTAAATCTGGTAGACATTACACGATGTGCAAAGTATGAACCAAATCGGTTATCGTACGCACAAATTTTCTGAACATTTTCGAACTTTTGTGGGGGAGGTACCGGAAGGAATGGACCGATATAACCCATCTTCGAACTCGAACTAAATTTGGACAAAATATTACGAAAGCCAAATTTTGGACCAAATCGGTTAATCCGTTCGAGAGTTATCGTGCGCTGCAGCCTGACAGACAGACGGACTGATTTCGTCCAAACATACTTGGGGTCTAAAACCATTATTTCGATGAGGTACATTTTGCCCGTATGAAAGTGTATATGCCCTCGTTAGCATAAATGCTGAGGGTATAAAAATATTGAACTTTTAACTAAGTATGGACAAAGTATAAGGCGATCCAAAGTTTGGACCAAATCGGTTACTTCGTTTATGAGATATTGCGCGTACCATTTCAGCTAATACGAACTTCAGTGGGGGACGTACCAGAAGGAGTGGACTGATAAGCACCATCTTCGAACTTGGTCTAAAATTTGCTGAAATATTATAGAAAAGTTCGAATCCAGTTCGAAAGTTGGCGTGCGCACTAGCCTCTACACACATATGGTGGCCGTTGGGTTTTTACCACTTTCGGGTCATTTTGTGAGGAAATATGTACTTGCCCCTACTTGTGACATCGTTATGGTGGCAGAGAATACAAAACTTTTCAAAAAAAAAGTAAAACAAAGCAATTTGAGATCAGGTATTAAATTGCACTTGTGTGGGATATTACGATGTGCAAAGTATGGACTAAATCCGTTACTGCCTTCGAAAGTTGTAGTGCGCACCATTTTAGCGAAAATATTGAACTTTTGAGAGAAAGGTACCTTAAGGACCATATATATATAAGTTTGGACAACATATTACATAAACCAAATTTTGGACCGAATAGACAGAGAGACAGATATATTGATGGGCATTGCTAAATCGACCCCAAATTGTCTGGGGTCGGGTTTCGTTCAAATAATGTAGCTGAGGGTATAATAATAATAATTGTTCCACAAACATCCCATAAGGGACAAGGGAGACTTATCTCATATCAGTGAGTGCACCCCGATTCATATTAGCTCAATGATAAGGGACCTACAATTTATCGCCGAGTCCGAACGGCGTGTCTAAGACACCGCTTTTGTAGAGAAGTTTTACATGGCCGAAATACTCAGGAAATGTCGCCAACATTACTGAGGGGTATTTTGCCACCGTTGAAAAGTGTTTTGATGTTGCCTGGCCGGGGAATCGAACCCACGACCCTATGTGTGCAAGGCGGGTGTGCATACCATTGCACCACGGGGGCACCCCTAGCTGAGGGTATAGAAACTAAAAAAATGCCTGAAATCGTTATATGGCTCCCCTTCCGTACGTCCCTGGTCTCCTGTTACCAAACCTTAAAGAGACAACATTTCATATCAAAGTTTACCAAAGTTCTTTACAATTACTTAAGATTTACATTTTTACGGCACGAAAAACGTAGTCATTTTATTGCAATCACTTTCTACCTTAACACTTTAATAACAACAGACATTGCACGGTCCCACGTCTGCCACAAGTTCACTGATGTTTTCACATCTTATTTCAGCATAAGCCGAAAACAACTGACAAATATAATATACTTTCACAGAACAGTGAAAGCAGCATATTTTGGTGTTACCTGTAAAGGAATTCAAAAGAGTTTTAAACAATTGTCTGCATTTTTGTTTCTATTTCAAATGTCATCAACGTTTTCCTAGAATGTGAGTTTTATGTTTAACACTATTTTGAAATTGCAACATGTTTCACTCACTACAAACACGCTGCACAATGAATGAAATGTGAAATGAAATACGTCAGGCAATGTTAACAACCGTAATATATAGTAGCATACTGAGAATGGGACGGTACCTCCGCGAAATACCAACAAAAATACAGAAAAAATGTTCAAAATGTGGATTGACATTTCACGTGAAAAAAAAAATGTGGCACTTTGTTACGGTCGTCTATGTACGAATTTGACCAATTAAGCTGTTGATTTCAAATGACATTACTGGTTATAATTTTGTGGATTAATGTCTCAATTTAATGTTTTCTGCAGAAAACAATCACCAAATAATTAAAAATACAAATTTCAATGTATTTCATCTTTAATTTGCTGTTGGGCAAACAATTATTACTTTTGAAATATATTAACAAAAAGGACAAGATATGGGAACTTCGTTTGTGCGATAATTAAAAACAAACAGAAAAAAACTGAACATAATGGTTTTTAACGAAACAAGTAAAAAGTCTTTTACTGGGACGAACTTTAAATACCCTCTACCATGAGCCAAACTTAAAAGTTTAATATGTGTCAAGTAGTAGCGATAGATACACAGAGGCAATATAACTGAAGTGTTCTACTCAATGAGGACTAACATTAACAACAAGTTTACTGAAACAATTTGCCGAATCAGTCAAAATACCAATAAAAGTAGTAAATGTCGCTTAAATGATGTGGTGCTGTTATGTGTGGTCTATGACGGGTTAATTTTAAACTTCTGAGACGGAGGTGCCGGAAGAAGTTGTCGGTGAAGTTCATATTCGAGCTTGATTTTGTGTGAGAGAAATATGAAGATGTGCAGCCACTGTCAATCACTCCTTTCGATAGGTTTTTCATGGGTGGTTCAAAAACTTCTCCACCAACAACTACGGAGGTCCACGTTTCGGTATAGCCCCCATATAACGGTACCACATGATTGTATTCCCTAGTTTATGACCAACTCAGCTGAAGGTCCACATTTAGGGTTACCAGCAAAAAACTTGGACGTTTTGGTGTAGCCCCCCATATAACGGTACCGCCCGATTTGTGATATTTTGAAGTTTTTATTTGCTTCAATTTGGCATTATGGGTTCCCAGTGGTCCCCCATATACGCTTTCCGGTATTTTGAAGTTTTTATCGACGTTATCTGCCCAAATTAGATATAACTTTTTAGGGTTCGGAGTGACCACGGAACTTCTGACCCAAAAATGATGGACATAGAACATAGGTCAAAAAACATCTGCTCCAAAATTCGTGGACATTGGTTTTAGTCAACATTTTCGGACCAAATTTGATGTAGTTTGTTATTAGGATTCCCAGTGGTCTATACAGATTGGGGATATTGGTACTTTTGTAACTGAAATAAAACTATTTTATATTAGGTCAGAATATGTTATGGTGGGTTGGTAAGTTCGTCCTTGTTTCATAATCGCCCTTATGTGTTAAAGCGCCCCACACCTTAGCTCACTACCTTTAAGAGGCGTTAAAGGCAGTTCCCCGCTGACACCACTGTGGGGTCAGTATCCACTTGAGATGAAAGAGGGACGTTAAGCCCTGGGCACGTTAAAGTCGGTTAGGGCCGTTGATACCAAGCAACCCGTGTTTGCCGCCCCAACTTTTAATACCCCCATCACGAACTGTCGTGAAGAAAGTAGGAACAAATAATTTCCTTTCGTTTATGAAAGTACTAAGTACTTTCTTCACGCTAAGTCTTATTCCTCGGAAATCCCTTTATATCTGCGTGGAAGATTTCAAAAGGAAAATTTAGCAGAACCCTTTAAAAGAGCCCGCATGAGGCGTCATGATTTGTCCTTCAATTTTTTCGAATTGAGCTTTTGTATTCTCTGACAATACGCAATTACCGGAATCTCGGTTCGTAAATTTGACAGAACCCCCGAAATACATAAAACTGTGCAATATCGGTTTAAGGGAGTTACACTCAAACCTGCGTATATACAGTGGCGGCCAGCTAATTAGGGACAATAAGTTCAGTTTAATAGATTATTCGATTTCATTTACAATGTGTAGACTTTTATGAAGTAAATTTTGCATAAAATGTATTGGTATTAGCACCATCGAGTAATGTCAAAACGTTCTGAGATTCCTTATATGTGGGGGAAATACAACCCACTTTTCTAAAAATGGTCCATATGGCCAGCAAATTAGGGACATAAGTAGTAAAATTAACTTTAAGGTTAATTGATGCATATTTTCATACAATAATTGATCGTATTAGTTAGTTTATAGTGTATTCAATTAATTTTTATGCTTTACCCCCGCCGAAAGTCATTTAAGAGGCCGTAGTATTACAATGACCCCTAATAAGGTGCTTTGGGCCTTATTTTCGGTTAATGCACCAAAAATTTGCATATTTTTTTGGCATTTTATAACAAAAACTATATTTTTAGTAACCCCAGACATCATTCTGAACGATACACTACAAGTACCGCCCCATACTGGATGTACATTTATCCTTAAATTACTTATTAACCAATTTGGTTGAGTCATTAAGGTGAAAATCCTATTTGTAGGATTAGTTATGAGACGTTTTTAAGTCAACAAAATGTGGTAATCTGGTCATTAGTATGCCGACATAATGTAAAAAAATTATTATGCCGCTATCTCTAAAATTGGGCAAAATTTAGATGAGAGATTATTTACATACACAATTTTTAAAAATCCGGAAAAACACCCAACATTAATCGCAGCCCTATGGATCTTTGTGCTAGCTTTTGTATAGAACAAAGTACATTTTCACATCGAAATTAATCGATAGTACTCAATTTTTAGGTAAAATAAATATAAATAGCTGCAAAAATTAGCCGATGCATATAAACAGACAGATGGTTTAATTTGAATAGTTTCAAAAAAGTATACATAAATTTTATTCCATGCCGAAAAGCTCCAGTTGTTGAAATAAGTGCAAACTGTTTTTAACACATTATGTCAGCATGCTGATGACCAGATTACCACATTTTGTTGACTTAAAAACGCCTTATAACTAATCTTACAAATAGGATTTTCACCTTAATGGCTCAACCAAATTGGTTAATAAGTAATTTAAGGATGAATTTACACTCAGTATAGAGCGGTACACAGTGTTGCCGCTTCCATACAAAAGTGGACAAGAATAGAAGGAGTTGACCTAGGTTAATGAATTTTTGCACAAGTACTTATAAGGGCATAGGAATGAAAATTCTCAACTTTGGTCCATATCGGTTCAGATTTGGATATAGCCTCCATATATATCTTTCGCCGATTTAGCTATAAATCGGTCAATTTTTGAAAAATAACCTTCAACTTTAACATGTGATATTTTCTTAGGCCTGTGTCCTCATAAGTACTTTTGCAAACATTTATCAACCCAGGTCAACGGTAAAACTGAACAGGGACCTGAGGAACCCCATGTTAAATTTGAAGGCTATTCATAAAAAAATTGAGCGAATTATAGGAAAATCGGGGAAAGATATATATATATATATATATATATATATATATATATATATATATATATATATATATATATATAGGGGCTATATCCAAATCTAAACCGATTTTTCCTAAAATCGGTGAAACTACTCAGAAGCCTAAGAAAATATCACATATTAAATTTGAAGGCTATTCGATTAAAATTGATCGAGTTATAGCAAAATCAGGGAAACATATATATAGGGGATATATCTAAATCTGAACCGATATATCTCAGAAGGTTGCAGGGATGGGCACAATTTTTTTACACATTTTGATTTGGGAGAGATGTCCAATTAACGGAAAACAGAATTTTGAATTTTTTGATCAAATTTAAATTTTGATTTCTTGATAACGGTACATTGCCCATGTGCAGTTAATATAAACTTTTTGTACTAAAACGTTATATTTATAGCCCACTCATCAAATCCCCATCCAAAACTTTTAGTATTATCAACAAATTTTTCAGAAAATGTTATTTTAAATGTCGTCTAATTTTCATATGATTATCGCCATAGATTACCTGGGAAATATTTTTCATATTTAAAGAGCTATAACTTCATTATGGATGCACATATCGACAAAATTCTTTCAGATTCCTTGTATTGGATGTGTTTACTATAAGAAACCAGTAAGGAAAGGATCAAAATCGGGCGGGGCCGACTATATGATACCCTACACCACTGTGAATATGTAAGATATAAATCGGAGCTATATCCAGATCTAAACCGATTTTGATATAATTTGGCACATTTATTTCCAGACCGAATTCAGTCACACATTCCAAATATCATTGAAATCCGACTTATATAGCGTGTTTGGAGCAGCAAATACGCGAAATCGGCCGAAAATATATATGGGTGCTATATCCAAATCTGAACCGATTTCGATATAATTTGGCACATTTATTTCTAGACTGAATTCAGTCACACATTCCAAATTTCATCGAAATCGGAAATATATAGCGTGTTTGGTACAGAAAATACGTGAAATCGGCCTAAAATATATATGGGAGCTATATCCAAATCTGAACCGATTTCTATATAATTTGGCACACTTATTTCTATACCAAATTCAGTCAAACATTCCCAATTTCATTAAAATCGGACGTATATAGCGTGATTGGTACATCGCATACGTGAAATCGGGCGAACATATATATGGGAGCTATATCCAAATCTGAACCGATTTCGATATAATTTGGCACATTTATTTTTAGACCAAATTCAGTCATTCCTAATTTCATCGAAATCGGAAATATATAGCGTGTTTGGTACAGAAAATACGTGAAATCGGCCGAAAATATATATGGGAGCTATATCCAAATCTGAACCGATTTCTATATAATTTGGCACACTTATTTCTATACCAAATTTAGTTAAACATTCCAAATTTCATTAAAATCGGACGTATATAGCGTGATTGGTACATCGCATACGTGAAATCGGGCGAACATATATATGGGAGCTATATCCAAATCTGAACCGATTTCGATATAATTTGGCACATTTATTTTTAGACCAAATTCAGTCACACATTCCAAATTTCATCGAAATCGGACATATATAGCGTGTGTGTTACAGAAAATACGTGAAATCGGCCGAAAATATATATGGGGGCTATACCAAAACTTGGACCGATATAGCCCATCTTCGAACTTGATCTTCCGACGGCTAAAAAAATGGTATTCCCCAATTTTCAGCGAAATCGGTCAACAAATGCGACCTGTATGTTGCGAACGGACGGACGGACGGACGGACATGCATAAATCGACTCAGAAAGTGATTCTATGTATATCCCTAGAAGGAACTATGGGTCTATCTCGCTTCCTTTTGTATGTTACATACAAATGCACTAACACATAATACCCCTTACCACATAGTGGTGTAGGGTATAAAAAACATAAACATATGTAAAAGTTAACATCACATTTTTTGATTTTTGTCCACGCGGCAACACTGTGCGGTACTTGTAGTGTATGTTTCGAAATGTTATCTGGGGTTACTAAAAATATAGGTTTTGTTATAAAGTGCCAAAAAATATGAATATTTTTGGTGCATTAACGGAAAATGAGGCCTAAAGCACCTTATTAGGGATTATAGTAATACTTCGGCCCCTTAAAGGACTTTCGGCGGGGGTAAAGCATGAAATCTGTTGAATACACTATAAACTAACTATTACGAGCAATTATTGTATAAAAATATGCATTAATTAATCTTAAAGTTAATTTTACTACTAATGTCCCTAATTAGCTGGCCAGGCTAATGTGGACCATTTTTAGAAAAGTGGGTTTTATTTCCCCTACGTATGGGGAATCTCCCTACGTTTTGACTTCACTAGATAGTGCTTTTCCGTGCGGAGTTGTTTTTTTTTTCATTTTTTTTTTCTCCCATCGGACGCCTCCCCAGGTGGTGGATAGGGGAACGCTCGTCAGATATGGAGGGTACCGCAAAAATAAAATATGCGGGGCGAAACATAAAACAAAAAATGGAGAAAACAGCGTCTGACCAAGAATTGGCGGCTACAAACAGCGTCTGTACTTCATAGGAGCGGCTGAATGAAAGAAGGAAAACTATAAACCCTTTAGAAGGCAACGGGAAACCACTAAAGTAAATACCCTAGAAAATCATACAAATGCAATGAATACAACAAATAACACACGGCCCTCAGTCTCCGGCCAATCGAGGGTGCTAAGAATCCCCGGAGGTAAAACCAAATTCAATATCGGAACCTGGAATTTAAGAAGTCTCTATGAAGCTGGAAAATTAGCTAATACGGTATCCGAGATGGACAGACTTAACATAGATATTCTTGGCGTATGTGAAACCTGGTGGCCAGACAGCGGCGATATATGTACTCGAAATGCTAAAATGTACTACTCAGGAAATCTCACAAACAATCACAGAAATGGTGTTGGAGTAATATTGAAACAAAATATAGCAAAATATGTTAAAGGGGGGTTCATCCCAAAATCTGACAGAGCTATGCTTATAAAGCTGGAAACCAAACCAATTAATATAAATATCATACAGGTATATGCTCCAACTGCCGACAAAAGCAAAGAAGAAATAGAAACATTTTATAAAGACATTGAAGATTTGGTGAAATTAACAAAACCCCACGAAATTACTATTGTACAAGGTGATTTTAATTCAAAAATTGGCAAAGGAAATGTTCCCGGTATAACAGGGCCATATGGATTAGGAGAACGAAATGAAAGAGGGGACCGTTTGATTCAGTTCTGCCAAGAATTCAACCTCAAAGTGACAAACACGATGTTCAGCCTTCCAGCGAGAAGATTATACACCTGGAAATCGCCGCAGGATAGACCAGGAAACATCGTACGTAATCAAATAGACTACATACTAATAAATGGCGCTTTAGCTCGTCAGTAGTAAAAACCTCAACATATCCTGGGGCAGATGTCCCATCAGACCATATTCTTCTAATAATGAAGCTAAAGATAAAACTATCTGCCGTTCCCAAGAAAAAGACTCGGAAAAGGCTAAATACAGAACTACTAGGAGATCCCAGAATTAAAGCGAGTGTAAAAGAGAAGATAAACGAGGAACTATCTAATGTTGATAGAAATGATGTGGAACACATATGGGAAAAAGCAAAAAATACAATGAAATCAATCTCTGAAAAAAGCCTTGGCAAAAGCAAGAAGTCCAATAAAAATGATTGGATGACAAACGAAATACTGAAATTAATGGATGAGCGACGCAAACACAAAAATCAGAATTACGAATTATATTACAACATCAATAAGGAAATAAAAGCGGAAATCAGAATGGCCAAAAACAAACAACTGAATTTGCAATGCCAAGAAATCGAAAAGCTCCAAAGTTTACACGACGATTTTAATCTTCATAAAAAATTAAAAGAAGCAGCGGGAGTGTTTAAAAAAAGAAACCCAACTGTCTTATACAATAATGACAGCAAACCAATAATATCAATAGAGGACAAAAAGATAGTATGGAAAGAATATATTCAACAACTGTTCACTGATAATAGTCGATCAGACAACAGTGAACAAATACAATTGCCACTTTCAGGAACCCGTATAACAAGAGATGAAATAGAGTCCGCTATAACATCACTTAAGGACAACAAATCACCGGGTCCTGATGAGATTCCATCAGAAATATTAAAACTTATAGATTCCAACAATGTCGACTTACTAACAATACTATTTAACGAGATTTATGAGACGGGAATATATCCTCAAGATTGGTTAAAATCAACTTTCGTAACCATACCCAAGAAAAGCTACGCCAAATCATGTAATGATTACAGGCTAATAAGTCTTATGAGCCACGCTTTAAAAATATTCCTCAGGATAATCCACAAGAGAATTTATGAAAAATGCGAAAAATATATGGGCATATCTCAATTTGGTTTTAGAGAAGGTATGGGTACTCGTGAAGCTTTACTCTCCTTACAAATTATTATTCAAAAATGCCGAGAAGTACAGAAAGATGTTTTCTTATGCTTTGTCGACTATGAAAAAGCGTTCGACAAGGTACAACACGACAAACTAATTGATATCCTGAAATCAATTGGTATTGACAGCAAAGAAATCAGATGTATCAAAAATCTATATTGGTACCAATCCGCACAAATTGAAGTCGATGGGGATATAACGGAACCTATTCTTATATCGAGAGGCGTAAGACAAGGATGTATATTGTCTCCACTGTTATTCAATATCTACTCCGAAAACATTTTTGAAGAATCCATCAACAAAACGTCCAAAGGCATATTCATTGGTGGTAGATACATTAATAACATACGATATGCTGATGATACTACAATATTAGCTGACAGTATCTCACAACTACAAAAATTAATGGACAAATTGGTAACATGCAGTAACAAATATGGCCTAAATATAAACACAAAGAAAACAGAATATATGATTGTGAGCAGGAGAAATAGCCACAACAACATTTCCCTAAAAATACAAAACTTCTCAATTGAAAGAGTCCAAAACATTAAATATCTTGGAATAGACATAAATGACGAATGGAATTGCTCCAAAGAAATAAGAAGGCGTATTGAAATTGCACGAAACTCATTCTTTAAATACAAGAAAGTTCTGAATAGCCATGATATTAACCTGGAAACAAAATGTAGATTTGTAAAAGCATATACATGGTCAACATTATTATATGCTATGGAAACATGGACAATAAAAGCAGTAGATGTGAAGAAATTAGAATCCTTCGAAATGTGGGTATACCGCCGAATTTTAAAAATTCCATGGACGGCCTTAATTACAAACAATGAAGTGATGCGAAAAATGAATCGAAGTAGAGAGATCATGATAAACATCAAGAGACGAAAAACAGCTTACCTTGTTCATATCATGAGAAATTCAAAATACAAAATACTGCAAGATATCTTAAAATCGAAAATAGAAGGTACAAATCCTAAAGGCCGAAAAGAATTATGTTGGATTGCGAATATTCAAGAATGGACAGGATTTCGAGATGTTGGATACCTACTAAGTGCTGCCAGAAGTAGAGACATATTTGCCGATATTGTGAACAATTTATGAATTTATCTAATATTTTTATTTAAAATCGAATTTTTATTGTAATTGTATTGATCGCTAAAATTCGTATGACGAATAGGCAAATAAAGAAGAAGAAGATAGTGCTTATTCCAATATTTTATATTGAAAAATTATTTCTTCACATTTTTAAATGGAATCGAGTAATATATTAAACTGAATTTATTGTCCCTAATTAGCTGGCCGCCACTGTATATGGTTTTGTTGCGAGTACCGTTTCTATCTTCTGGGAACACAAAATTCCAATTAACAACCAATTCGGTCGAAGAAGGTGACCAAAATCCTTAAAAAAGCTTAAATCTGGTATTGGGGCTATACTGTCTGATTTCTTGCAAGGGATTTTTTATACCTGTTATACCCTGTATAATTGTTTAGCGAAGACTAAATATCGATTTCCGATTTCACTGCGATATTGAGGCCACAACTGTCAAATGACCGAAAATCAGGAGGCACCATTCTATAGATTAAAAACAAGTAAAAAAGTTTCAGTCGGCTTTGCCGATAGAGATATACCCTCAACCTGTGTGGAGTGAAACACTTTTATTAAAAAAAACTTGTGTATTTATTGGGGTTCCCAAAATTTTGGGCATAGATAGGGCTTTTGTACCATACAAAACAACATAATACCGCTGTAAACAGGGCCACTACGAGTAGGAAAACCTTCGGTAAAAATTTCATAAAGATTCCCTTAACCACACAAAAATGTTACACATTTGTGTAGATGGTACCCCAAGGATTGGACCGATAGGGCCCACATTTAAACATAAACTAAGTTTGGACAAAATATTTAGAGATCCAAAGTTTGGACCATATCGGTTGCTGCGTTTATGAGACATCGCTGGTACCATTCTAGCGAATATTTTCGAACTTTTTTGTGGGAGGTACCGGAAGGAGTGGACCTGTAAGAACAACCTTCGAATTTCATCTAATTTTTGAAGAAATATTACGATATCCAAAGTGTGGACGAATGCAATATTCGGTTCAAGCTCTCCAGCCACTACATATCGACGCCTCCAAACAATAGTATGCTAAGTCGACTTAGCATGTTTTCAAGTTCTTTACATTTTTATATTTAACGTCCTTCAACTTAAATTCTGTCAAATTTTGGTAATAATCGGACAATCCGAACAGAAGTTTTAAACAAATATTTACTTAGCATAGTACTGAAGGTCAAAGAAATTTCCAAACTTTTAGAGCTTGTCCTGCAAAACTCACTTTTCAGAATTAGCAAACTATTATTTGGAGGTGTCGAACGTCCTTTAACTTAAATTCTGTCAAATTTTGGTAATGATCGGTCAATCCGAACAGAAGTTATAAACAAATATTGACTTAGCATAGTACTGAAGTTCAAAAAAATGTCCACACTTTGAGAGCTTCTCCTGCAAAACTCACTTTTTCGACTTAGCATACTATTATTTGGAGGTGTCGATATGGTGGGTGGTATAGGGGTTTTTACACGTTTCGGGTTGTTTTCTCAAGAATTATGGACTTGCCCCTGAAAGTCAAAGTGATTCGAGAACAGGTCTTAAAGTGAATTTATCCAAAATTTTGTGTGAGAGGTACCCGAAGGAGTGGACAAATATAGTCCATACTCGAACCTGATCTATATCTGGTACATATGTTAGGATGTGCAAAGTATGGACCTTCAAGAGTTATCGTGTGCACAATTTTTCCTAACATTTTTGAACTTTTGTGGTTGAGGTACCTGAAAGAGTGGACCCATATGGCTTATCTTCGAATTTAAACTGTGTTTGGACAAAATATTACTAAGGGCAAATTTTGGACCGAATCGGCAGATCCGTTCGAGAGTTATCTTGCGCTCCAACCACCTCACACGGTGTCATAGGTGTTTTTTGCAACTTTCAGACTATTTTCTCAGGAAGTATGGACTTGCCCCTGACAAAACTTTTACCGTCGTGTAGGGGGCGGTGAATACAAGTTGCTAAAATAAAAATCAAAGCGATTCGAGAGAAGGTCCTAAACTGAACTTATCCGAAATTATGTGTGGGAGGTACCAGAAGAAGTGGACCGATTGAGTCCATATTTGAACCACATCTAAGTTTGGTAGACATTTCACGATTTGCAAAGTATAGACCAAATCGGTTACTCCCTTCAAGAGTTATCGTACGTAAAATTTTTCCTAACATTTTCGAACTTTTGTGGGGGAGGTACCGGAAGGAGTGGACCGATATAACCCATCTTCGAACTTAAACTAAGTTTGGACAAAATATTACGAAAGACAAATTTTGGACCGAATCGGTTGATCCGTTCGAGAGTTATCGTGCGCTCCAGCCAGCCAGACAGACAGACGGACGGATTTCGCCCAAACATACTTGGGGTCTAAAACCATTATTTCGATGAGGTACATTTTGCCCGTATGAAAGTGTATATACCCTCGTTAGCATAAATGCTGAGGGTATAAAAATATTGAACTTTTACCTAAGTATAAACAAAGTATAAAGCGATCCAAAGTTTGGACCAAATCGGTTACTTCGTTTTTGATATATCGCGCGTACCATTTCAGCTAATATGAACTTTTGTGGGGAGGTACCAAAAGGAGTGGACTGATAAGTACCATCTTCGTACTTGGTCTAAAATTTGCTGAAATATTATAGAAAAGTTCGCATCCAGTTCGAAAGTTGGCGTGCGCACTAGCCTCTACACACATATGGTGGCCGTTGGGTTTTTATCACTTTCGGGTCATTTTGTGAGTAAATATGTACTTGCCCCTACTTGTGACATCGTAATGAAGGCAGCGAATACAATTCTTTTAAAAAAAATAAAACAAAGCAATTTTAGATCAGGTATTAAATTGAACTTGTGTGGGATATTACGATGTGCAAAGTATGGACTAAATCCCTTACTGCCTTCGAAATTTGTAGTTCGCACCATTTTAGCAAAAATATTGAACTTTTTAGGGGAAGGTACTTGAATGACCATATATATATAAGTTTGGACAACATATTACATAGACCAAATTTTGGACCGAATAGACACAGAGACAGATGGCTAAATCGACCCCAAATTGTCTGAAACGGGTTTCGTTCAAATAGTCTAGCTTAGGATATAAATAATAAAAATGCCTGAAATCGTTATATGGCTCCCCTTGCGTACGTCCCTGGTCTCCTGCTACCAAACTTTAAATATACAACATTTCATGTCAAAGTTTACCAAAGTTCTTTACAATTACTTAAGATTTACATTTTTACGAGACGAAAAAGGTAGTAATTTTATTCCAATCACTTTCTATCTTAACATTTTAAAAACAACAGACATTGCACGGTGCCACCTCTGCCACAAGTTCACTGAAAACATACATATCTTATTTCAGCATAAGCCGAAAACAACTGTCAAATATAATATACTTTCACAGAACATAAAACTGCTTTCCCTCTAGCAGTGAAAGCAGCATATTTTGGTGTGACCTGTAAAGGAATTCAAAAGAGTTTTAAACAATAGTCTGCATTTTTGTTTTTATTTCAAATGTCAGCAAAGTTTTCCTAGAATGTGAGTTTTATGTTTAACACTATTTTGAAATTGCAACATGTTTCACTCACTACAAACACGCTGCACAATGAATGAAATGTGAAATGAAATAGGTCAGGCAATGTTAATAACCGTAATATATAGTAGCATACTGAGAATGGGACGGTACCTCCGCGAAATATCAACAAAAATGCAGAAAAAATTTTAAAAATGTGGATTGACATTTCACGTGAAATAAATTGTGGCGCTTTGTTAGAGTACAAAGTTGGCCAATTAAGCTGTTGATTTCCAATGACATTACTGGTTATGATTTTGTGGAATTTCTCAATTGAATGTTTTCTGTAGAAAACAACCACCAAAATATAAAAAAATACAAATTTTAATGTATTTCATCTTTAATTTGCTGTTGGGCAAAC
This sequence comes from Musca autumnalis, assembly GCF_047663935.1. Classification (NCBI taxonomy): domain Eukaryota; kingdom Metazoa; phylum Arthropoda; class Insecta; order Diptera; family Muscidae; genus Musca; species Musca autumnalis. The sequence goes on along the minus strand of NW_027411866.1, from coordinate 161,082,622 downwards.
ACTTATTACTTTTGAAATATGTTAACAAAAAAGGACAAGATATGGGAACATCGTTTGTGCGAAAATTCTGGGACGAACTTTAAATACCCTCTACCATGAGGCAAACTTAAAAGTTTAATCTATGTCAAGAAGTAGCGCTAGAAACACAAAGGCAATATAACTGAAAGTGTTCTTCTCTATGACGACCAACTTTAACCGCAAGTTTACTGAAACAATTTGCCGAATCAGTCAAAATACCAATAAATGTAGTAAATGTCGCTTAAATGAAGTGGTGCTGTTATGTGTGGTCTATGACGGGTTAATTTTAAACTTCTGGGACGGAGGTACCGGAAGAAGATGTCGGTGGAGTGCATATTCGAGCTTAATTTAAGTGTGAGAGAAATATGACGATGTGCAACCACTGTCAATCACTCCTTTCGATAGTTATAGTACCCACCAAGCTTCATAGTTGGTCATCGTAGAATTTGTTAGAGTCTTATGTCAGGAAGCATGGACTAGCTTCACGTAAACATTATATAGTTTTAAACAAGATTTTGGTAAAAATGTCCAAACTAATCCTCGAACAACTCCAAATGTGTACTTGAGCGAAGATTTTGAGCTTTTATAAGGGAGGTTGCCACAGGCGCTGTTCGATATAGAACTTTTTGGAGCGTGATAAACCTTTTGAAGAAAATTTACGATATGGAAAATTTCGTCTAATAGTACGTTTATGTATAACCGGATTTAACAAACCCACTGGGTTTTATATGTCAATTCCATTGCATATACCTTAAATAAATCCTCCTATGGAAGGTTAACCTCACAAAAACCTATAATATAATCGGCATATAGATTAAACACTCTATTAGTAAGTTGTCGTGTCATTTTAGTTGGTGTCGATAGGTTTTTGGAGCTTTTTACCATTATCTTAGGAGGTGTGGCCTCACGAAATAATGTTCGTCGTAATAAGGCTCGCAGCTCTTAATATGATGCAAAAATATTTAAAAGCAAAGCAAAACATGTCGTTAAACTGCACCTTTGCAAATGTTTCTAAAATTTTGAGTGGGAGGTAACACGTGACCTAAGATATTGGATATCATGGTGTCTGGTTTCTACAGGTGTCTCTCGACAGTCATTTGTATAAGCCAAACTGAAAACAAATTTCCATATATCTCGGTTTGTAGTTTTTATACCATCCATCATAGTATGGAGGGCACGTTAAGTTTGCTTTTCCGTTCGTAACAAATTGAAATAATGTTCTTCGATAATATGAAGTATATGTATTCCCGATCAGGGTAAAATTCTGAATCTGTCCGTCTTTTGTAATCACTATTTTGAGGATTTTAGCCACATTTTTTGACCGAACTAACTGTAATTTGACGTTTTATGTTCCCAGTATACACAATGCTACTCCACCAAAACTTATCAATATATGTCCATGTTTTGGTATAGCTCCCATAAAACGGTACCTCCCGACTTTCAGTATTTTGAGAATTATAGCTAAATTTTTTGACCGAACTACCTGTAATTAATTGATTGAAGTTTGCAGTGGTCACAAAATATCTCCACAAAATATGGTATAGCCTCCATATAGTGGTACGTTTTGATTTTCGGTATTTTTAAGGGTTTCGGTAATTTGAGGTTCCCTGTGGTCACAAAACTACTCTACCAAAACTAGTCAACATAGGTCCATGGTTTGGTATAACCCCCATTTAACGATTCCTCCCTATTTTTGGTATTTTGGGGAATTAACTACAATTTGCACCTAAACATTTTAATTCAGTTTCAAGTATTGTATAGTTCCTACTTTTATTTGACATTTGGGGTTTCCAGTAGCCACAAATTTTCTCCACCAAAAATTATCAACATTGGTCCAAGTTTTTGTGTAAGATACATAGGTCTATGTTTTGGTATAGCCCCATATAGTGATACCTCCCGATTTTGGGGAATTTTTAAGCGAAATTCCCCTAATTTACACCTAAAAACTTCAATTCAGTTCCAAGTATTGGTATAATCCCTATAGAGAATTTTAACTACCTTTTGACCGAACTCCCTCTACTCCAACAATTGTCAACACAGGTCCATGTTTTGGAATAGCCCCCATATGACGGTACCTCCCGATTTGACATTTGAGGTTTTCTCTGGTCACAAAATATCTCCACCAAAAATTGTTTACATAGGTCCACACTTTGATATAGCCCCTATATAAAGGTCCGCCAGAGTTAAGACATTTTTGATGCTTGTATTGAGACATTTGGGTATCTATGGTCGCAAAATAAATCCAGCTGATATTGTGGACGGGAAAGAAAACTAATATTTTATGGTGGTGGCTATAAAAAGTGCGGCCAGGACGAACTTCAAGCTTCGTTTCTTGTTCATTCTTAATTTTTAGTAACATGATTTTTGATTTACGGCCACACGACCCGTATTTCTACCATATTTTAGTTCATTCGTTCCCATGAGAAGGTCTAGCCAACGCATCGTTTTAACTCGATACGTTCAACTATGCAAATTTCGTTGTATAGTCGGTACAGCTCGAGGTTCAATAAAGATTGGCTCGTATATCTTTCGAACAATCTCTCTCTCTCTCTCAAACAAACATACTAGTACGACTTGGTTTTTAAACTGGTTGCTTAGTCCGAAGTAGCATGTTGGCCAATATTATTCTTCTTACGTCAAAACTTATGCTGCTTGTTGTATTTGTGGTGGGTCTTGGTAGATTAATTCGCTAACTACCTCAAAATTGTAAATAACAACTTTCACAGTTGGTCCAAGTTCTTTTTCCAGCAGGATGTAGAAAAGTTCACACGAAATGCTGTCTCTTTGTCTAAATGTTTTTTTTTTTTGCTACCAAAATGTTCAGAAAGATTCTTTCCTATTTTCATATTATAAAGCCGAATAAGCTTAGCGGGAATACAAAATTCAGACATTGCTTGGAATACCTTTTAAGTTATATTGGGGGTGGGAAATTCTTTTCGGGGGCAAAAGCCCTTGATGAGTGTGTACGCAACCCCGAAGGGTAGGTCCGCTGTGAGTCGAACTTTTGTGTTATGGCGTGATGATTTTTTTTGCTGGAGACCGTCTAATCCATTAGAAAGTAGCGTCATATTTTTGTTCGCTGTTGTTTCAGGTTTGAGATGACATGTCACCAATCAAATCAAACGACGATTATTTTGGTAGAACACTTCGACCTTCTAATTAGCTTTCTTCCATGTCCTTTTCGTCATTTATTTGAACCACAATAAAAGTACCACAAGATGACATTTTCAGCTTTAAAATATTCTGCAGAAATGTCGCCCAGAAGATTTTATGTACGGTTCCTAAAGACACGAAATCGATATAACTTTATTTTAGCGGTCCTTTTTCACTTTTACCCGAACCTTGCTCAGGCAACCCTATATCTATTCAATTCACTACACCACAATTTAAGTTATTTGATTTGATGTCGTCGCAAAAATGATCTAAAATAACAGCGATATGACGCTATTTTCTGATGGGTTATGGGGTCTCCAGTAAAAAAATCATCACGCCATAACTCAAAAGTTTGACTCACGGTGGATCTGCCCTTTGGATTCTATATACACTCATAACTCAAAAGTTTGACTCACGGTGGATCTGCCCTTTGGATTCTATATATACTCATCAAGGGCTTTCGCCCCAAAAGGAATTTTCCACCCCCAGACCTTGAGCTCCATTTTGTTGCACAAAGTAATCGACAAAAAGATGATAAGTGTCTTTGGTCTTTTCCAGGACTTGTCGTAAGGTAAATATCTAGTTAGTGGTGGAATTGCCAGGACAAAAACCGCAGTAAAATTGTCCAATTATTTCATTGACTATCAACGTGTCGCCTAATTTATTTATTATTTATTTGGTTTATTGATGACTTTACCTTATACTGGCCGGGCGGTATACACCCAATACAATCTTCTGTGAGTGGATCTGTGCAGGGACGTACGCAGGGGGGGGGGGGGGGGGCACGGGGGGCCCGGGCCCCCCCCGAAATGGTTTGGTCGAACAAAATTGTTTAAGCTACTGTAACTAGTTATTATATTTTTTTCTAATAAAAATGTTTGTATATTTGAAGATTTCAAATTAAAACTTATATTTTCTTAAGTTTCTGAACAGAAAATGTACATCATTAACAAGTTTTGTAAGAAAATATTTTAAAAATTTTTGTTTGTAAGCTGTTTTTGAGAGAAACTTCCAATAAAATCTGAAAAACTTCTTCATGTCATATCATACCACTAGCAAATGCTAATTCCTTAATGAATATACCCCATGTCTATTATTTATTCGAACTGTATAGAGCTCTCGAGGCTTAAAACTCATTCGGTTATAACAAAAATAACGAGTTCAGTATTATGGGAATGGAAATATATAAAAAAACTATTGAATAAAATGTATGAAGGGTCGGTCCTTCGTGGACTACATATTGAAAGCCAATTAGAAATTTGTTTTACTGCCATCGCCAACATTTTGTTATTCTGTTTTAGACAAATTTGCTGCTAAACAGTATGAGAAAATAATGAAGACAAATGCATTTTTGTGCGTCACTTGATTTTTACTTATCATTACCGAAGTATAATTGTAACCTCAGACTTTAGATTACGAGATTATATACATTAGGATTGTATCGTATAGATTTCATCAAAATAATGATTTAAGACTTCACATATGTTTGGACGATATTCGTTTCAGCCAAGATGGAAGTACTTACCACCGTCCGTCCGTCTGTATCTCTGTTTGTCTGGCAGGTTGGAACTCATGATAACTCTCGGTCCAAGTTATGGATCGCGTAATGTTTTGTCCAAATTAAATTTAAGTCATATCGGTACCTCCGCCATAAAAGTTCAAAAATTTTCACTAAAATGGTCGAAGGGACTAACCGATTCGGTCTAAAATCGAACCTAATATGGTTCGCAAGATTACTTCCAAAAGTACATCAAGGTCCAAGAGAATATGTTTGGACAACATCTTCAGGTCTCTTATACAAGTCTAACATAACTGCAGTTTAAAGACTGTTCGATGATTTTTTGGACATTTTGTAGTCTTGTTTACAGCGATATACTACTTTTCGTGGACAAGTTTATGCTTCCTGACAAAGCTCTAAATACTACGGTGGCAAACTAAAAAGCTTATGGGCGCGGTAACTATCGAGAGGAGTGTCTCTCAAATAATTATTAGTGAATAATTATGTGGGGTTCAATAAGGATCGATTGTTATTTGTCAAACTATATAGAACTAAGTCCATCAAAGTGTTTGTCATCGAGTCCAAAAACTTCTAATCGTACAATTAAGAAAACAAATTATAACGCTTCTTTTGTAACATAATATTAAAAGCAAAAATAATCCTGGTATCAGAATCTATCTCTTTCGGTAAATAACACTGTGCAACATTTTTAAGGTAATCTTGTGCAAATAATTTGAAGTGAGGATTTTTTGAAAGTACAGACCCAAAGTACAAAAGCCCTAGTTCCGTTTTGTTGAGTCAGATACAGCTTGGATTTTATGGCCCCATCTAAACATTGTTAAATATCGACTTTTTAAACAACTCGGGGCTATATCTCTGAAACCAATGCAAATCTTCTTCTGACCTTTGCAGCAAATTTGTAGATAAGGGCCAAAATAAAATATTTGCAGAAATGAAAAAAAAAAAATTTATAATATATCTAAAAATTCCATAATTTGTATACATTTCGCACCATATCTCAAAAACTGTTAAATTTTTCTTAATGTTTTCATTTGGAAACATATTAACGACAACGACAGCCGATATTCTTAAAAATTAGGCTAAGATCATCAAAATAGTGAAAATCTTGCTATAGCAAAGACAACGGCAATTCTTTTGGTTGTAAAATTCTGCGATAAACCATAACGTGGACCTGTATGATTAAAAACTTCAATATACTTCAATAAATTTTACATGGCGATATTGCCGAACGTGGCCCGATATTGCCTTTTCAATTCTAAATATCCTACTCTGTAAATATTTAGAATTGTATCCTTAGTCCCAATTTACATTAAACGATTTTTCTTGCGGCAATTTTTCTCGTTCTCTTTTAAACTTGCCTCTTGCGTTTATACAGGCAATTATGTTTTCAAAACAATGAATATAATGTCAAAAACGAAAAATATAAAAGGAATTGCCTGAAAATTGTAGGTACGAGCAATTTTCCACTTCCATACTCCTTACGTGTCTCTCCTACAAACTGAGACTTGCCGCAAGTAAACTCGCCTAATGTAAATTGGGACTAAATATTATGAATTCTTTCTATTGAATTTATATACTTTGTACCATTATTTCATATAATATATAGGGTAGAATATGTGCCAAAATTTCCAGTCCATCGGACAAAAATTTACCGAGATATGAGCTTTCGAAGGGAAACATTTATTGTGTTTTGTATGTAGCATAGAAACTAAAAACGTCTCGAAATGACACTTTGTATGTTTTTGTGGGACTATTGTACACATAAATCATGTGCTTAACCGAGAGAGTCTTTAAAAAAAAAACTGCTGACAGAGTCAGAAAAATATCAATTTTGTACAGTGTTTTGTTTTTGTTAAAATCGAAATTTTGATTTTTACTGTTCAACAATTTTAATAAAAAATAATTTAAAAAAATTAAGTTTCAGTGTTTTATTTAGAAGTGCACTTAAAACTAGAAAATAATTTGTCGCTTAGCCTCAATAAATATATTCTTTCTCATGATGGAATCTCTCAAATAAGACGCTTGCCGTTTAATTTTGCCACCATTTATAATTTAAATGCAAGCGTTTTATTTGAGAGATTTCATCATGAGAAATAATATTTTTATTGAGGCTAAGCGACAAATTATTTTCTAGTTTTAAGTGCACTTCTAAATAAAACACTGAAACTTAATTTTTTTAAATTATTTTTTATTTTTAACCTTTTAGTAAATACATTTTTTGATCACTGAGAACAAAATTATTCTGTACCATTGGGGACTCCAAGTACGAAGTTACATCCAATTTTGGCTAAAAATGAAGATAAAATCCTTAAAACACTTGAAATCGGGTGATACCACTATATGGGGGCTATATCAAAACCTGGACCTATGTCAACAATTTTTGGTCGAGAAGTTTCTGTACCATTGGGGACTCCAAATGCCAAGTTACAGCCAATTCGGTCTCAAAATGAAGATAAAATACTCATAATACTTGAAATCGGGTGGTACCGCTATAAGGGAGCTATACCAAAACCTGGACCCATGTTCAAAATTTTTGGTGGGGGAAATGTCTGTATCATTGGACATGCCAAATGACAGCTAATTCGGGCAAAAATGAAAATAAAATACTCAAAATACCTGAAATCGGATGGTACCGCTATATGGGGGCTATACCAAAACCTCGATCTATGTCCATAATTTTTAATGGGTACGTTTCTGTACCATTGGAAACCCTAGTTGTCAAAAAAAGCCAATACGGGCTTAAAATTACGATAAAATACCTATCGAGTGGTACCGCTGGATGTGAGCTACAGGAAAAAATGGACATATATTGGTTTTGGTTTCATATTCATGTATTGTCATCCAAATCTGAAAAGTGTGCAAAGTTTTACTTCGATTGGTCAACTGCAACCGTTTTAAAAATCAGTTACCAGATTTGAAAAGGGGGTTCAGTTAGACACCGTAAAAACACTGTAAGAATGGACCAATATTGGTTTTGATTTCATATTCATGTATTGTCATCCAAATCTGAAATGTGTGCAAATTTTAAGTTCGATTGGTCAACTGCAACTGTGTGAAAAAATAGTTACCAGATTTGAAAAGCAAATTAGATAAGAAACTGTAAAACAGTGTAAAAATGAACCAATTTTGGTTTTGATTTCATATTCGTGTATTGTCATCCAAATCTGAAAAGTGTGCAAAGTTTTAGTTCGATTGGTCAACTGCAACCGTGTTAAAAATGAGTTGCCAGATTTGAACTAAACACACACCAAAGCAAGTTAAATAAAACCCTGTAAAAATAGATTTTTTTAATTCCTTTTCAATAATGGACAAGATTATTAGGTTCGTAATGATCCCACAAAAATATATGCTGATCGGTTTATTCTTTTTGAAACTACAGTGGGTACCGCAAACTGCTTTATTAAAAACAGTGCTTTATAAGCGGGCATTTGAATGTAAGATTTTTCAAAAAAAAAAAAAAAAAAAAAAAAATAGAAGGTAACTTAAGGTTTAATAGATTTTTTATAAAAAATGCATGAAAATGGTTTTTTTCATGCTTATAAGTGGCCATAATCCCTTAAAATAGCTTTACGTAACGCTACACAACATTTGAATTTTTCATGATTTTTGGTCAAGTTGTGCCCCCCCCGAAATGAAATCCTGCGTACGTCCCTGGATCTGTGGTGTATTAATCGTCTTTGTCATTATTGGATAATTTGATGTTCCTGCCCAAATTGAATGTAATTTGGCATTTTGGGTTCGAAGTGGCTACTCTACAAAAATGTTGGACATAGATCCTTAAAACGGTACCGTCCAATTTCAGGTTTTTTGAAGCTTTTATAAAAATTTCCTTCCCAAATTGGATGTAATTTGGTGCTCAAAAAACTTCTTTACTACAATTTGTGTTTTGTGTTTTAGTATAGCCTTTATGATACCTCCAGATTCCATGTGTTTTCAACTCCGTATCTATATTTTCGGTCTGACTTGGCTGCAATTTGGCATTTAGGGTACATGGTGGTTCAAAAACTTCGTCACCAACAACTACATAGGTACACGTTTTGGTACCACATGATTTTATATATTTTAAATGTTTATTCCCTAGTTTCTGACCAATTTAGCTGAGTATTCACGTTTAGAGTTCCCAGCAAAAAATGTGGAAGTTTTTGTGTATCCCCCCATATAACGGTACCGCGGGATTAGTGATATTTTAATTTTAATTTGGCATTATGGGTTCCCAGTGATCAAAAAGCTTCTCGAGTTCACGTTTTGATATAGCCCCATTTACTGGTACCGACCGCTTTGCGCTATTTTTAAGTTTTTATCGAAGTTATCTGCCCAAATTAGATACAACTCGTTAGGGGTTGGATTGACCAAGAATCTTCAGCACCAAAAATTATGGACATAGAACATAGGTCGAAAAACTTCTACTCCAAAATTCGTGGGCATTTGTCCACATTTTAGAAAACGACGTTTTCGGCCACAATTGAATGTAATTTGGCACTTAGAGTTTGAAGTGGTCGACATTTTTTCAGGTATTTTGAAGCTTTTATGTAGTTGGTAATTAGGAATCCCATTTGTCTATACAGATTGGGCAAATTGGTACTTTTGTAACTGAAAGAAAACTATTTTATTTTAGTTCAGAATATGTTATGGTGGGTGCGCCGAATTAAACTGTTTTTTCCTTTAAGTGGTGTTAAAGGCAGTTCCACAGCTGACACCACTGCGGGGTCAGTATCCACTTCTGATGAAAGAAGGACCAACATAAGCCCTGGGCATGTTTAAGTCGGTTAGGGCCGTTGATAACAAGCAGCTCGTGGTTGCCTTCTTACTTTTAATACCCCTACCACGAACTGTCGTAAAGAAAGTAGGAACAACTAATTTTCTTTCGTTTATGAAAGTACTAAGTACTTTCTCCACGCTAATTCTAATTCCTCGGAATATAACGTGACAAAATGATCACGCAAATAAAACCAACTACAGCAAGGCCCCACTACCCAACAACGTCACCAACAGGCAAACCAATACACACTGTTGGGCTAATAACATACATTTCTTCTTTGGGAGGTGTTCGTTACAGTGCGGTTTGAGTTGAATAACAACTGCGGTGTAATTCTCATTAACTTGGATATGACTGCATATTTAAGTATTTCAGTTTGTTGTGGGAGCGAGAGGCTTGCTACTGCAGGGAGCCAGCCATATGGGTTGTGTGTTCGTAGTCCGCCAACCGACACGGGAGTGTAGAGCGGTTGGGAAGTATTTTTGAGAGCTACCCCTTTTGCGCGGTGGCTAATACATTCACTCCACCTCCGGGTGTTGTTCCACTCCACCTTCGGGTGTTGTTCCACTCCACTTTCGGGTGGTGTTCCACTCCACTCCGAGCACCGAATCACCGAGTGGCCGAACACGAATCACCGAGTGGCCGAACACATACGAATCCCAAGTGGCCGAACATCTACAACACGAATCACCGAGTTCCCGATTATCTTCAAATCGCCTACTACCGAATAGCGAATCATCGAGTTCCCGACTAACTTCAAATCGCCTACTACTGAAGAGCGTATCATCGAGTTTCCGTTTATCTTCATATCACCTACTACCGAACGGGGAATCACCGAGTTCCCGATCATCATAAGGTTAAGTGGGCCCTTATGGCGAGCCTGGACACGACTAAGTCTGCCCCAGCCTACGAAAAAACCTCGTTACAGGAAAGCCCTTTCAATTGAAAATTTTCTGCGTGGAGGTTTTCTACCCATTGAGAGTCCAAAATCCCGAGTTATGTGTATATGTAGCAAAAGCCTTTAAAGGAGTCCGCATTAGGTGTCATGATTGTTCTTTCAAATTTTCCGAATTGAGCTGTTGTATCCTCTGACAATACGCAATAAAAAATTACAGGAATCTCAGTTCGTATATTTGACAAACCCCCGAAATACATAAAATTGTGCAATATCGGTTTAGGGGGGTTAAACTCAATTCTGGGTATATGTATGATTTTGTTGCGAGTAAGCTTTCTTTCTACAAAATTCTAAATTAACAACCAATTCGGTCAAAGAAGGTGACCAAAATCCTCAAAAAAGTTTAAATCTGGTATTGTGGCTATACTGTCTGATTTTTTGCAAGGGATTTTTTATACCTGTTATAATTGTATGCACCTCTACGAAGACAAAATACAAATTTCCGATTTTGTTGCGTTATTGAGGCCACAACCTACAAATGACCGAAAATCAGGAGGAACCATTCTGTGGATTAAACCTATGAAGACATGGGCCTATACCGACAAATTTCTGGTTGAAAGTTCCTTACCCTCAACGAAGATTAAATACCAAATTTCAGCCATATCGGTGCGATAGTGAGGTCACAACCTTCAAACTACCGAAAATCGGGAGGTACAGTTCTATTGGAGCTATATGAAAACCTATAGCGACAAATTTCTGGTTGTATGTTTCTTATCACCAACGAGGACTTAATACAACATTTCAGCCATTTCGGTACGATCTGTACAAAATTACAAAATTCTATTTTAAATATTGCGAGCGGTATCTTGATTTCAATAGATGGACGGACAGACGAACATGTTTATATCGACTTAGAATTTTATGCTGATCAAGAATGTATATACTTTATAAAGGGTGTCCAAACTAGAACACAATTTTTAAATTTTAAATAAAACACAGATGACCTGACCTCAAGCTCAAAGAAGAGTTTCATTTCTAAAATAAATTTAAAAGGTCGAATAAACTAAAGCTGAAAAACTTTAAAACACAGAAATAACACGACCGGGAAATGACTGATGCTGCAATTGAATTGTTTCTTTGCCTGTATGACATTTTGCGCCGTCTTATTGAAACCATATGCCCTCCACATTCTTTTCTTCAAAAAAAGAAAAAAACTGGTTATCATTTCACGATACAGAACACCATTGACTGTTTGCGCTTGACTTGCATCATTTTCATAAAAAAAGGTCCAATGATTCCTCCAGCCTAAAAACTACACCACACAGTGACATGTTGAGGATGTATTTGCTTCTCGTGAATCACTCGAGGATTTTTCTCACCCCAAATGCGACAATTCTGCCTATTGACGAAGCCATCAAGATGGAAATGGGCCTCGTCACTGAAGATGATATTATCGGCAATATCAGCATTTTCATGTTTTCTCTCCAATACCCAATTAACGAACTTCCTTCGCTGTCTATGGCCAGCTGGCTTCAGTTCCCGAGTCAATTGAACTGTGTATGCATGAAGATGCAAATCTTTCGGATTTGGAGACACCATTTTGATGAGCTCGGTGTCGAATTAAGGTGGATGGAGTTTGAGCGACATCATCACTTGAAGTTGCGGTATTTTCGGTCGATCGAACTGGTCTAAGGCGTTTTTTTCTTTACATCGCTAACAGACCCAGTTTTAGCAAATTTATCCATTAATCTCTTTACCCAAAATGATCGCAATTTGCGAACTGTAGCCGAAAAACATTCAGCATTTTGGTAAAACAATTTCACATGAGAATGCGTAGCTCATTCGTGTAGCGCTACATTTTTACTAACCTCGTATCTTCAACTAGCAAACAATAACAACTGTTCAAATGTCAAACAATGACACTTCGAATGGTGCCAAATTTAGTTTTAGTTGGGACACCCTTTAGGATCTTCGACGAATATTTCGATGTCTTATACACGGAATGACAAATTATACCCTCCATATTATGGTACAGGGTATAACAAGTTAAATAAAGGCGCGTTTAAACGTAATTTCAACAACGATATATGTATGTATGTATGTGGCAAATGTTCTGTATCCTATCACCTAGATAAAGATTTACAAATACATTATAACTTTTGCTAATCACTGTATAATTTTCATGCATTAACCATATCCGTTGTTTATTTGTGTTAAATATGCCCATGGTGCGTATACAAAACGTGTTTATGTAACTGTCAACTGTATAAACAACAATACCAATGATGAATATCAACTATAGCAGCAATGAAAAAAAAAACAAAAAGCAGTGTGATGAAAATTAATGTCACTTTATATGAAAGTACATTTTTGTTCATTTTGGCTCGCACAATTGTGCTTGCTAGGGTCCGTGTGCGTATCCACCTACTAGTAGAACAACGAGGTGGTGTACTACCACCAAAGCCCTGCCAATGTGCGGTTGGCTGTACGTGATGCTGTCAAACAATATTAAGTAAGGTTGTCGGTTCTCCTACTGCTTTGTCTCAGAGTCTCAGTAAATGTTGATGTTTATTTTGTTGGCATTCTTGTTGTCGTTGTTTTTGTTATGCTTAAAGCACTATCGGCAACCTTTGCTATTCTGATGGTGATGTTGTTGTTAATAGTGTTACGTTTTTTTTCTTCTCTTGGTCCTGCCTTTTGTGTGTGTTTGTGTGTCTGTGTTAAAGCGTTTCTTTTGTTGTTACATTAGCTGAAGCAGGACATTTAAGGTGAAACAACTTTGACATGTACCACCATGTCGTTGTTGTCATTGTAATGAATTACAAGAATGAAAGTTGAATGGTGTAAATGCTGGGAAGAAAGTTTTCGTTAGCCCGACAATGATCTAACATTGACAAGACCTTGTTAGGCACTGTAGAAAGCAAAAACTTTTGATATGGATTTCGGTTTTCATTATTATTGAGAATGTATGTTATTTGTATTAATTTGTTAGTTATTTGTCCTAATTATGGTTGTGAATACAAATATATAAGTATGTGGTATATCAAAGTCAATGGAATATAAAATGTAAAAACTAGTTTTTCTATAAAGAACAAGTAAAAAAGTATCAGTCGGCTTTGCCGACAGAGATATACCCTCAGCCTGTGCAAATTGAAACATTTTTTTAGGGGGTTTCAAAATTTTGGTCGCATGAACCGACAAAAATGTTTATTAGGATTTAAGTTCAAAAATTTTGCTAAAAAGATACTTAAAGGAATGGACCGACATAGACCATGGTGGTACCCCCATGGTGGTTTTTTACACCCTTCGGGCTGTTTTCTCAAGTGGTATGGACTTGCCCCTGAAACAACTTTTACCATCGTAATTGAGGAAGCTAACGTAAGTTGCTTCAACAAAAATCAAAGCGATTCAATAGCAGGTCTTAAAGTGAACTTATCCAAAATTTTGTGTGGGAGGTACGGGATGGACTGGAAAAAAATAGTCCATATTCGAACCTGATCTATATCTGGTAGATATTATGGTAGATCACTCCCATCAAGAGTTATCGTGCGCACAATTTTTCCGAATATTTTTGAACTTTTGTGGGGTAGGTACCTGAAGGAGTGGACCGTTATTGCTTATTTACGAACTTAAACTAAGTTTGGAAACAATATTACGAAGGCCAAATTTTGGCCGGAATCGGCATATCCGTTCGAGAATTATCTTGCGCTTCCACCCATAAACATGGTGTCATAGGGTTTATTTTTCTTTTCCGAAATTTTGTGTGGGAGGTACTCGAAGGAGTTTACCGATTGAGTCCATATTAGAACCTCATCTAAGTCTGGTAGAAATTTTATAATGTGCAAAGTATGGACTAAATCGGCTACTCCCTTCAAGAGTTATCGTACGCACAAATTTTCCGAACATTTTCGAACTTTTGTGGGGGAGGTACCGGAAGGAGTGGACCGATATAATCCATCTTTGAACCTGAACTAAGTTTGGACAAAATATTACGAAAGCCAAATTTTGGACCGAATCGGCAGATCCGTTCGAGAATTATCTTACGCTCCAACCACTACACACGGTTTCATAGGGGTTTTTGTAACTTTCAGTCTATTTTCTCAGGAAGTATGGACTTGCCGCTAATGAAACTTACAGCGTCGTATAGAGGACAGTGAATACAACTTGCGTAAACAAAAATCAAAGCGATTCGAGACCAGGTCCTTAACTGAACTTTTCCGAAATTTTGTGTGGGAGGTACCCGAAGGAGTGGACCGATTGAGTCCATATTGGAACCTCACCTAAGTTTGGTAAAAATTACACGATGTGCAAAGTATGGACCAAATCGGTTATTCCCTACAAGAGTTACCGTGCGCACAAGTTTTGCGACAATTTTTGAACATTTGTGGGGGAGGTACCTGAAGGAGTGGACCTATATGGCCCATCTTCGAACTTAAATCGAATCTGGACAAAATATTTCGATACCCAAAATTTGAACCTAATCGATTGATCCGTTCGAGAGTTATCGTGCGCACCAGCCAGCCAGACAGACCGACAGACAGACAAACAGACAGACGGACGGACATTGCTGGATCTACTCAAAATTGTCTGAAACGTACAAACATACAAACAAAACCATTATTTCGATGAGGCACATTTTTGGTCGTATCAAAGTGTAAATACCCTCTTTAGCCTAAAGGCTGAGGGTATAAAAACGTCGCATGTAAATCTTTATAAATAACAACGGACCGAACTTTTTATGCCCTCTACCATAAAATATTCTTAACTAAAATGCAATCAGATGGTGCCTTGGTAATTTTTGGTTGAAAAGTTTTGCGACTGCAGGGAACCTACAATGTCAAATTACGGGTAGTTCCGTCAAACAATGTAGCTAAAACCCTCAAAATACCGAAAATGGGGAGGTAACGCTATATGGGGGCTATACAAAAACGTGGAGCTAATGTTTTTGTTGGAAAGTTTCGTAACTGCAAAGAACATCAAATGTCAAATTTCGGGTAGTTCCTCAAAATACCGAAAATTGGGAGGTACAGTTATATGGAGCTCAGGGACGTACCCAGGGGGAGCGGACCCTCCCCCTAAATGGTTTGGTCCGACAACATTTTTTGAGCTACGAGGGCAGTTCGGAAACTTCATAGCCTAGCACAAAAAGCGCGGTATAAACAGAAAAAAGTTAAGTGTTTTGGAAACTTCCATCTCTGTTATGAACACATGTTAAATTTCTGGCAACTCCTTCATATAGAAACAGGTGTTCAAAAAAGACGCATCCGCAATTTTTTTACAATGGAAAAATTAGAAATGCGTGCTGTCATTAAAAATTTACATAAGAAAGGTTTATCAGGACAAGAAATTCATAATGATATGGTGAATGTGTTAGGTGAAAGTGCTCCTTCATATGCAACAGTAAAAAATTGGGTTGCTGAATTTAAACGTGGTCGTACAGCATTGAAGATGAACCACGTAGTGGACGTCCAAAAAAAGCAATAACAAAAGAAATTGTAGCCAAAGAGCATGATATGGTATTAAATGATCGACGAATAAAAGTGCGTGAAATTGCTAATATCATGGGCATCTCAAATGATCGAGTCCATTTAATTTTTGCATGAAGAACTACAGATGAAAAAGCTTTCTGCAAGATGGGTGCCGCATTTGTTAACAGTTAACGCATAAGAATGAACATTTCTCAAGCTTGTTTGGATCGTTTAAAGCGAAATAAAAAGAATTTTAAGCGTCGTTTCATAACTGTTGATGAGACATGGATCCACCACTATACTCCAGAGACAAAACAACAATCCAAACAATGGACAGAAGCTGGAGGAAGTGCCCCAAAGAAGGCAAAAACAATTTAATCGGCTGGTAAGGTTATGGCAATGGTTGGGACTTCAAAGCTATTTTATTGATTGACTATCTGCAAAAGGGTAAAACAATAAATTCAGAGTACTATTGCAACCTTTTGGATCAATTAAGTGTACAAATTCGAGAAAAACGTCCTGGCTTACAACACAAAAAATTATTTTTCATCAAGACAACGCACCAGCGCACAAGAGTGTTTTAACAATGGCTAAAATCGACGAATTAAAGTACGAGTTGCTTGACCACCCACCTTATTCTCCTGCTCCAAGTGACTTTTACTTGTTCCCAAATCTAAAAAAATCCTTGCTGGCAAGCGTTTTACCTCAAATGAAGATGCAATTACAGTTGTAAACCACTATTTTCAAAACCTTGAGGAAAATATTTTAATAAAGGGATAGAATGGCTAGAAAAGCGTTGGACTAAGTGTATTGAAGTTTCAGGAGATTATATTGAAAAATAAAAATATTTTTGAAAAACTAACTATTCTCTTTCATTGATGAGCTAAGAAGTTTCCGAACCGCCCTCGTACTTTAACAAATTTTTACGATTTTTTCTCTAAAATAATTTTAGTTTTTGAAATTTCAAATCAAAATTGGTATTATTCTGAAGGTTCTGTGCTGAAAATGTACTTTATCAACAAGTTGTATGAAGAAATATTTATTTTTTTGTTTGAATAACCAGTAAAACTGAATTACTTCTATGTATATGCCATGCCTGTGTTTTGGAATTCGTATTCAAGTGTCTATTGGACAATATGTACGACATATCAAGGGTTTTCCGTGGAGTATATCTCGAAAACCAATTAGAAAATTGATTTACTGCCTTAATCAAATTTTTGTATTCCTATTTTATATTAACTTATTGCTAAATAGTGGGAGAAAACAATGGAGAAAAATTTGTTGTTGTGCATCATAAAGTGATAATATCTGCTATAAATAGCATGCCCATCTGAATTTTTCCTATCAGTAACAAACTTGTAGCTGAAAACAACCGTAAAACCGTAAACGAAATTAATGCTCAAACTTTGGTTATTTGGTATTGTATTAAAATCTGCTGTTATTTGTATTGCACATCACGGTGCTCTTGAACTAACTTTAAACGAATGAAGCTTCATATATGAAAGAATAAAAAAATCGCATTTTTAGGCTTTTCAGGTTTTGACAGTTTTGCTGAAAAACCACAATCCCTATCAAAATGAAACTAAAGAAAATGTTGTAGCAATGAAAATTCTTGTTCTTTTATAATACTTTCCTGTGTTTTACTATTTTTGAGATACAGAAATTCAAATTGGGACACTGACTGTATCGTCTCCTTATAAAACCATGTCATCACTGCAATTTCCCAACTTAAACTTATATATTTAAAAAATGGTGCAACCGACGAAAAAATTACGAATCCCAATCTTGTAGAGAATTTTCACAGATATAAGATTTTCTGTAATCCCATTTGAGCAAATCCTGTTTTGAGCAAATCGTGAAAACCTAACAAAAAACCTAAACATGGGACCGGAACTTCTATATCTCTAATATCTACAGAGAGGTACAAAAGTTTACATACACCCCCTAAATCTCGGGTTTTAGGGTAAGTAAAGATTTTTATGAAATTCCAAATGTACAGTTTTATTTCTTCTCGCTAAAAAACAATATTTAATACAACAAAAGTATATTCCATAGTACAACTAGCGGTAAATTTTACAAAAACCAAAAAATGATGGGGACAAAAGTTTACATACACCCCAAGGAAATATGTGTATTACCGTCAAATTTATGGAATTAACAGCAAAATGTCTACATTTTATTGTTTTGCCGAATGTGTCTGGCTGTCTGAGATATATTTTAGAAAAAAGAAAATAATTTTTGGGGGTTAAATGTCGTTATTTGAGGTCAAACTTCTTGTATAACTCTTTAAAGCTGGCCCTTTCTTAATTCTTTGCGTTTGTAGGTATTGTACTTTATACAAGTAAAAAAGTATCAGTCGGCTTTGCCGACAGAGATATACCCTCAGCCTGTGTATATTGAAACAATTTTTTCCCAAAATACGTATGTATTTAGGGGGTTTTAAAAATTTTGGGCATTTGAACCGACAAAAATGCTGATTAGGATTAAAGATCAAAAGTTTTGCGGAGGAGATACTAAAAGGAATGGATCGACATTGACCGTTATGGAAGTGGATCTCCAGCCACAGCATATGGTGCCATAGGGGGTTTTTACACTATACGGGCTGTTTGCTCAAGAAGTATGGACATTCCCCTAAAAAACTTTTACCATCGTAATAGAGGCAGCGAATGCAAGTTGCTTCAACAAAAATCAAAGTGATTCGATATTAGGTCATAAAGTGAACATATCCGAAATTTTGTTTGGGAGGTACCGGATGGAGTGGACAAATATAGTCCATATTTGAACCTGATCTATATCTGGTAGATATATTAGGAAGTGTAAAGTATAGACCAATTCGGCCACAGTCTTCAAGAGTTACCGTACGAAAAATTTTTCCGAACATTTTTTAACTTTTGTGGGGGAGGTACCTGAAGGAGTGGACCAATATGGCTTATCTTCAAACTTAAACTATGTTTGGACAAAATATTACTAAGACCATATTTTGGAAGCAATAGGCAGATCCGTTCGAGAGTTATCATGGGCTCCAACCACCTCACACGGTGTCATAGGGGTTTTTTGCAACTTTCAGGCTTTTTTCTCAGGAAGTGTGGACTTGCCCCTGATGAAGCTTGTACCATCGTATGGAGGGCAGTGAATACAAGTTGCTAAAATAAAAATAAAAGCGATTCGAGAGATGGCCCTAAACTGAACTTTTCCGAAATTTTGTGTGGGAGGTATCCGAAGGAGTGGACCTATTGAGACCATATTGGAACCTCACATTACTCTGGTAGAAAGTTTACGCTATACAAAGTATGGACCAAATCGGTCACTCCCTTCAAGAGTTATCGTGCGCACAAACTTTCCGAACATTTTCGAACTTTTGTGGGGGAGGTACCGGAAGGAGTGGACCGATGTAGGTCATCTTCGAACTTAAACTAAGTTTGGGCAAAATATTACGAAAGCCAAAATTTGAACCGAATCGGTTCATCCGTTCGAGAGTTATCGTGCGCTCCAGCCAGCAGGACAGACAGACAGACAGACAGACGGACGGACATGGCTAGATCGACTCAAAATTGTCTGAAACACATTTCGTCCAAACATACTTGGGGTCTAAAACCATTATTTCGATGAGGCACATTTTCATCGTATCAAAGTGTATATACCCTTCTTAGCCTAAAGGCTGAGGGTATAAAAAAGCACAAAATTAGTGTCAGATGGTAAATATTGAGACCATAGAAAGCTTAGAGGTTGTTTTTGTGCTTAATATATATTCCTGGACATCGATAAATGTACGTTTTTCCTCAGAGTTCTCAAGCAGTGAATAGATTCTGCGGAATTCTTGGCGCAAATTACAAACAGAAGGCTTTGAATTGTCTTATTATATGGTCTGATACAATCCTTGGGCATCAGTTGAATCAGAAATGTAAAATATTCTGTTACAAACATGCTCCCGAAGCTTCCAAAGCATCAAAATATAAGCTGTACTAAGAAAACATGAGATTTGTACCGTAAACAGCGTCGTTTTCGTATTATGATTATTACCGTCACTATAGGGGCGAAAAGTTTCGTATAATTGTTCATTTCTGAGTCAATTGATGTCCAAGGATTGTATCAGACCTTATTACAAGGCAATTCAAGGCTTTCTGTATGAATTTGGCGCGAAGAATTCCGCGGATTCTATTCACTTTTTGAGAACTCTGAGGAAATACGTACATTTATCGATGTCCAGGAATATATATTAAGCACAAAAACAACTTCAAAACTTTCTGGGGTCTCAATATTTACCATCTGACACTAATTTTGTGCTTTTCATAAAGTACAATACCTAAAAACGCAAAGAATTAAGCTAGGGTCAGCTTTAAAGAGTTATACAAGAAGTTTGACCTCAAATAACGACATTTAACCCCCAAAAATTATTTTCTTATTTCTAAAATATATCTCAGACAGCCAGAGACATTCGCCAAAACAATAAAATGTAGAAATTTTGCTGTTAATTCCATAAATTTGGCGGTAATACACATATTTCCTTGGGGTGTATGTAAACTTTTGTCCCCATCATGTTTTGGTTTTTGTAAAATTTACCGTTAGTTGTATTATGGAATATACTTTTGTTGTTTTAAATATTGTTTTTAGCGAGAAGAAATAAAACTGTATATTTGGAATTTCATAAAAATCTTTACTTACCCAAAAACCCGAGATTTAGGGGGTGTATGTAAACTTTTGTCCCTGTCTGTATATCTCGATACGTTTAACTTTATTCATGTCTTTGTATAGCTTATATAGCTCGTGGTTCATACGACGTCGATATTCACCGTCAACGCAAATCGGCCCGTAAATCTTTAGAAGAATTTTCCTCTCAAACACACCAAGCACTGCCTTATCTGCTTGCGCAAGTACCCATGCTTCGGAGCCATACATTAGCACAGGTAGTATCAGCGTTTTGTATAGTGTTATATTTGTTTGACGAGATGTAGTTTTGGTAGTAGCATCTGGTGGCCAATACAATTCTTCTTCTTATTTCACAACTGATGTTGTTTGGTGTGTTTATGGCAGTGCCGAGGTAGACGAAGTCTTTAACTACCTCAAAATTGTAGGTACCAACTTCCACAGTTGGTCGGAGCTCTATGGACGCTTTGCGCGTCGACAACATGAATTTGGTCTTTTCGCCGTTTACCGCCAGACCCACTTTCGCAGATTCTGCTTCGACCTTCCTAAAGGTATCAGTTACTTCCTTTACTGATCGTCCCATGATGTCTATGTCATCAGCATAAGCAAGTAACATGTGGCTATTGGTGTAAATTGTGTCATTTCTTTTGACATTTGCATATCGTATTACCTTTTCCAGCAAAATGTTGAATAGGTCACACGAAAGGCTGTCTCCTTGTCTGAAACCTCTTTTGGTACCAAACTCTTGGGAGAGGTTCTTTCCTATTTTAACTGAGGACCTCGTGTCAGTTTAGGTCATTTTACGAAGCCGGATGAGCTTTTCGGGGATACCAAATTCAGACATGGCTTGGAATACCTTTGAACGCAGCGAGCTGTCGAAGGCTGCTTTATAATCGACAAAAAGGTGGTAGGTGTCGACCTGCATCTCTTGGGTCTTCTCCAGGATTTGCCGCAGGGTAAATATCAGGTCAATGGTGGACTTGCCAGGTCTAAAGCCGCATTGGTATGGTCCAATTATCTCGTTGACCATAGGCTTTAGTAGTTCGCACAATATCCCTGACACTATCTTGTAGGCAATAGGGATTAGACGTATGCCCCTATAGTTAGAGCATACAGTCTTATCTCCCTTCTTGTGGACGGGGCAGAGGATACTCAGGATCCAATCGCCGGGTACTCGTTCTTTCTGCCAGATGGTGCTAACTAGCTGATGAATACACCTTATCAGCGTGTCGCCTCCGGTTTTGAACAGCTCGGCTGGTAAGCCATCGGCCCCTGCTGCCTTATTATTCTTCAGCCGACTTATTACTTGGCTGGACGGTATACATTCAATACCATCTTCTGGGATTGGATCTGTGGTATCTTCGCCGTCTTCACTACTATCGGATACCAACAGTTTGGAGAAATGTTCTTTCCATATCCTGAGCACACTGTCAGTATCAGTTACCAGATTACCTTGCTGGTCTCTACAGGAGGATGTGCCAGTTCCAAAGCCATCAGTTTGATGTTTCATTCTTTGGTAGAATTTTCGGACTTCATTCTGTCTCCTGTACATCTCGATTTGTGCACACTCCCGCTTTTCCATCTCTCTTTCCTGCGGAAAAGACGTTTCTCCTCTCTCCTTTTCTCCAGATACCTCTCTCGTGCGCTAAGAGTTGCTACTGATTGTAAAGTAGCCCTATATGCCGCATTTTTCTCTTCGGTAGCAGCACGACACTCCTTGTCATACCATGGGTTTCATGGTGGAGGTCTCTGGTATACAAGTATGGATTTTGCGGCTGTTTGCATGGAGTGTACAATATTTTGACTTTATACTAATATGTTATCGGGACGAGGAGTGCTTTCATTAAGCAATTGGGCTAGTTGAGTGGAATATGCTGTGGCTTTCTGTTGTGTTTGCAGCTTACCGATGTCCAACTTCCGCGTTGTATCTGTTCGTTTAATCTGGTACGTACCTTTACTGCAACAAGGTAGTGGTCCGAATCTATGTTTGAACCTCGAAACGATCGTACATCCAACACGCTCGATGCATGTCTTCCATCTATCACAACATGATCAATTTGATTACTTGTTCTTTGATCTAGAGACAGCCAGGTAACACAAACAACAACATTGTTCCACAACATCCCATACGGGACAAGGGAGACTTCTCTCATATCAATGAGTGCACCCCGATTCATATTAGCTCAATGATATGGGACCTACAGTTTATCGCCGAGTCCGAACGGCGTGTCTTAAGACACCACTTGTAGAGAAGTTTTTCATGGCTGAAATACTAGGAAATGGCGCCAACATTACTGAGGGGTATTTTGCCACCGTTGAAAATGTTTTGATGTTAGCTGGCCGGGGAATCGAACACACGACCCGTGCCAGGTGCCCTCATGAATATCGAGATGCTTAAATCTGGTACTGCTAACTACCATGTCTTTTGCAATTGCAAAGTCTAGCAGCCTCATACCATTGTCAGATGTGTCACTGTGGAGACTGAATTTCCCGACTGTTGGGCCAAAGATATTCTCCTTTCCAATTTTGGCATTAAAATCGCCTAGCATAATTTTAATGCCAAGGGCAGGGCAACGGTCATAAGTTTCTTCCAAGCGCTCGTAAAATATATCTGTGGTCTGTTCGTCCTTGCCTTCAGTGGGAACATGAGCTCAAATAAAGCTGATGTTGAAGAATTTTGCTTTTAATCGAATTGCAGCAAGTCTTTCATTCACTGGGGTGAAGCTGTAGACCAGATGTTTTAACCTCCGACCAAATACAAATCCGCAATCAAACTCATGCTTTGTGTCATGGCAGCTATAATACAGTGCGTCACCTTTAGGTGTTGCTGTAACGCCTTGCCTAATTCATCGTCTTTCCTGTATGGCAGTATTGCCGGCCTTGTACTTTTCAAGAACATCTGCCACTGCGTAAGCTGTCCCTACTCTATAAAGGGTGCGAACATTCCAGGTGCAGATTCGCAGATCATGGTCCTTAAAACGTTTACGGGGTTCATCAACTTTAGAGGGGTTTGTTTTTCTTTTCTTTCGTTTTTTCATAGTAGGCTGTTTTTTCTAGGGGATGGTTACTAACCGACGCCCAAACCCAAGATTTTAACGTTCTTATGGGCGAACGCGCGGCACATGTTAGCTCACTACCTTTAACGGGTGTTAAAGGCAGTTCCCCAGGTGACACCAAGGCGAGGTCAGTGTCCACTTCAGATGAAAGAGGGACCAAGATAAATCCTCTGATTTGCCATGTTAAAGCCGGTCAGGACCGTTCCTTGGTATCTTCCATCCCCTACGTCTCTCAATTGCTTTCCATTACCTATCCCTATTGGGATCATCAAATGCCATATATCAGGTAATTCGGTATCAGGTAAATTTAGCTAAAAGTCTCAAAATACTTTAGCTAAAATCCCCGAAATACCTTAAATCGGTTATATAAAAATCAGGTTATAAAAGAAATAAAATTTGGTTTCAAAATGTCCGCACCATTTAATGCTAGACGCAGATCAAATTTTGAAAATTATACATAAGTTATTTAGTTCTACTTTTACCTTGACAGGGAAATCGTGAAAAGTGCCAAAAGCCAAATACACTTTGGCTTTAACCCATTTTTTAACATAAATATAGCCAAATTTTTTAACAAGTTCTGATTTTATCCAAAAGCATTTAATTTGCATAATAACAATCACAAATTGCTTCAACTCTGTTAAATTTTCAAAATAATTGCCCATATATCAATGCATTGATATAACCGTGGTATTTTGTGAGCTATAACAAATTATCATATACCAGTGTAAAATTTGAGACACATCTGAACACTGGGATTTAAGGCATAAAACGTAAACATAGGTATAACCCCCAACATAATTGCAATTTTATTACGACTAGGGATTTTGGTTGGCCTCTGAAAACTACATTTCATTCTTCCGTCTTCGGAATGAAAAAAATGAGGAAAAAACTTAATATACCCTATATACTATGGTGGAGAGTATAAAAAGAAATTGCTTGTTACCTGTTAATAATATACTCCCACATTTGGGTTATTTTCCATGAACTCTCCGACAGCGTCAGAATTCAATAGAGTGTAGTGTAATGTTGTTGTTTGTTTTGTTGTTTCTTTTATTACAAGGCATCTGGCATCTGCGAACGCAAACAATTCAAATTAGCCGCACACACACATACATGACATTACTTAAATTTCCAGCCACTTTTATGTGGTGGCATTTCATATGAAAACATTCTGATGGTCGTGGTCGTCGGTCGGTCGGTACAATCGACTCAATACCAGGAAACACACCAAGTCTTTTGTTACCAAACTTTTTATTATAACGTTGTTTTTTCTTTCTTCCTTATTATAGTAAACGCAATCTCTCTGGAATTTAATTTACCGCTCGTTTTCCATTTTATATTGAAATCCAGCAGAGCATATCCATCCTCCTGATGCATATACGCGTTTTATTGCACATAACTTTTTTTGTGTGTCGGTTTTGTTCGTTTGCGTGCGAAACGGACTTGAATTGTTGAAATGGAAAAGGTAGAACATTTCCTTTTAAAGCGCTTTATTTTCAGCTTTGACCACCACATCAATTAATTTCAAAAGGAGCTTTAGTTTGTGTTGCTGTCTATTTTAAGTAGAGAGGTTGGTAATAAATATAAAAAACGCAGTCAATTTTAACAAATGAAAAACGGGTTGAATTCGCAAAAGAAAAATAAATCGAAATACTGGAATGTAAAATCAGTTTTTAGTTTCTATACTTCCTTACCCTGTCTATTCTATTATTAAGAAAATCATTAGCTCATTCAAGAATAGAATTCAAAAAATAGTTTTGAAAGTCTTTTTTTCTAGTCAAAACTCTGCTACTTTTAAACGGATAGATAGGTATATTCTCATAAGTTTTTTTGTACAGTTTTCCGATGGGTCAAAAAATTAAGATCGAAGTTAAATTTTGAGTTTTTTGTCATATTTTACATCAAAATATGCAAGTTTTTGAGTTTTCACATGTTTTAATCAATTAAAAAAGGTCAAACACAAATAAAATAAGTAAGAACGGCGTTAAGTTCGGCCGGGTCGAACTTGTTATACCCTCCACCACAAGTTGTATTGAAGTAAAATGGAATAATTAGTTTCCTTTCGTGTATGAAGAAGACTTAATACTAAATTTCAGCAATTTCGGTAAAACAATGTGAGGCATTGTTCTATGGGGGCTATTTCAAAACGTCGATCTATACCGACAAATTTCCCACTCAAAGAAGACTAAATACCAAATATCCTATATTTCGGTAAGAGAATGTGGCTAAAATTTAAAAAATACCGAAAAAAAATCTATGGGGATATAGGAAGACGTGGACCTATACTGATAATACTCTTCTGGAATATTTTACAACTCTTGGAAGACTAAATAACGAATTTCAGCCATTTCGGTGGGATATTGACGTCACAATCTTCAGTATTACGATAATCGTACCGTTCTAAGGCGGCTATATCGAAACGTGGACCTATACCGACGAATTTTAGTCGGAAGTGGGGCAATATGAAAGCGTGGACCTGTACAGACATATTTCTGGCGAACAGTTTTATATCACATTGAAGACTAAATACCAAATTTCAGTCATTTTGGTGGAATATTGAAGCCACAACCTTCAAAATACGGAAAATCGGCAGGTACCTTTCCATGGGGGCTATATGAAGGCGTGGACCTATACCGACAAATTCAAAAAGGGAAGTTTGAGAACCCCCAACGAAGTCTAAATACCAAATTTCAGCCATTTCGGTGGAATATTGAGGCCACAACGTTCAAAATACCGAAAATCGGGAGGTACCGTTCTATGGGGGCTATATGAAGGCATAGACCGATACCGACAAAGTTTTGGGGGAAAGTTTTATACCACTAAAGTACCAAATTTCAGTCATTTCGGTGTGATAATGAAGCTAAAACCTTCAAAATATCGAAAATCGGGAGGCACCGTTCTAAGGGGGCTATATGAAGGCGTGGACCGATACCGACAAAATTCTGGGGGAAAGTTTTATACCCCTAAAGAAGACTACGTACCAAATTTCAGCCATTTTGGTAGGATAATGAAGGTAAAACCTTAAAAATACCGAAAATCGGGAGGCACCGTTCTAAGGGGGCTATATGAAGGCGTGGACCGATACCGACAAAATTCTGGAGGAAAGTTTTATACCCCTAAAGAAGACTACGTACCAAATTTCAGCCATTTTGGTAGGATAATGAAGGTAAAACCTTAAAAATACCGAAAATCGGGAGGTACCGTTCTATGGGGGCTATATCAAAACGTGGACCGATATATCCCATTTTCAATACCAACCATCCTGCAAGTAATAAAAACTTCTGTACCAAATATTGGCTCTTTATCTTTAAAATTGCGAGCTGTATCTTGATTTCAACAGACAGACGGACGGACAGACGGACATGGTTATATCCACTTATAATTTTACCCTGATCAAGAATATATATACTTTATAGGGTCTCTGACGAATATTTCGATGTGTTACAAACGGAATGACATATTTAATTATACCCCTTCATATGGTGGAGGGTATAAAAAACCAAAAAATCATGGTAGAACAAAAAAAGGTAACAGTAATACCCAGCTGACTGAACTGGGCTGTAATGTTAGTGTCAAATTCATTACGACATTTTATGTATTTATTTCTATGTTTGAAGAATAAAAATATTCATCATCCTCAGCCTGTGTGGATTGAAATACTTTTTTTATAAAAAAACGTACGTATTTAGGGGGGTTTTCAAAACAATATGGATAGGATTAAAGCGCAAAAGTTTGCGGGGATATCGATAGATAGGGCTTTTTTTAAACTAAGTTTCGACAATATTTAGAGTACCATATTAGCTAATATTTTCGAACTTTCCACCTTCGAATTCGAAGAAATATTACGATATCCAAAGTGACACTTTGAAAGTGTCGACGAACGCAGTATTCGGTTCGAGCTCTCCAGCCACTACATATGGTGTCATAAGGGGTTTTTACAACTATCGGGCCTTTTTCTCAAGAAGAATGGACTTGCCATTGAAAAAACTTTTACTGTCATATTTAGCTCAATGATATGGGACCTACTGTTTATCGCCGAGTCCGAACGGCGTGTCTTAAGACACCACTTGTGGAGAAGTTTTTCAAGGCTGAAATACTCAGGAAATGTCGCCAACATTACTGAGGGACAATTTTGCCACCGTTGATAAATGTTTGATGTTGTAGCGAATGCAAGTTGCTTCAACAAAAGTCAAAGTGATCCGAGAGCAGGTCTTAAAGTGAATTTATCCAAAAATGTGTGTGGGAGGTACACGACGGAGTGGACAAATATAGTCCATATTCGAACCTGACCTATAACTGTTACACGCAGAAAAATTTATGTTAGAAATATGTTTGGATCCAAACAAATATATGTTTGGGACCGGTTGCAAACAAATATATGTTTGGATCCAAACATAATATGTTTGCGTCCAAACAAATATATGTTTGCAACATTTTGTAACATATCTCAATTTGATATGTTTGGGTAAAACATACTTTTTATGTTAGAACATTTTTTTCATGGGTGGAGAGAGGATGTTTGTCAACGAGAGTAATAACAGTGCTCTCGCGGCTGTGGAATGCTGCTTTATAACAGCGTCAGGCGATTAGGCGCCCGTGTGCGCTCATTTACCGTTGCTCTCCCCACACACACATTCCAACCCATTGAAAAAGTATGCACTCACACAATGACACCCCGTAAAGTATGCAATAGAAAAGTATGGTGCCTGACCCTGCTTTATAATAAAGAGTTGTGTGTATTGTATAATAGAAGACGTAGAAGCGAAGAAGGGGGCTTTGGTGGCATGTATGCGTCAAACTCGTGTGTTTCTTGTTTTGTTGTTGTTAACCAACGAAGAAGAAAAGAAGAAATGATATGAATTATATTTTTTTTCTTTCTTCAGTGTTTTAGTTGCCTTTGTAGAGTCAAGACGGTAAAGTGAGTGAATAAATCAGTGTTTTGTGTTTTCTTAAAGAAATTGTGTTTTTAGTAAATTAAATTCCCAATACATTTTATAATTGAATCGGAAAGTTGAATGGAATTATTTTATTGGACAAGGAAGAAATCGCATTTAATATTGGTAATTACATACATACTTATGTATATTTGAAATATGGCATATCCATATTTATTTATTACATTACATAATCATTTGATTCTAGATGCCGATTCCCCGCTGATGATTTCAACTAAGAGGACAATTTGTTTTATTTCACAACTAAGGAGAAGTGTTCAACTACGTTTCTATATATTTTTCCTTTTTAAAAGTGTGACTATTTACAAATTATTTCAATCAGTTTTTCTTTTAT
Source organism: Musca autumnalis (assembly GCF_047663935.1). Lineage (NCBI taxonomy): Eukaryota > Metazoa > Arthropoda > Insecta > Diptera > Muscidae > Musca > Musca autumnalis. The sequence goes on along the minus strand of NW_027411866.1, from coordinate 161,053,824 downwards.
TAAAGTGTGTTATGTATTTCTTTGGAATTTTGTATGTACCTATGTGTTTGTTCTTCTTTTGCCTTTTAATAAAAAACCACAACATTTGTGTGTATACTATAGAGATAGCCAGTGAGCTCTTACTGAGAGCAAGTGAGCACACATTTTAAAGTGTTTTACATTGAATTTTACGCTCCCTTGCTCTCAGTAAGCGCCCACTGGTGCATGTGTTTGTTTTTTTTTGTGCCTTTTGGGTTTGTATTTTTTTGCACCCAAACATATAAAATGTTTGCACCCAAACATAAAATTGTTTCCACCCAAACATATCTTTGTTTCCACCCAAACATATATCTTTGCACCCAAACATAAATATTTTTGCACCCAAACATATATATGTTTGCACCCAAACATATATTTGTTTCCACCCAAACATATATATGTTTGCAGACCCAAACATATATTATGTTTGGGACTGTTGCAAACATATATATGTTTGCTGCAAAATATGTTTGGGACATATGTTAGAGAGGCCGATTTTTTTTGCGTGTAGATATATTAGGATGTGTGAAGTATGCACAGAATAAGTTTGCACAGAATATTACGAAGGCCACATTCTGGACCGAAACGGCAGATCCGTTCGAGAGTTATCTTACGCTCCAACAACTACACACGGTGTCATAGGGGTTTTGTTTGCACCTTTCAGGCTATTTTCTCAGGAAGTATGAACATGCCCCTAATGAAACTTGTATCTACGTATGGTGGGAGTGAATATAAGTTGCTACAACAAAAATCAAAGCGATTCGAAAGCAGGCCCTAAACTGAACTTTTCCGAAATTTTGTGTGGGAGGTATCCGAAGAAGTGGACAGATTAAGTCCATATTGAAACCTTATCTAAGTCTAGTATACATTTCAGGATGTGCAAAGTATGGACCAAATCGGTTACTCCATTCAAGATTTATCGTGCGTACAAATGTTCCGAACATTTTCGAACTTTTGTGGGGGAGGTACCTGAAGGAGTATACCTATATAGCCCATCATCGAACTTAAACTAAGTTTGGACCAAATATTACGATTGCCAAATTTTGGCCTAAATTGGCTCATCCGTTTGAGAGTCATCGTGCGCACCAGCCAGCCAGACAGACATACAGACGGACATTGCTAAATCGACTCCAAATTGTCTGTCATACTTTACCATTATTTCGATGAGGACATTTTGCCCGTATGAAAGTTTATATAACCTTTCTAGCCTAAACGCTGAGGGTATAAAAACTATTTCCCATAAAGACTTCTTCATATCAATGACATGTAACCTCCTCCAAGGCCGAACGACGTGCCGCACACTAAAACACCGCTTATAGAGGCGATACAACATCTGTTAATATGGTGTGGTATTTTGATAAGTTTGAAAAAATGAAGCCCTAATAAACATGCGTTTTTCTGATTTCAAAAACAAAAGATTAAAACAGGTTCTCCTTATTATACCCTCAGCCTTTAGGCTAAAGAGGGTATTTACACTTTGATACGACCAAAAATGTGCCTCATCGAAATAATGGTTTAGACCCCAAGGATGTTTGTACGATATCCGTTTCAGACAATTTTGAGTCGATCTAGCAATGTCCGTCCGTCTGTTTGTCTGGCTGGTTGGTGCGCACGATAACTCTCGAACGGATCAATCGATTCGGTTAAATTTCGGGTATCGAAATATTTTGTCCAGATTTGATTTAAGTTCGAAGATGGGCCATATCGGTCCACTCCTTCAGGTGCCTCCCCCACAAAAGTTCAAAAATGTTCGGAAAAATTGTCCGCACGATAACTCTTGAAGGGAGTAACCGAATTAGTCCATACTTTGCACATCGTGACATTTCTACCAGACATAGATTAGGTCCGGGTACCTCCCACACAAAATTTTTCTTAAGTGCAGTTTAAGGCCTGCTTTCGAATCGCTTTGATTTTTGTTGCAGCCACTTGTATTCACTACCCCCAATACGACGATATAATTTTTTTCAGGAGCAAGTCCATACTTCCTCAGAAATCAGCACAAGATCTGCAAACAACCCATATAATACCATGTGTCTTAGTGGAGCGCACGATAACTCTCGAACGGATCAACATAGTTGGTTCAAATTTTGAGTCTTTCAATATTTTTTTCAAAAACTTAGTTTAAGTTCGATGATAGACCATATCGGTCCACTCCTTCCGGTACCTCCCCCACAAAGGTTCAACATTTTTCGCCAAGATTGTGGGCATGATAACTCTAGGAGGGAGTAACCGAATTGAGCCAATCATTGCTATTGGTAATATTACTTTCAGGGGTTCTAATATGGACTATATCGGTCCACTCATTTGGGTACCTCCCACACAAAATTTGAAAAAAATATAGTTTAACAACTCCTCTCTGATCTTATTAATTTGTGATGCAGCAGGTTGCACTTGCGGCCCCTGTTACGACGTTGTACTTTTTTCGTGGGCAAGTCCATACTTCCTGATATAATGACCCAAAAAGGTCCAGAAAATCCTACCGGCACCACCTAAACTGGCTAATGTGTAAAATAACCCTTTAAGAGAGAAATCGATTTAGCTCAAACTTTGTAAATTGAAAAGTAAAATTGTAATATATTTAAATTCAGAAAATTAAGTACAACATATTTAATTATATAAATATCCATAGACTAATAAAAAAAATATTTCCTACAGATTTGTATTAGGTCCGAATATGTACTACATCGGATCACTCCTACGGGTACACCCTACCCAAAGTATGGAAAAAAATGCCCTTTCTATCCTGGAAAATTTTCCCAACAGCTAAAAAACCTGCAGAAGTATTGTGTTAACTTTTTTCTTCGGGTACGTGGCTGAGGGTATATCTCTGTCGGCTCAGCTGACTGATACTTTCATGCTTGTTTTCCATTCCATTTCCATAAAAAATATATAGATAAAGACTTAAGAAACAAACTTTGTTAATTTTTATAACCACAATGGCCCAAGGTTGCCCACAGGCAACATTTGGTAACTCCCTAACCACGAAGAGTTTATAAGAATTGTTTTCACAGAGGACTTATTTTTGCGACTACTAATCGTAATAAATATTAAAAAATATTTTTGTCTTTACGGAAAAAATTCGGGGTTCAAAGGGTTAATATGGGAAACAGTATGGAAAACACACATTTTTACCCATGTAATGTTAATAAATGTAAAAAAGAGCTAAACGTTCATAACTGTACGTGTGTAAAAATATAAATGGCAACATTCTGTGAAAACGGAACTTTGTTCCATTTGCAATACCATAGTTATAGAAACTTCTATACCAAATTACAAAGCTCTATCTTAAAAATTGCGAGCTGTATCTTGATTTCAACAGACGGACGGACGGACAGACGGTCATGGTTATATCGACTTAGAATTTTACCTTGATCAAGAATATATATACTTTATAGGGTCTCCGATGAATATTTCGATGTGTTACATACGGAATGACAAATTTGATTATACCCTCCATATTATGGTGGAGGGTATAATAAAGATGAAGCCAAGTCAGAGATGCACAAAACAATATGTGTGACTGTAGCGGTTAGAGTACCAAATTTCTCCTCCGAATGAGCACAAAATTTAAAAATGTTGTTTCTAATAGATTTTCTTTATTTTTTTAATATTATAAATTTTAATATTAAAAAAAGCAATCGACGCTAGGGTATGCACTCGTTCATCCCTGAACCAAGTCATTTATTATGGCCATTTACCAACACCAAAACAAACAAATTCTTCTGGTGATTTGGAATATTAAAAGGTTTTCGTCTCCTCCATTCCAACCTCTATTTTACATTATTGAAATTCAAATTCCATTCAAAAGTAAACAAAGAATTTCAAATATCTATAATATTGTTTTATTTCCCATTTATAAAGTGGACACACCCTGCCTGCGATTCAAAAGATTCTTCTAAGTGAACTAGTTTTATGTTATTTGCCCAGAGCTAGAAAACAATAATAAATTCGTTTGCAACAAATAAGTATTTGCTTCGCTTACTTCGTTAAACGAAATCCTTCTGTGGACCAATCACATTGGATGGTTAGTCAATGTTTGTCGGTTGTTGCCTTCAACATTTCGTGATTATTGAAACTGTTGTATGCTTTTTGTCGTTGTTGCCGTTACTATGCGTCGTCCTTGCATTTGCAAATTGAGTTTTTCAGTTAGCACGTGGCAGCTGAGCAGACAGAAAGGCCGTGAAAGTAGGTTGGTGTTACCTCTGCAAGTGTTTAATAGAAAACGGCACGTTGTTGTGTCGCCTAAGTGCTTTTGTAATAATCATCCATGGCAAAATGTTTCATCTTAAAATGCTTTTAAAGTTTTGCCATTAAATGTGCTCGTAAGGTGCTAAAAACTTGTTAAGCACTTTTATTGCGCTAAACAATAGGGAAAAAACCCTCAAGAAGAAAAAGAAGAAGAAGAAGACATCATAAAAGCCAAGTTAAGAAACTATGCATCGACATTACGCTCATCTAGTTAGCCAGATGGGCGGGTAAGTTAGCTTATAATGGATACTCATTTTAAAAGTAATTTTAAACATTTTAACTAATATTGAGTCATTATGTTAAGATGTGAAATATTAATAAGGTTTAGGATTTTACGAAATGAAATTGATTTTAAAATATTAGAAACATGCAGTACAGCACTTCCAATGCAAATGGAGAAATAGAGTAGGCTATTTGTATTTGAAATACTAGCAAATCCGGGTCCGTGTTGCTGGCCCGTAGTTTTGTTTTTTAATAGCAATTAAAAACAAAAGGTGTTTTCAACTTATTTGGGTCTATTGGCAGATGAGATTGAGGATTTTAACTTTATCAACAGATTTTATCTGTAATCCTTCCTTTCTCTTACGGACTTTGTCGGATTTTTCCACACAAAGATGCTGTTTAGAATTGATAATCGTAACTGTTCGTTTAGGTTTTACCATTTTTGAGATATAAAAGTTCAGGTCACATTTTTAGGTTTTTTGTTAGGTTTTCACGATTTTGCGTGAAAACTGAAAGTCTTATCGAAACGGGGCTAGAGAAAGTCTTATAGCTGTAACAATTCTCTAAAAGATCGGCTTGTAAAAATTTTTCCGAGGTTGTACCATTTTTGAGATATATAAGTTTAAGTTGGAAAATTGCAGTCATGACTCATGGCATTGTTTTATAAAGAGGCGATATAGTCAGTGCATTGTCCAAATTTCAACTTCTATATCTTGAAATAGGTGACGTAGGGGATGGAAGATACCAAGCAACGGTCCTGACCGGCTTTTACATGGCAAAGCCCAGGATTTATCTTGGTCCCTCTTTCATCTCAAGTGGACACTGACCTACCCGTGGTGTCACCTGGGGAACCGCCTTTAACACCCGTTAAAGGTAGTGAGGTAACATGTGCCGCGCGTTCTCCGTTAAAAACTTTGGTTTGGGCGTCGGGTTAGTAACCCTCCCCTAGAAAAAACAGTATACTATGTAAAAACGAAAGAAAAGAGGACCATGATCTGCGAACCTGCACCTGGAATGTTCGCACTCTTTATAGAGAAGGTGCAGTCTTCGCATTGGCAGACGTACTTGAAAAGTACAAGGCCGACATTACTGCCATACAGGAAATACGATGGATTGGAAAAGGCGTCACAACAACACCTAAAGGTGACGCATTGTATTATAGCTGCCATGATGTAAAAAGACTAAAACATCTGGTATCCAGCTTCACTCCAGTGAATGAAAGACTTGCTGCAATTCGAATAAAAGCTCCCACTGAAGAAAAGGACGAACAGACCAAAGATATATTTTACGAGCGCTTAGAAGAAACATATGACAGTTGCCCTGCCCATGACATTAAAATCATTCTAGGCGATTTTAATGCCAAAATTGGAAAGGAGAATATCTTTGGCCCAACAGTCGGGAAATTCAGCCTCCACAGTGAAACATCTGACAATGGTATGAGGCTGATAGACTTTGCAGCTGCAAAAAACGTGGTAGTTAGCAGTACCAGATTTAATCATCTCGATATTCATAAGGGCACCTGGCTGTCTCCAGATCAGAAAACAAGAAATCAAATTGATCATGTTGTGGTAGATGGAAGACATTCATCGAGCGTGTTGGATGTACGATCGTTCCGAGGCGCAAACATTGATTCGGACCACTACCTTGTTGCAGCAAAGGTACGCACCCGCTTAAACGTGGCAAACAAAGTACGAACAGACACAATACGAATATTAGACATCGGTAAGCTGCAATCACAACAGATAGCCACAGCATATTCCACTCAACTAGCCCAATTGCTTAATCAAAGCACTCCTCATCCCGATAACATATCAGCGCAATGGCAAAGCATTGTCCACTCCTTGCAAACAGCCGCAAAATCCATACTTGGATACCAGAGGCCTCCACCAAGGAATCCATGGTATGATCAGGAGTGTCGTGCTGCCACCGAAGAGAAAAATGCGGCATATAGGGCTACTTTACAATCCATAGCAACGCGTAGCGCACGAGAGAGATACAGGGAGAAAAGGAGAGAGGAGAAACGTCTTTTCCGCAGGAAAAAGAGAGAGATGGAAAAGCGGGAGTGTGAAAAAGTCGAGATGTAGAGGAGCCAGAATGAAGTCCGAAAATTCTACCAAAGAGTCCAGCATCAAACTGATGGCTTTGGTACAGGCACATCCTCCTGTAGAGACCAGCAAGGTAATTTGGTTACTGATACAGATAGTGTACTCAGGATATGGAAAGAACATTTTTCAAAACTGTTGGTATCCAATAGCAGCGAAGACGACGAAGATACCGCCGTCCCAATCCCAGAAGATGGTATTGAATGTATACCGCCCAGCCAAGATGAGGTAAAGACAGCAATAAATCGTCTGAAGAATAATAAGGCTGCAGGAGCCGATGGCTTACCAGCCGAGCTGTTTAAAACCGGAGGCGACACGCTGATAAGGTGTATTCATCAGCTAGTTAGCACCATCTGGCAGGAAGAACGAGTACCCGACGATTGGAACCTGAGTATCCTGTGCCCCGTCCACAAGAAGGGAGATAAGACTGTATGCTCTAACTATAGGGGCATAAGTCTACTCCCTATTGCCTACAAGATCGTGTCAGGGATATTGTGCGAACGACTAAAGCCTATGGTCAACGAGATAATTGGACCATACCAATGCGGCTTTAGACCTTGCAAGTCCACCATTGACCAGATATTTACCCTGCGGCAAATCCTGGAGAAGACCCAAGAGATGCAGATCGACACCTACCACCTTTTTGTCGATTATAAAGCAGCCTTCGACAGCCCGCTGCGTTCAAAGGTATTCCAATCCATGTCTGAATTTGGTATCCCCGCAAAGCTCATCCGGCTTTGCAAAATGACTTTAACTGACACGAGGTCCTCAGTTAAAATAGGAAAGAACCTCTCCGAAGAGTTTGGTACCAAAAGAGGTTTCAGACAAGGAGACAGCCTTTCGTGTGATCTCTTTAACATCCTGCTGGAAAAGGTTGTACGAGAGGCAAACGTCAAAAGAAGTGGCACAATCTACACCAATAGTCACATGTTACTTGCTTATGCTGATGATATAGACATCATGGGCCGATCAGTAAAAGAAGTAACTGATACCTTTATGAAGGTCGAAGGAGAATCTGCTAAAGTGGGTCTGGCGGTAAACGGTGAGAAGACCAAGTTGATGGTTTCGACGCGCAATGCGTCCATTGAGCTCGGACCGAATGTGGATGTTGGTTCCTATAATATTGAGGTAGTAAAAGACTTCGTCTACCTCGGCACCTCCGTAAACACAACAAACGACATCAGTTGTGAAATAAAAAGAAGAATTGTATTGGCCAACAAATGCTACTTTGGTTTAAGTAAGCAGTTTAAAAACAAAGCCACATCTCGTCAAACAAAAGTAACGCTCTACAAAACACTGATACTACCCTGGACCTGGGTACTTGCGCAAGCAGACATGGCAGTGCTTGGTGTGTTTGAGAGAAAAATTCTTCGAAAGATCTACGGACCAATCTGCGTTGACGGTGAATATCGACGTCGCATGAACCACGAGCTGTATCTGCTGTACAACGAAATCAATATAGTTAAACGTATCGAGATGCAGCGATTGCGTTGGCTAGGCCATATCATAAGAAGGAGCGATGATGACCCCGCTAAAAAGGTGTATAAACACGGACCGCTTGGCGGTGCACGCAGAATTGGCAGGCCAAGGAATAGATGGCGCAAACAAGTGGATGATGAGATGAAAAGGCGCGGTATTCCAGAAAGCGAAGCAACAAATAGAGATAATTGGTGATCTTTTCTTAGTTCGGCCTATAGGACAAATGTTCTGTAATGGGCCAGCTAAGTAAGTTAGTATATCTTGAAAATGGTAAGACCTACGAAAATATTAGAAGGGTCAATCTTGTAGAGAATTTTCACTGCTACAACATTTTCTTTAGTCCCATTTCCATAAGACTGGCTTTTTCCAAGCAAACTCGTGAAAACCTAAAAACCGCTAAAAATGTGAACTTTGGCTGCGAAAAATGAATTCCTCCTATTAACATTGTTGTTTCAGAATCCACAAAAAAAAACTTCCCAGGTATAAGCACCTTCCATTTAAAGTGTTTCAAGCGCACCGCGGAGTAGTTCGAACGAATTTGAACTCGAATCGTCTTAGTGAATCAGGCCATTAAACTCGAATTCTTCCACTTATTGAACCGTATATGTTTTTATACCCTCCACCATAGTATGGAGGGTATATTAAGTTTGTTTTTCCCGTTTGTAACGCATTGAAATAATCATTTTCGACCCTATAAAGTACATACATATATTCTTGATCAGGGTAAAACGCTGCGATCTACGCATGTCTGCACGTCTGTTGGAATCACTCAAACATCCACAAAAAATGGCGATAGGACGCTGAAATTTTGGAAAGATGCGTCTTTTGTTTGCAGGCTGGTCAAGTTCGATGATGAGCTACATCGGCCCTCGATTTGGTATAGCCCCCATATAACGTTACCGCCCGATTTCAGTTATTATTCCCTCCACCATAATACGGAGGGTATAATTAAATTTGTCATTCCGTTTGTAACACATCGAAATATTCATCGGAGACCCTATAAAGTATATATATTCTTGATCAGGGTAAAATTATAAGTGGATATAACCACGGACATGGTGGTCCGTCCGTCTGTTGAAATCAAGATACAGCTCGCAATTTTTAAGATAGAGCTTTGTAATTTGTTATAGAAGTTTCTATTGCTCCTAGGATGTTTGGTGCTGCAAATGGGCTATATCGGTCCACGTTTTGATATAGCCCCCATAGAACGGTACCACCCGATTTTTGGTATTTTGAAGGTTTTATCTTCCTTATCACACCGAATTGACTGAAATTTGGTACTTAATCTTCTTGATCTTCGTTGGGGTTATAAAACGTTCGGTATAGGCCCACGCCCCCATAGAATGGTACCTCCCTATTTTCGGTATTTCGAAGGTTGTGACCTCAATATTCCTCCGAAATGGCTGAAATTTGGTATTTAGTATTTGTTGGATGTATAAAACTTTCCCCCAGAATTTTGTCGGTATTGGTCCACGCCTTCATATAGCCCCCATAGAACGGTACCTACCGATTTTCGGTATTTGAAGGTTGTAGCCTCAAAATTCCACCGAAATCGCTAGTATTTTTTATTTGGTCTTCCTTTGGGGTATAAAACTGTCCATATGAAATTTGTCGGTATAGGACCACGCCTTTATATGGCCCTCATAGAACGGTACCTCCTGATTTTCGCTATTTTGAAGGTTATGGCCACAATAATCAATCGAAGTATCTGAAATTTGGTAATTAGTCTTTCCCTTCTAATTTTGTCGGTATAGGTCCACCCCTTCATATAGCCCCCATAGAACGGTACGGTTTTTGCAATTCTGAAGGTTGGGACGTCAATATCCCACCGAAATTACTGAAATTTGTATTTTAGTCTTCCATTGGGTTATAAAACATTCCAGAATGGAATTATTAGTTCAGTTCAACGTCTTCCTATATCCCTATAGAAGCATATTACTTGATTTTTGGTATTTTTTTTAGGTTTTAGCCACATTATCTTACAGAAATATTGGTAATTTGTCTTCTTCATAAACGAAAGGAAACTAATTGTTCCATTTTACTTCAATACAACTCATGGCGGAGTGTATAATAAGTTCGGCATGGCCCGGCTTTACGCCGTTCTTACTTGTTTTTTATTTATTTATATTGGTTATTTTATTTTTAGTAACATTTTCGGACCGAATTAGGAATAATTTGACATTTATCGTTTATAGTGACGAAAAAATATATATTTCACAAAATATGAACATAGGTCCATGTTTTGGTATAGCCCCCAAATAAGGGTAACTCCGGATTATCGGTATTTTGAATGTATTGACCTCTCTATCGCACCGAAATGGCTGAAGTTTTGGTCTTTAGTGTTCGCTGGGTATAAAGAGCTTTCAACCAGAGATTTGCCGGTATAGATCCACGTCTTCATATAGCGCCCATAGAACGGTACCTCCCGATTTTCGGTATTTTGAGGGTTGTAAATACATTTTCTGGACGTATTTGACATTTCCTGTAGTCACGAAAGATTTCCACCAAAAATTGTCGACATATGTCCATGTTTCGGTATAGCACCCATATAACGGTACCTCCCGATTTTTGGTACATATTTTGAAAATTATAGCTGAAATTTTTGGCAGAACTAGATGTAATTTGATATTTCAGGTTCCCAGTGTTCCCGAAAGTTCTCCACCAAAAGTCGTCAGCATAAGTCCATAAGTATAGCCCCCATATAACGGTACCTCACGATTTTCGGTATTTTGAGAACTAAAGCTAAATTTTTGAAACGAACTAGCTATAACACTGTGACACAAAATGTAACTCAAAGTCTGGGGGTGGAAAATTTCTTTTGGAGATGAAAGCCCTTGATGGGTATACTAAGAAAACAAAAGGAAATTTTCGCCATAGGTCAAGTTTCTGAGATATCGCGCGATGAAGTTTTTGATTTTTTCCTTATAATATTAGGTAAAATAGCTCCATATCTCTGTTTGGCGTTGTTGTAGCTTCATTTTGAGGTGACATGTTTTCAGTCAAATCGATTGGCGAATCTTTTTGTAGAACATTTCATTCTTCTAACTCAATGGTTTTTATGTTCTTTTCGTCCTTTTTTTCTTGAACCGTAGTGAAAGTACCACAAGATGAGATTTTTCAGCATCCAAATATTCCACAAAAATGTTGATCAGAAAATTTTAGGTACGGTTCTCTTTGACAACTAATCAATTTTCTCCCGTTTTCATTGTCCTTTTTGACATTTAATCGGTTTTGGTTCAGAAATAAACTATGTTTTGTTTTTCTGTATATTCGTCATTGGGTATTTATAGGTATGTACACATAACCATCGGTTATTGCTTATGTAGACATCTGGAGTGCTTCTGAAATATTTACCACAAATAGCTATTGTAATGATGAACACGTTAATAAAAATGGAGGATAGATCCGGTTATCTTAATTTTGGAACCGGATATTCCGACATTAAAACCGATTTTTGAACCGGTTTTAAGTAACCGTCTGTTGTAATCACTCTAGTTTCAGAATAATTGAGCTAGAGCGCTATGCACCCGATTGTCCTTTATCCATAGGTAGGACAAGTTCGAATATTGGCTATATCGGTACAGCCCCCATATAACGGTACATCCCGATTTTCTGTATTTTGAGGATTGTAGCTACATTTTGCGACCTAACCACCTGTAATTTGAAGTTTGAGGTTCCCAGCGGTCACAAAACATCTCCACTAAAAACTTTCATTATAGGTCAGGCATGAATGCTTTTTTTAAGAAAAAGTTAACTACAACACATACGAACACTTACGCTCAGTTGTTTAGTCGTTGTTGGGAAGGCAACGGATTAACATGCACATGGATCTACATATTATTTTCTTTGATATTTATTAAAATTATTTTTTTCCATTAAAATTACAACTTTTAACACATAGTTCTTTATTTAAATTACATTTTTGAATCTCTCCGTATTGATTTAACAAGGAAAAATAAAAACCATAATAATATTTTAATTACTCTTAGAAAAATTCGGTTCTCTTTCCCATGTAATCACTCAGAATAGCATTCTCTTCGAGTGCACCTCTGATATAGGTACATGTTTTGGTATAGCCGTCATAAACGGTACCTCCCTATTTTCGTTATTTTGGAGATTTTAGCTACAATTTTCGACCGAATTATTTGTAACTCAACATTTGAGGTTCCCAGTGATCACACAACATCTCCACCAAAAACTGTCGACGTAGGTCCATGTTTTTGTACAGCCCCCTCTATATAAACATAGTTCCGTATTTTGGTAGAGCCCCTATATAACCGAACCTCCCGATTTTTTTTTTGATTGGCATTTGAGTTGCCAGTGGTAACCAAACTTCTCCACCAAAAACATAGGTCCATACTTTGATATAGACCCATATAAGGTTCCCGACCGATTAAATACATGTTTTATGCTTTTGTACCTTATTTAGGTATCTCCGTCTAAAATTGTGGACAGGAAAGAAAATAATTATTCCGTTTTAGTTCAGAATATTTGATTGTGGAGGGTATGAAAAGTTCGGCCCGGTCGAACTTTACGCTTTTTTACTTGTTAATATTAATTTTAATTAATTTCTCGTCAGAGTCGACTTAATAACCAATGATTTTTGCAAGTAAAAAAGAAAAGCCAAAGATTCGATATGTTTCGCGATTAAACACATCGGCAGTGGAGCGGCTTCGCTATCATCTAACTTTTCCTCTTTCAAATGAAATTTGTTTTTTACAATGCTGAATATTTGTTCATTCATTGCATGGCTTTCATGACAAACGCTTATTACCGTAGTCTTTGAAAGTTATGAGTTTTGGCTCTGAACACTAACACGCCGTGACATTACTTTTTTCATGTGTTTTTTAAGGATGTGGGTTCAAACCCCAGGCTGGCTGATTTATTTTTATTTTAAAATTTCGCCTATTAGGTCCACGTTTTGGTAAAGCCCTTTAAAACTGTATCACCGATTTCAGTTTTTTAATTATCTACATTGTCGGGTAAGATTGGATGTCCTTGGGCAAACATGGTTCCCAGTGATTAAAAACTTCCTTATCAAAAATTGGCCTACGTTGTGGTACAGCCCCTTTGTAACGGTACCGCCCGATTTTACCTGATTAGGTAAATTGTGGTATAAAAAGTTCGACCCGGTCGTTTAGGATGGATTGTGTGTCACATAAGACAAAATTTATTATTATTATTTTTCTTCATTCTACAACATTTATTTTGATTTATTCTAAATATTATTTATTCAGCTTATAACCTAAAAAGTTTAATTTTTGAAGGTTGTAGTGGAACAGTTAAAGGAACTTCCTGATTTCTCTGCCGGTATTGACTTCTACTTAGCGCAGCATACTGGAAATGGTTAAACGGATTTTTAAAATTTTGCCTTCCGTTTCCCAATAGTATTCTGTTGTGCAAAGTATTGCCTCGTTGAGCTTTTGTATGTTCATCTATTCCTCCGTTGAATGAGTTTCGATCACAACCAGATTTAAAACGTGACATTCTGTGAAATGTGGAACGTCTTTCCACGTCTTCTGATAAATCCTCATCAAGATCAATGAAAAAGGTATCCGATGAAGTTGATACTGAATTTGTGCCATTAGAGTTAGTTGAGGCAATGCGTACAATACGATTGTTAACTTCCGATAATGACATTTGTTCAGAATTATCCACCTACTGAAAGAAATATCACAATTAGATGAAGAAATCGTAGGTTGAAGATTAGAATGAAAAAAATGCGCCTGCTACAAATTTAAACAATCGGTGGATTTAAAGACTACAAGAGACAGGGTTTTAAAGATTTTTTAATAACACTTTTTTAAATTTAAAATTAAAAACATGTTAAACGGACGAAACTGTTGCAGAATTAGGTATGGACTGAAAGAAGACACTCTCAGGCATCATTCTGCTAAAACAAAACTGTGTTCCATGCTGTTCCCCAAATTTATTAACACGGTACTTAAAGGCAACAATTCTACCTACCTAACAACAATTCTACCTACCGAACTTTTTATACCCTCCACCACAAAATACTCTTACCCCCCGTTTACACATGCAAGTGGCAGTTCGAAAAACACAAATACATTCACACATATTCATTGCCACACCAACTAACAACCTCACTGCCGACAAAATTTTCATGTCAGTAATCAATGTAAGTGCTTTGAAAGTAACTTCAATTTTTTTCCGAACGTCTACACATGCAAGTGTCAGTTCGAAAAAATTGAAGTTTCGACTATAATATGTATACACAACTGTCTGTAAGTTACTTGCATGTGTAATCATTGGGTAAATTAAAATGGAACAAGTAAAAAAGCCTTTGCTGAAAGAGACATACCCACAGCCTATGTGAATTGAAACTTTCAGACGGATCGAATGAGTTTATGGTCTTTTCAGAATTTTGTGGCCCTTTTTAAACATTTGAACTTGCCGACAAAAATGTGGATTAGGATTAAAGTTCAAAAGTATTGCGGAGCAGGTACATAAAGGAATGGACCGACTTGGTCCATTATGGAAGTAGATCTTATTTTGGCACCGCCGTAAACACAACCAACAAGCAGTTTAGGAATAAAGCCACATCTCGTCAAACAAAAACAACACTTTACAAAACACTGATACTACCCATGCTGATGTATGCTTCAGAAGCCTGGCTACTTGCGCAAGCAAACAAGGCAATGCTTGGTGTGTTTGAGAGAAAATTTGTTCGAAAGACCTATGGACCAATCTGCGCTGGCGGTGAATATCGACGTCGTATGAACCACGAGCTGTATCTGCTATACAACGACATCGGTATAGATAAACGTATCGAGATGCAACGATTGCGTTGGCTAGGACATATCACAAGAAGGAGCGATAATGAACCCGCTTAAAAGGCGTATAAATTCGGGCCGCATGGCGGTGCACGCAGAATTGGCAGGCCAAAGAATATATGGCGCAAACAAGGGGATGAAGAGATGACAAGGTGAGGTATTCCAGAAAGCGAAGCAATAAACAGAGAGAGTTGGAGATCTTTTCTTAATTCGGCTTATGGAACAAATGTTCTGTAATGGACCAGCTAAGTAAGACCTTACCTTTAGTAAGTAACCGTATAAGATGGCGATGCTTTGTGGAAGCCCTATTCTCCCAAGAGGAGTAACAGGAAACAAAAAAGACATACGACATCGTAATACGTTGTACAATCCTTTGACCAAGTCGGTTTATCCCTTCGAAGGGTTTCTTACGTATTACCCAGTTTAGTTGGTGCCAGCAGGCTTTTGAGAGAATTTGGGCCATTATCTCAGGAAGCATGGACTTTCCCAGAAATTAATTGCCGCATCGTAAAAGGACCCACAAGAAATTTTTTTGGAAAAAAATTCAAAACGATCCGAGACGAGCTGTTAAACTTTTTCCAAATTTTGTGTGAGAGGTACCCACATGACAGGGCCGATATAGTCCATATTCCAACCTCACACATGACTAGATTAAATTATACGATGTGCAAAGTTTGGATTAATCAAAACCTCCCTGCTAGAGTTACATTACGTATTTGTCATTTTTGTTGGTGCCGTCAATGTTTCTTGGAGCTTTTAGGTCCAAGAAACCTAAAAAATTTTACAGTCGTAAAGGGGACTGCAAGGACAATCTGCTGAAAAAAATTCAAAACGATACGGGAGGAGCTCATAAACTTCACTTATTCCCAATTTTGTGTGGGAGGTACCCGAAGAAGTGGACTGATATTGTCCATATCGCCACCTGAAATGCCCAAAGACGTAACCCTTTAAGGGTTAAGTTTTTGGGCATTTCAGGTGACGATATACTAACCCGATCTGTACCTGGAAGTAATATTACGATATGCTAAGTTATGACCAATTCGATTATTATTGTGAGAGTTATTGTGTGCACTATTTTAGCTAACATTTTTGAAAATTTGTGGGGAAGGTACCGATATATGGCCCACCTAAATATTACGAATGCCAAATTTTGGACCCGAACTGTTTCTTCTTTCGAGAGTTATCGTGTGCATCAGCCAGCCAGAGAGACACACCGACAGACATAGCTACATCGACTCCAAATTGTCTGAAACAGATTTCGTCCAAACATTCTTGGGGTCTAAACCCATTATTTCGATGAGGCACATTTTTAGTCGTTTTAGCCTAAAGGCTGAGGGTATAAAAATCCCGTTTGGCCTTCTATTAAAACATTGAAATCTGAAACCATTTAGGAAAACATACCTCATTAGATTTTCGTATATTTTCATTTTCTTCATTCTTATGGGGGTTTTGAATTTTCCTCTTGGGTTTCTTTGGAGTAGGCGGTCCACGCTTTTTGTTTTGATCAACTTGAATGTTCTCCTCACTAGATAATTCATCTTGGAATTCTGAGAATTTCTTATAACGGACTGGTGGAGGGAGGGCAATGTGTGGTTGCGTTAAATTACGAGAAGTTGTTGGAAATTCACCGGGTAGGTTTTTAAGATTTTGAATTTGTAAAAGATATTTAATATCCTCTACAATGCTATTGCGTTTATTTGTGGGTAGTGCTGTTTCACTATGCTGCGGAATTTGTATATCATGCTTTTCATCCAAAATTAAGTGAATGTTTCGTAAAATTTCGTAATGCTCTTGTAGAGCTTCATTTATTCGCTCCGCCTTTGGTTTGAGAATTTTTTGCAAAGCGATCAGAATTTGTTCCCTTTGATCTTTGGTATAATGTTTGGAAGGTTTTAGCACGCACTTGGGATTTAAAATGATCCCAACATCGAGAAGTTTGATATGTTTTGTTATGTGTTTATTTTCTTGGGTTATTGATTTTTGGGATTCGGGGGAATTAAGTTGGAGTGCTCCTTCACGGCTGGTGTCCCTTGCTATTGTAGCGGGATTAAATATTAAATATAAATCTTTTAAAATTTCCTCTATTTCTTGAGGTTTATATTTCGTCTTTGTTGGATAAATAAGTTCTGTAAGGTTATTTTTGATTTCATTACGCATTTCGTTCCGTTGAAAATGAGCTTCCGCCTGGACCGATAATATATCCGTTTGTACTTCTTCGGAAACTTTATTGAAGTTTGAAAAATTTATACTTGGTTTTGGTTTGGATTCCAAAGAGAGATCAATGGATTTTCTTGAGAGAACTTCTGTAATGGATTCTTGATTTAATGTTGGTGTCCTTAAATCGGGAAATCCAAAAGATTTGATGTCATCCAGGGTAGCTATAGAGGGTGCTATGTTTGGATTTTTAAATTTGATGGAACATTCAGATTTTAACTCCAAAGGTGTGGTTGAAACTTTTTGCTTGTCTTCTTCAGTTTTGAAAGATTGTTCTGATTTTAGGTATGTAGGGGCCTCCATTGTATCAGTGTTGGGAGGCTCAAACGAAGGATTTGATTTAGCTGAGAATGTTGTAGAGGCCATGGATTCTTTGGACAGCATTTTGTTTGTAATTTTCATGGTTTCTTGATCTAATTTTTTACCTTCATTTGTAGATGCTTCGAATTTTGAAGGAATAGAAAATTTTACATTTTCAGCTTTTGTTTCCGTTGAAAGTTTTGAAGGTATTGCAGCAGCAACATCCTCGAACATTTTTGAGAATAATGGTTCCGTGAAGTCCAGTTTGGTTGTGATTTTCAAAGGATCTCCATCATTGTTTTTGTTTTCCCACGAACTTTGTTTTGGGCTTGGGTTCAGAAATTTAATATTTTCAATAATTTCTGATGGAATTGCAGTTGCTTCTTTTGAGCTATGTTGGTGCGGCAACTCTTCGTCCAATACGTCCTTCAAGATTTCCACACTTTTTTCAGTTTCCATGTTGGTCTTCACAATTTCTGTAATGATGGGAGTTGTCATTTCTTTGTTCACACATTCATTAATATCACAAGAAACCATAGCCTGAAGGACTTGCCTGGGTACGTGTTTGTCCTGTTCCACCCGACTCTTGACAATATTAAATATTTCCACCAATGACTCACAAGGTCTATTAGCAACTGGAGGTCCAAGATCCAAACTGGAACTGGAACAGGAATAGAATATATCACTGGTAAGGTGAAGCTTGCCATTATCTGTTTGTTGCTCAACATGTGCGGAACATTGCCCTGTGATTTGCCCATCCGCAGTCTGGGTTTCAGCAGCCAATATTTGAGCCTTGTGTTTAAATTCCTTATTTAGTTTCGATTGTTTCTTTTTTGGTTGGTCTATTTCAGCATGAGCTTCCATGGCTATTTGGGTTTGTACGAATTGTGTTTCACCGTTACCATGTTGTATTTGAAGATTTATTGGCAGGATAAAGGATATGGGTTGCATTTGAAGGGATTTATGGTGGTGTTTTTTGTGCGATTTTGATTTATTATGACTTGAGGGATGTGTTCTTTTATACTGTTGCAAATTGTCGTTGGTATTGGTAACTGGCATACATGTACAGTTGTTGATATTTCCAAAATGTTTTGGTTCGAAATCCTTGCTACCTACAAGCTGTGATTGGTCATTTGCAATATTTCTGGGGTCAGTGTGGTTTTGCAGTTCTTTATTCCCACATGTACACCTTAATGTAGGCGACTTCTCATCATTTAAACAAGGTTCTAAAGGAGGTGCCATGAGATTGCTTAAATCCGAGGCATTTGAAAGAGGACAGTCTGCAGTTTTAATGTTGACATCTTCTCCCTTTTTATCAGCTTTAGAACATTCTGAAGACTCATCCGTAACCTCCACATTAGCCTCAAGCATCGTTTCTTTGTTAACATTGTTATCCGTATTCCCCCTTAAAGGACTTTTAGCATCTTCTGCAAGGTCTCCTCTTAACATATCGCATTTTTCACAGCTATTTAAACCAGCATACGCCTTATCATGCTCAGCACAAAGATATGGACAACCATGAGGTGAACAATTATTTGGATTTTGATCTGCTCCCACGTTCCAATATCTTTCAAAAGAAGGCTTTTTATCTTTTGTTTCGATTTTACTGTCAGAGATTATTTCCATGCCACATGGACTCATAACAACACTTGAAACATCTAAAGGCAACTTTTGGCTATGAGAATACTTGTATTTATTTTCCAAATCTCTCTTTAAATCCCCACCCTTTCCACAAGCTTTCCTTGCGCATTTCTTAAATTTCCCATCAACGATTTTATTTTCCTCCTTTTTAGCTTTGTGATAGGCCCTTTTAAAGGATTTATACAAAATATGTGATGTCTGAGCCATTTCTCTTAAAAGAGCTTTAAACTGGTGGGGATTATTTATACGATGGATAACATCTGCCATAGATTTGTGTTCAGTTTCCACATTGCCTTTGGCATCTTCATCGGAACCTTCCAAGCAATCATAAAATATTTCCTCATTTCCTTTGTTTTCTCCGTATGTTGTTTCTTGGGGTACAAATATTGGTTCCGCACAGAGATAACGTAATGTTTTCTCCTTGGCTACTTTTAACAGGGGACAATCGTAGACACTGTGATGACATTGCGGCGGAGTCTTATGCTTGCGTTTATTTGTATTTTCAGTAGTCTCACTCATTTATAGATTTGAATACAAAAATAATTTTGAACGAACATAAAATTTTGAAAATGTAGTTTAAAAATTAAAAAGAATTTTATTTATTTTTATTAATGACATTTAAGTTATACACTGAGAAGAATTTTGTGTTCTAATGTCATGTTCACACGAGCGTTGCAATTACGTTGTTCGCCTGTCGAACGACGTACACGAATTAACCCGTTTCCACGACACCAGTTGATGTGGCAGTGAATATGTGTGAGTGTATTGGTATTTTTCGAACTGTCACTTGCATGTGTAAACGGGGGGTTAGTCCTAATCCACATTAGGAAAGTTTACTTGCGGCAAGTCTCTGTTTGTAGGCATGCATGGTAGAACAAAAATAAGGTAAAGTTAATACTACAACAAATACATGGTAGAACAAATATAAGGTAAAGTAAATACTACAACAAATACAACTCGAACAACAACCACAAAGGAATTTGTTTTTGTTTGTAACGTTACTGCCAGTTGTACTTGTAAACAAAACAAGGAAATGTCTATAACATGGTTTAATAAGAAAGGTTAGCCAAAGCTTTATGTCAATTTAATTTTTTTCATTCGAGTATGCCTACAACTTCAAAACAATAGTTGTGTTCCAGAACCTGCAAAATAGTACTATATTGCACTATTTTTCAAATTTTTACTACAAAAGTGTTCCAGTACCCCTAAAAGTAGCAAAAATTTTACCCAAATTTAAGAGAGCAAGCACAAAAATGGCTTTCTCTTCTGCTATTTTCTACTACACAAATTTTGTGTAGTAGAAAGTAGCAATGTTGTTTGACGTTTATTTGATAGAAAAGAAAAAAAAATACATACGTCATACAATTGTGAAAACAAAAAATTAACAAAGATTTCTTTTGAATTTAAAAGAAATGGATAAAGATTTATTTCTACACATTCTGGATGATTCCAGTAGTGAGGATGAATTCGTGTTTGAGGAATCAGAGGACGAGGAGCTACTCGAGAATTTAGTACTGTCGGTAAAAGGTAAGTTGAAAAAATATAAGGAACAGGTCCTCCATGAGGTCCTGAGTAAAACGAGATACATTGTCTTCCACAAGACCATACTTCCAGAGAAATGTGCCATCCAAGTTCCGTAAGTATGGGTAAAATTTCCCTCTGAAAAATAAAAGTTTATGTGGACTGCCGGCCTTTGGATGGAATTTTAAGACCTTCACCTATGGATAGGATCCAAAAGCGGCTAATGCAAGTGTGAGAGTATTAGTCAGCTGCGCCGACAGAGATATACCCTCAGCCACATTTCTAAGGAAGTATGGACTTGCTCACACAAAAACATGGGTATTTACGGAGCTTTAAATGGCCATATCTCGGGAAGTATGGACTTGAGCAAGACAAAATGTATCTCGTTTTACTCAGAACCTCAGGGAGGACCTGTGGTATATATATTAACTTAATGCGGGACCGGGCATGAACTCGGCATATGCCAAGTATAACATGACTTTTGTAATTTTAATAATCTTAGGAAGACGAAACTCAATTATCAACTATAGCACGTCTGTTATCACGAAATACACGGAGGAAGAATTTAAAATGCACTTTCGCATATCCCGAACCATGTTTAACACACTATGTTCTATGTTTGCAGATAGCGAATATTACAAAAAGCTTCGTGCTGACAAAAGGATGTCCAGTGAGGACCATCTTGCAATTTTTCTTTGGTTCGCTGGACACGAAGCCAGCTGTTTCAGGGATATTTCAGATCGGTTCAACGTAACCATATCAACTGTAAGTCGGACGATAACGCGAGTTACAAACTTTTTGAGCCGCCTCAGTCCGCAAGTTATAAAATGGCCCACCGCTGAAGAAAAAGCTGCATCTAGCCAGTTTTTCAAAGCAAGATGTGGATTTGCAGGCGCCATTGGTAAGATGAATACAAATAGTTTATCGTGTTATTAATAAATATGGAACAAAAATACCTACTTATTCGGAACCCGGGCCATAACAACTATAAAGTAATATATTTGTATGTTGTAACGCTGGTATGGATGATTATTCATACGACGCCAATATTTACGGTCCACGCCGTGTGTGGACTTTGGATGAAGCCGGTCCTATGGTAGACAGTCTGGAGGATATATATTCTATGGGTGTTTTCGAGGACAATTAAGGGCTAAATTGAATTGAGTGGCGCGCCAAAAACAACAACCACATGAAAAAAGTGAAGTGATACCACCTTTACTTACACTGTTTGTATGTGATTGTTGTAGCGCGCCACTCAACGGACTGTATGAAATTGGGCCTTTAGTGCTTTCTTGAAGCAAGTGACCAAGAGTAGAGCTAATATCGTCTAAATTTTGAAGGGTTTCAACCATTTTCTGTGTAGCTAAATTTAGACGATTGAGAATCTTGGTTGTAACCAGAAATATATGAATCGATATTAGTTTATCTAGTCCGGTCAAAATAGACAAGCGTATAAGGGGGAAATAGCAAAAATTCCCACAAAGCTGAATTTTGGTGGAGAGCTAGGGTTGGCCATTAGAAGCAACGTCCTAAAAGTCCCCATCGATCCCATGTGTGCTAAACAAGTTATTCGGGGTCAAAGGTCATTTTTGGAAGCATTATTCAGTTTTTTTTTTCCATTTTTCTCAAAAACGGTAAGACTTAGGAAAAGTCGGCTAAAATAAAAGTTGTAGAATTAATAATTGTCTACAAGATTGGTCTTAATGATTTTTAAAAAAGACTTACCATTTTCGAGATATCGCGATCTAAAGGTCAAATAAAAAATTAGCCGCGTAAGTACACTATGAGCGAACCGGTTAAATTAATGACACTATGTGTTAGATACTTTCATAAGCTTTCAAACGATATCCACTTTGCAGTAATCGATTCAGTAGAACCGGGTCTAACCCGGTTTTTAAATTTGGCGTTTCGGGTCGAATAACCGGCGAACCGGATCTGCAACCGTTGGAAATTATACATTTCCGTAATCAGCGCAACAATCCCTACCTTCTGACAAAACTTGAAAAAAATCGGAGAGTTTTCGTTGGGGTCGTTCCCGTTGGGCTTACAATTACACATGTGGGTTAAATGGGCTATTTTTGCATAAAATGGCTCTAACATTGAATCACTCTACTAAACACGCTCCGATTTTGTTGGAATTTTTATAAAATATAGCTATAATTTCGCTCTTCAAGAAAATATATTTTTTTTGGGGGGACAGATCCGGTTACTTCGCTTATTTTAGCCAGTTCGTATGAATATGTGCATATTTCCCTTATAAGTGCATAAAAATCATGTGTTTTTTAGAACAGCTATATCTCAAGAATGGTTCCTTCTAGGGAAAAAATTATATAGATCAAACTTGTAGATAATTTTTCTCTCTACAATATTTACTTTAGTCACTTTTTGATTAGATCAACCGTTTTCAAAAAATAAATCCGAAACCTTAAAGCCATTAAAATTTGACCTTTGACCCCGAAAAATTTGTTTTGCACACATGGGATCGATGGGGACTTTTAGGACGTTGCTTCTAATTCAGCCCTGTGGGAATTTCAATGTCTATTTTGACCGGACTATATCGGATTATACATGATGAATAACATGATGATCTGAAGACAAACTAATATTTTAAATATGAATATTTGGTATGGAAAATATTGTAGTATCAGTTTAAAATACTACTGATACTGTAAATAACAATATCTTTTTTCATACGAGAGGACTACCAGAATATACAATATATATGTGTTTTGCAATGTAATAGCAGTATTAACGCTAACGATACGACCTAATATTTGCCTTATCGAAATAATGGTTTTAGAAGCCAAGTATGTTTGGACGAAATCCGTTTCAGAAAATTTGGTGTCGATTTAGCCTTGTCTGTCTGTCTGGACCAGCTGATTGGGTCCAAATTGTGTACATCTTAATATTTTCACCAAACATAGTTTAATTTCGAAGATGGGTCACGTCGGTCCACACCTTTCGGTACCTCCACTACAAAATTTGGAACATGTATAGTTTAACAGCTCCTCTCGGATCATATTAAAATTTTCTACAACAGGTTGTCCTTGCGGCCCTGTTACGACGGTGCACTTTTTCCGGAGACAAGACCATACTTCCAGAGTTAATAGCCCAAAAGCTCCAATAAACCCTGCCGGCATCAATTAAAGTGGCTAGTGAGCAAGATAACTCTCGAAGGGAGTAACCAATTTAGTTTTGCACATCGTATTATTTGTTAAAGACTTGGATTAGGTCCGAATATGGACTACATCGGACCACTACCTCGGATACCTCCCACACAATGTTTTGAATGAGTGCAGTTTAATGACTCGTCTCGGATCCTTTTGAAATTTTTTGCAACAGTTATCCTTGGGGCCCTTGAAGCGACGGTATATTTTTTCGAGGTCAAATCCATACTTCCTGATAAGTTGGTCCAAAACCCCTCTAAAGACGTCAAAAATATTGTGTTTACTTTGTCTCCTACCGTTTTTGAGAAAAATCAAAAAAAAACCAGTAAGGAAAGGATCATAGTCGGGCGGGGCCGACTATATGATACCCTACACCACTGTGAATATGTAAAATATAGGAGATATGTATCAATTTGAACTGATTTATATACATATATATACACATCCCAAATTTCATCAAAATTAGACAGAGCGGGCGAAAATATACATAGGAGCTATATCCAAATCTGAACCGATTTCGATATAAGTTGTTACACTTATTTCTAGACTAAATTCAGTCACACATTCCAAATTTCATCAAAATTGCACGTAAATAGCGTGTTTGCAGCAAATACGTCAAATCGGCCGAAAATATATTTGGGAGCTATATCCAAATATGAACCGATTTCGATGTAGTTTGGGACATTTATTTTGAGACCGAATTCAGTTACACATTCAAAATTTCATCAAAATCGGACGTATATAGCGTGTTTGGTGCAGCAAATACGCCAAATCGGCCGCAAATCGGGGGGTACCGTTATATGGGGGCTATACCAAAACGTGGACCTATGTCCACAAGTTTTGTTATATATGTTTATTGACACTTAAGAACCCTAAATGTCAAATTATAGCCAAATCGGTCTGAAAATGTAGCTGAAAACGTCAAAATACCGTAAATCGGGGGGTACCGTTATATGGGGGCTATACCAAAACGTGGACCGATATATCCCATCTTCGAACTTGATCTTCCGACGGCTAAAAAAATGGTATTCCCCAATTTTCAGTGAAATCGGTCAACAAATGCGACCTGTATGTTGCGAACGGACGGACGGACGGACGGACGGACATGCATAAATCGACTCAGAAAGTGATTCTATGTATATCCCTAGAAGGAACTATGGGTCTATCTCGCTTCCTTTTGTATGTTACATACAAATGCACTAACACATAATACCCCTTACCACATAGTGGTGTAGGGTATAAAAAATGTATTAGGGCTACAAGAAATTACCTTTGACCCCAATATTTATACCCTACACCACTATGTAGGGAGGGTATTATAAGTTTGTTTTGGCCAAAAGGTTTGTAACGCATCGAAATAATGGTCGTAGACCCATACTTATATATACCAAAATGAATGTCTCGAAGAGCTGAGTCGATCTGGCTATGTGTGTCCGTCCGTCTGTCCATCTAAACCTTTTAATCACGCTACAGGTCGCAATTTTGATCGAATCGTCACGAAATTTTGGATATTGATGGGGGTCCCGGAGGGGAAGAAGCCTATTGATTTTGGTGATGGTTAGATAATATTTATGGGTCGGAAAGGGCAAAAAACGTAGGTGGATAAAAAGACAACGTTTTTTTTCCAAAGCGAATATCTCAGCTTCTGTATGGGGTATACCAAAAGCAAAACCTGACAATTAAAGTAGAAAATATAACCTTTCTAATGATGTAAAGTTGGTACTAGTAGGTGATCAAACAGCGAAGATATCACAATACTAGCAAATAAAACCCCAATTTTCATTTTTGCGATTTTAATTATATTGACGAATATCACAGCTTTGGTTGGAAACTTTCCGAAAGCAAAGCCTGACTATGATAGTAGAAGATTCCGTCTTTACAATGATGTAAACTAGGTCGGCGTAGGTAACCAAATACCGGAGATATCGCAATAGTCGGTAATACATCCAATTCTTCCATTCTACAGGTCGAAATTTTGATCGGATGGTCACAAAATTTTGGTTGCTTATGGGGGTCCCAGAGAGAAAGAGGCATATTTTTTGATTAAAAACCAAAATATGTTTGGTGGTAGTCGGATTATGTTCCCTAAAATAAATGTTTACCAGTTAACAGCTTATGCACAGGGGTAGTGGTGTAGGGTATCACATGGTCGGCCCCGTCCCGACTATAGCCTTTGCTCACTTGTTTTTTTTTTTAATTTATAGTCAGTATCGACTTTAAACAGTCATCATAATATTGCCACTAGACTAATTCAAATTTGAAAGTTGTAGACATACCTATGCCTATTTGTTATTTAGATTATAGAAAATGACGGCCTGCACTCGATTTAGATTATAGTTCCTAGATGGTAATTTGAGGAAGAACAGCAAAAAAATTGTCATCAACTTCAAATCGTCATCTAAGAAGTTATATGCATGATATAGACCCATATCTTTCTATGTTCCTTTTTATGTATGTTTACTGTGTACTTTTCAATACTAAATAGGTTGTATTGATGGATCCCATATCATTATTGATCCCCCAAAGAACGGAAGAAACGATTACGTAGATCGTAAAGGGCATTTTTCTATAAAACTGCAAGGTGTGTGTAATGAAAAGCGCCAATTTATAGATATATTTGTTGGATACCCGGGGTCAGCGCATGATAGTTGGGTTTACCAAAACTCTCCTCTTTCCCATAATATAGCCAATAAATGTGGTGGTAAGATCTTGCGGTGTGTTATATCTCCCACGCATTAATATTTTTTCATAGATTACTATATGCTTGGGGACTCAGCATATACTTGCAATAAGTACCTGGTAACACCGTACAGGGATAACGGTCACTTGTCGCATTCAAAAAAACAATTTAATGTAAAACTTAGTTCTGGAAGAGTTAAGATAGAACATGCATTTGGAATACTAAAGCAAAGATTTAGGCAATTATATTACTGCAAGCTGCGCGGGATGGAAAAGTTATGCCATTTTGTGAGAGCTTGTTGTGTTTTACACAACATCGCAAGCGAGGACGACTTCGAATTTACCGAGATCGAAATCGAACCTGAAGACGAAAGTGAATGTCAATACGACACTGTGGCAAATAACGCACGTCGAGATGTATTATGCCAAGAAATGCAAGAAAACATGTAAAAAGGTTTGTTTCCTTCTTTCATAATTCCATTATCTAACTATAGACGTTATCTAAATAGCATAGTTACAGATTTAATATATTTTCCAAAAACATACCCTTATCTCGCCCCTACACACCAACAGTAAACTACATTTAGTATTTCAAGGTTCTACCCTAAGCCTTTTCGCATTTACAACCCAGTGAATTTCTTAAATCTCGTTATATGTAAACGTACTATAAGACTGTTTTAATTAAAGCAGTCTGTAGTGGCCACCATTGCTTGAAAGTTCAATATCTAAAATATATACAAAAATATGTGTACTGAAATAGTTAAATTTGAGTTTATTCTAGTCTTTAATAAAAGGTTTTACAAAGTATTAAATCGAAAACACAATTTTAGGTATACGTATAAAAGACAACCAAGCTCGTATTTGGCTCGTTCTTTGCTATTTTACCAGAAATGACTCATAACTTTACTCAAACGTTGGATGTGTTTTCGGCTTTAATCTTCATAGAAATTGTGGTCAGTCGAAATCAACATTTGATTTTAAAGAAAAAAAGTCCTATATTTTTCCATAAAAAGTAAACAATAAATTTTAAATTTCTAAAGTAATTTAAAGTGTAGATTTATATGTTCTAAACAATGCCATAAAAATGAAATGCGATCGTCTATTTGTAACTGGAGTGATCTACGATTTCCAAATATGAACACGAGTTTTAATTTTTTACTTCGCACACAAAATAACCCCTTTCAACGCCCACATTTCAACCCCCCACCCAACAACGGCGAACTCACATTCCAATAATATATGGTTTAAATTTACGAAATCAAGTCGATTTCAACTGTTAATTCCATAGTGTATATGTCATATGGAAACTCATCTGAAATTCACTTGATTTCGTTTCGCGTATACACTATGGAAGTGACAGTTGAAATCGACTCGATTTCGTAAGACACCGATTTCATATATAGATGTCGCCTTTAAATCTTACAACCCCCTTTTAATAGTCATATTATTAAATCACGAGTTTTGTTGTACAGTTGAATAATAAATCCTTTTTCCATCAATCTGATTATATAAATTGCTTATTATCACCATTCTTTAATTTCTATTCATTTTCTAGGTCTTCATTTAAATGTGTATATCTGATCACAATGTGGGAAATTCACGAGCACAATACAATAAAAATTACGATGAACTGCCACTGATTATTTTAAATTCCATATACATATATAAATTTATTTCAATGCTAATTTTATTTTAAATTCAGTCTTTAATTCATATGTATGTACATATATAAAGTAATATTTAGATATTCTGTTATTTTAATCAATGAAGAGTAAGGATTTTGTCATATCAACAGCTTTTGTTCAAAACAAAAGTTTAAACGAAGTAATTGTTGATATGCTAAAAGAATGCTAAAAATATTATATTACATAAATACTATTAGTCTGTGGTACAAAAATGTATATAGTATTACTCAATTGAATTATTCTTTAAAATAAATGAAAAAAGAAAAATTAAGTAGAGTTATTATTGTTGCAAAAGTGAGATGCCAGTTTTTCAAGCAACTCCGATTTTCTATCAGCTTTTTTTTCCTTGTCCTCCAAGTGTTTCAGCACCCCCAAATGAAAGTTCTTTTTTTCCTCCGCTATTTCCTGAAGCACCTGTAAAGCTTTTTGTTTCGGATTGCATTTTTCTATACCTGTAAATTAATAAAAGTAGTTACAATTTTTAATCCAAATAACTATAATTTTTTTAATTACATTTTTTCTCGCTGGACACTTTTTTTGGGCTGGAAGGCGTATCTGAAAAATAATATGTAAAGCTTAATTACATTTATATTTTACACATTGTGCTAAAATCGGGATAAAAGGCTGTTTGTGTATGCCGGCCTATAATGTTGAAAAGCACAAAAAGTGTACATACAGGACACACAAAAACGGCCTGATATAAATGATGAATTTTCAACTGTAGTATGCATTTCTTACCACTGTCATCCGAATTCTCGTTCATATTGACACTTATGCCTGCCTTCCCCTCAACATTCTCGTTATCCAGGACATATTCAGGGTTAATGGATTTCTTTTCGCCGAAAAGATTATCTAGTTCCCTATTAAAAAAGTAAAGTACAGCTCATGTCGCCAACCTAACAAATTAAATGTTCACCACAGCCCATGTCATAATGAAACAAAGTGCATTGAATGAAAATCAATAATATCACACACAGGTGGTGGTGTACGATACTAATATTCTACAATATTATAGAACTCAAACTTACATATCAAACGGGCACGTCATTTTGTTTCGACCAGTGAGAGAGTTGTTTAACTTGGCTTTTTTATAACGCCTTTCCATTGTGCGGAATTTTGTCTGCACTTGGTCTGCAGAAAATATGTACCTATAATTTGAAAAGAAAATACACAGCTTAACCATTTCTCAATTAGAAAGGTTTAACATTATATTTTTGGGATGTATCAAGGCTTGTCGCCCCTCTGCTGCCAATAATTTTAATTGTAATAACGAATTACTGAGATACGGTGTCCCTACATGCACGGAGGTTTCTATCCACACAAATACAAAGCGGAAGTTTTGAATTACCACTTCAGTAGGAAATTGTTGCTAACCCCTTTATAAGAACTTGAAACGAGCTTTCGGTGTACTTAACGAAACATGATCCTATATTAACAATTTTCCGGTTTTGATTTATGTACCACTGAGACCCGCAATATCGAAAGACCGCATTAACAGTTCGAATATGTGACAAATACCTTGGAAATACGTAAAATTGGACTATGTAATAACAGTTTATATCCCTACCGAATACTTACTAGCAAATTTCGGTTGGATAATATGACTACAACTTTAAAATACTGCTGTGTCGTTCTATGGGGACAATGTCAAAACGTGAACCTATACCAATTATCGAAAGAAATGTTTCATACCCCTACCGAAGACCAAGTACCTAATTTTAGCCATATCTGTTGAATAATGAGGATTAAAAATATCGAAAATCGGGCAGTACCGTTCTATGCACTATATCAAAATGTGGACCTATACCGGCCAAATTTCAATTCCGGATGGATAATACCAAAAATCGGAATTATATCAAAACGTGCACAGGTAATATAAAATTATCTTGTTTTAAAGAGGTGAACAAATATTTCGTCATTTCAAACAGAATTGCAAAGTATACACTCCATCTTATGATGGAGGGTAATATATAAAAACATTAACGAGTGTTTTAGGTGAGGTATCGTTGAACCGGGTCACTACTTTGTCGCAGGCGATTCAACAAACACAACATGAAACTTGGATGTAGGAAAGTTGCAATAACAAGAAGCACATTACTCCACTGAACTTAAATATTGCACACTCCATGTAAACGGCTGCCAAATCGGCACATTGGTACCAGACGCTCAAGCCACGATTCCACACAGGAATCACGATGAAGACACTGTACCAGCCGAACTGTTCAAGCTTTTTACGATCATCTGATATAACAAATCTGGGCTTAACTTTCCTTTACCGAAAGTATTCAGAAAATTATGAAAAATTCACCACAGATAGTACTTTTTGTCCTGATTCCAAAGACGTATAATGCTCTCTGGGGAAATGTATACTTCCCGAGATATCGGCCTCGAAAAATCCACATGGGCCCCACTTATTACGCTGGAAATTCAACGCGGAAAATTTTAAAAAAATATTGTAAATAGTGCTTTTCATACTGATTTCAACAGAATATAAAACTTGTTGGTGAAATACATACTTTCCGAGATATGGGCCTCGGCCGAAGGGAAAAAATTATAATTTAAAAGAAAATTTTGTACCATTCCCGAGATTTGCACCTGTCCATAGGAGAAAGTCTTAAATCCCGGCCGGCTATTTAGAGAAAATTTATAATTTAAAAGAAAATGTTGTCCCATTCCAGAGATTATCATATTTATCATATTTTTTCATAATTTTTTGCGTTTATTTACATGCGTAATAAGTGTGAGCCCATGTGGACCTCTCGGGAAGTATACATTTCCCCAACAAATTTTATATGTCGTTGGAATCAGGGCAAAAAGCACTATGTGCGGTAATTTTTTATATTTTTCTGCATACTGTCGGTAAAGGAAAGGAGTTCCTAAATCTGAGATAACAATATCGAAATCCTACGAGTTACACACCCCAGGATGAAGGATACGTATTTGACAAATATAACTTACCCATTCAGTTGCAAATTGTCCGCAATCAACTGCCAAAGTTTTTTTTTTATTTTTTAAAAATGCGCTTTTGCCAACCTTTGGCAACATTTCCTCCAAAAGGGATATCATTAGCTTGACTGCAGGTTCCAACCAGGTTTGTTTTCCCGATGTTGATGGGCTTAAATCAAGATCCAGCTCCTCATATTCAATTATATTTTCTGAAAATAATTACATGAAATAACAAAATAATATATGTATGTACATTTATATCCACTTACCATACAAATGATCCATTTTAGTATAATTTGCGGCACATTTGCTTTCACACGGTTTTTTTCCTTTTTTATTTAATTCAGTTAATGGCTTCTTATTTTTTCCTGTATCTATAATGTTGTGACAGTTTTTTGACATTTTTTGCTTGGGTACTACTATTTTCTTACTATTTTGCGTTCCCGTATTTTTCTGGCAAATGAGTATTTACAGAGCGATTCTGACAGTTCTCTCTTTTGCAACTTTTCCCATTCAAAAAGTACTGGAACGAAGCTAATATAAACAAACTGTGTATGTATGTGTGGTGTTTGAATAATATGCCAAACAATTTTAAAAACAATCGAATTCAATGATTTTTAAAATTGTTTTTAAACCATTTGTATGGAAGAAATTGGTGAGATTTGCATTGAAACAATCGGTTTATCATATTCACAACTCGATTATGTGGAGAAAACTTAACTCTTCATTCATTTTCGCGTTTTTTATAAAATGCTCAAAAAATGCATTGTAAACAAACCCACTTGTTGCTTTTATTTTGAAGTTTTAGGAATTCAAGAAAAACAAGGGTTCTATAGATTTTCTTCATTTAAATTTACCTCTTTACTTATACCATGGTCTATAAATTATTGGAATTTAAAAAAACTAATAATTTTTCACATTTGGTTGAATATTTTGGAAAACATGAATGAAAATTCGTTACATTTTGAATTTTTATGTTTCCACATCATTCCACTAAATGCATAAATTCTCGCAGAAAGTAGAATTCTTGCAGGAAAGTTTTGGGGTAACTGGAAATTCATAGAAAAAGGAGAAGTTGTTTCAATGTTTTGTTTTAGAAATCAAAGAAGCACATGTTTATTAGGGCTTTATTTTTTTAAAATTTAACAAAATACCTCACATATTAACAAACGTTGTATCGCCTCTACAAGCGGTGATTTACTGCGCGGCTTATCGCTCGAACTTAGAGGAGGTTACATATCATTGATATGAAGAAGTCTTTCAGGGAAATGTTTTTTTCCGAATGATATATTTTTTTTCTCAAAAAATATATGTCCCTAATGTACATCGAAATAGAAATAAATGTATAAAATGTCATATGAAATTTGACACTAACGTTACAACCCACTTCAGTCAGCTGTGTATTGCTGCTACCTTTTCTTATTCTACCATGGTAGGCATGGTAGAACAAATTTTCACCGGTGGCAAAATACCCCTCAGTGATGTTGGCGACATTTCGTGAGCATTTCATCCATGCAAAACTTCTCTACAAATGGTGTCTTAGGACACGCCGTTCGGACTCGGCAATAAACAATAGGTCCCTTTTCATAGTGCTAATATGAATCGGCGTGCACTCATTGATATGAGAGAAGTCTACCTTGTCCCATCTGGGATGTTTGTGGAACAATTATTACAAACGGAATGACAAATTTAATTATACCCCCTATATTATGCTGGAGGTAGAGTTGGGTAATCTAGTTCCTAGATTATACATATTTTTTTCCAGATTTGGATATAGCTCCCATATATATTAGCATCGGATATGAGGTAAATAATGCACTAAAAGCGCAATATATCCGTTCAAAAATTGGTACATGCATCCACAACTAGCCCATAAAACAGTGTGTCAATTTTGGTTCAAATCGGTTCAGATTTATATAGTTATATATCCATTCGATTTTTTATTTTTATTATTATTTCTAAATTATTCCACTTTTATATGAGGAAAAACCAGTGATTTTTCGGAATGGCGCAAACGTACATCAAAAGTTATGATACATTCTGATAAATAAGAGCCCCGCTTATAAGATAGACCAACAATTAGTGTTGGCAAACGTTACCAAAATATGTTTTTTTATTTTTTTAATGGTTTTACATAAATTATTCCAATTTTACTTCAGAAAAAAACGTGATTTTTTCGAATGATACATTCTGATAAAAAAAGAGCCCCGCTTAAAAAAATTGGTGTGTTTTTATTTTTATTTTTTTTTATTTGTTTTATATAAATTATTCCAATTTTACTTCAGAAAAACACGTGATTTTTTTCCGAATGGGGCAAACATTTCTCAAAAGTTTTGATTTGGTCTGATAAATAAGAGTCCCGGCTATAAAAGAGATCAAAAATTAGTGTTGGCAAACGTTGCTAAAATATTTTTTTTAATTTTTTTAAAATTGTTTTACATAAATTACTCCAAAAACAAATTTAACGGTTTTAATGATTTCAGTTGAGAAAAATGTTATTATTATTTCAGACTGGCGCAACTATGCGTAGCGTATCATGTTTGAATCTGATATTCGAGATTAAAGCGCATAAAAAAATCAAAAGTACTATGGTCCGCAAATGTTCGCTTCAAAAGATATTAAAAGATATCTATGAAAGACGAGATGTATCACAATAAACTAAGAGTGAAGATGCAAATACAATTATCTTTGGCGATTTTTATGAGCCCTAATGTACATGAGTACAAATAAAATAAGTAGATTTGGCGAACGCTGGAACCAAAATATATTTCTATTTTGTAAATGTCTTTCTGAAATACTTCCATATTTAAATATTTCTATGGCTTTAGTTGATAAAAATGAGATTTTTTCAGAATGGCGCAAATATGCGCAATATATTATGATTGGATCTGATGGTGGAGACTTCAGTGCATAAATCATCAAAAGTAATTATGGTCCGCAAAAGTTCGCATCATGTAATTTCACTTTTGAAATTTGAGTTAACTTAAAAATTATCATAACAAATATGCATGAAAGAAGAGACGTACCACCATTATTAAAGAATGAAGATGCAAAAACAATTTAGAATTTCTATAAGCTTATCTTGTTCAGGGAATATACAAAAACAAAAAACTTTGAAAAATATAATTTTTCGCGAAAATTATTTTATTTTAATGTTCACCTAATTTTATAGTATTGGAACATGTACTTTTTCCTTTCATTATGGCTAAGTTCAATCGACTGCTGTGTTGAATTGGTTAACCGCTGAAAGTTGCGGATTGTCATAACCATCGGGGAAAAGGGTCAGGATATTGTTTACCAACAGTTTGTTTTTAAAAACGCGATTTTAGTATTTTGGGTTTCGAGCAACTTTTGGTCTATATTTCCCGTATGTGCTACGACAAAATATTTGGACTGGAAATGGAGGTATCAGCTTGACTTTTTGGATGTCCTTCTATTTGGATCATAATTTAAACAAAGGAAATTAATATTTTTAAATAGAAAAAATATGAAAATGGCTTTTGTATTTGAATTGAAATACAACACGTGTTTTCGTTATCAGGACAATATTCCGCACATGGTACTGGCGTGGTATTTTTTGGTTATAGCCCTAGTGTACATACCACTGCATTACGGTGGTATGCAAACAGCACTATATACGGTAAAGAAATAATATGACGGCGATAACGCCAAGTTTTGTTGTATCATCGCGCAATACTACAAATTTGAAGTAGTTAGTGAATGTATTGCTCGGCACTGCCATAAATAAAACAAAAACATCAGTTTTGAAGTAAAGAGAAGAATATTCAAGGAAAGGCAACAACACCGGTGGAAATACTATGTTGAAGATGATATGACAAAACATGGCATTCAAAATTAGAAAATTAAAGTAAAAGATCGGTGCTTTTGGAATTCTATTCTTAGTTCGGCTTATGGAACAAAACGTGCTGCGTCTTTTGAATAAAAAGATATAAGTAGTATATTTAAATACTGGTAGATGGATGGACATGATTAAAATGACTCCCAACTGTATAAAACTTATTACGATTTTTTATACCCTACACCACACAGTGGTAAGGGGTATTATATCTTTGTGCATTTGTATGTAACATACAAAAGGAAACGAAATAGACCCACAGTTCCTTTTGGGGATATACATATAATCACTTTCTGAGTCGATTTATGCGTGTCCGTCCGTCTGTCTGTCCGTCTGTCCATGTATTTTTGTTCGCAACATACAGGTCGCATTTTTTGTCCGATTCAGCTGAAAATTGGGGACTACAACTTTTTTAGCCATAGGAAGAACGTTATTGCTTTTGGTGAAAATCGGTTCAGATTTGGATATAGCTCCCATATATATTTTCGCCCGATTTCACGTATTTGCTGCACCAGACACGCTATATACGTCCAATTTTGATGAAATTTTGAATGTGTGACTGAATTTTGTCTACAAATAAGTGTGCAGAATTATATTGAAATCGGTCCGGATTTGGATATAGCTCCCATATATATTTTCGGCCGATTTCACGTATTTCCTGTACCACACACGCTATATATGTCCGATTTTGATGAAATTTGGAATGTGTGACTGAATTCAGTCTAGAAATAAATGAGCCAAATTATATCGTTATCGGTTCAGATTTGGATATAGCTCCCATATATTTATATGTTCGCCCGATTTCACGTATTTGCTGCACCAAACACGCTATATACGTCCGATTTTAATGAAATTTGGAATGTTTGACTGAATTCGGTCTAGAAATAAGTGTGCCAAATAATATCGAAATCGGTTCCGATTTGGATATAGCTCCCATATATTTTCGGCCGATTTCACGTATTTTCTGTACCAAACACGCTATATATTCCGATTTCGATGAAATTTGGAATGTGTGACCGAATTCAGTCTAGAAATAAATGTGCCAAATTATATAGAAATCGGTTCAGATTTGGATATAGCTCCCATATATATTTTCGGCGGATTTCACGTATTTTACCAAACACGCTATATATTTCCGATTTCGATGAAATTTGGAATGTGTGACTGAATTTCAGTCTAGAAATAAATGTGCCAAATAATATCGAAATCGGTTCAGATTTGGATATAGCACCCATATATATTTTCGGCCGATTTCGTGTATTTTCTGCTCCAAACACGATATATAAGCAGCGTTGCCGACAGTTTTTTTTATCGGAAATAGTAAAAAAATCGTCAAATCGTCAACAATATTTGAAAAATCGTCAAAAAACATTGTACAAAACTCGGTTTGGTTACCGTTTAATGCGATTCTTCGCTGATATTTTTGTGAATGACACTGACAACATAAGATGTACAACCCACAGCAATAAATGTAACCCAATATCACTTAAATACAGCTTTCACAAGATGATAGTTTTCCTATGGTTATCGAGTTTAAGGTAATGCAGCATGGTAAAGCTGGGTACACATTGTCATTTTTAGCTCAAATATCGATTGGTTGACAGTGTGACCGTCCATGTTTGTCCGTACACGTACATTTTCGTTGTTGGACAGTCGAAAATCGATAAAAATTTTCATTCAAAACTGGATGACAGCTTAAAGAGGGCATTTATAGGAAGTTAATAAAGCTGGACTCATATTTTTTACAACAAAATATATATAATTAATATTTTATCTCGAAAACTTTTTAAGGCAAGTTTTCATCCATTACCAAAACTAAACGAAAATTTTCAGCTCAATCCGTCTTTCGTGAAACTTTGGTCAAAATGCAGTTATCGTCTTTCATTTCATGCATTTCTGGCTTAAGTGAAAAATCGTCATTTTGGACCATAAAATCGTCAAATCGTCATTTTTCAATTTTGGTCCAAAAAATCGTCAAAATGACGATAAATCAGCAAATTCGGCAACACTGTATATAAGTCCGATTTCAATGATATTTGGAATGTGTGACTGAATTCGGTCTGGAAATAAATGTGCCAAATTATATCAAAATCAGTTAAGATCTGGATATAGCTACGATTTATATTTGACATATTCACAGTGGTGTAGGGTATCATATAGTCGGTCCCGCCCGACTTTGATCCTTTCCTTACTGGTTTTATCATATCAAAGGCTAAATCACTAAATTGATAAGAAGCATATATTTATAATTAAATATTTTTATACCCTCAGCCTTTAGGCTATGAAGGGTATATGAAGAAAAGACAAAATTTTTTAGTTTTCCATAAAAAAAAATTAAAAATTTTTTTTTAAGCTACATGAAAGATTTTTGGTACATAGATTGGGAAAAAATCCCATTCTTAAATCTGTTCGAGATACTAATTTTGGTTGTTGCGCGCAAAAGTTATGGCGGTTTCAATTCTGATAAAAAGAAAAAAATCTTTAAAAGACTCTAATCATTATATTGAGAAACTCTCTTAATTAGGGGCTCCCTACATACTATATGTTTACTGAGGTCCCATAACTTTAGTGAAAAAGTTGTACATTTTCGCGGAAATTAGGAAAGCATTCAAAACAATTGGTAGTTTACAACTTGCTCTAATAAAATTCAAGCTGTTTATTCATCTGAAAAATATATAAAAAATATGTACGTAATCTAAACATCGCGAAGATTCAAATGAAACCAAAACTATACAAATCCGTTTAGCGGTTTGCATATTATAGCAAAAACAAAAAATATATTGATGAAATTTATAAAATTTTTGTAAGAGAACATATTTATTAAAATTTATTTTGTGAGTTAGTTGAACAAAATGTAAGAAAAATAGGTCGGAGTTTTTCTTCTATTTTAGTTAAATTTCACGCAATAAATCACATTTTTTATTCTAATCACTTCTCGAAAACACGCTAACATCTAGCAGAAGATATGGATATCTTTCAAATAAATGTTGGGTTCCTTTAAATGGGGTATAATCTTGAAATAAAATTGTATCGGGTAATGTTCATTTTGAAATGCGTGTAAATCGCGAAATCCTCAAAATCACTTGATGCGCATGCGGTTTACCAATACAGCGAATTCTTCTCTTTTAATTTGTACACATTTGCCAGGATTTACTTTGGCCGCTAAGATGTAGCATCGTATGGAGTTTAGTGTGCAACAAACTGTATAACGCTTATATTTTGCACACAGTGCATACACTTTTTATGCGCATCCGATTTCACTATGAACCGTGAAAAAATACATCGATCTAAACATATTTCAATAAAATCCATCAAGAACCGTGGATGTAGCATCACACAGTATTTTTTGGATAAATCGGATACAGCTCCCATGCCACTAAATTTTTCAAACCGCTGTTTTCGCACAAATGCGAGTGAT
This sequence comes from Musca autumnalis, assembly GCF_047663935.1. Taxonomy (NCBI): domain Eukaryota; kingdom Metazoa; phylum Arthropoda; class Insecta; order Diptera; family Muscidae; genus Musca; species Musca autumnalis. The sequence continues at coordinate 161,015,534 of NW_027411866.1, read as the reverse complement.
GATTCACTTTCTTCATTGAAATGGAAACGATCCACATAAAACGCGAATTAGTCAGCGCAAATTTCTCGCAAATTTTTCAATTTTTGCAGTAGCCATTTCCGCCGTTCTAGTAGATGGATTTTTACGATCTGTGATTCATATGATCCGGATCGTCGAAAAACTAAAATATCGCGGGGTACCAGCACACTCAAAACGATATTGTAAATACTGTACCCAAAAAATAGGTTTTTTAGAAAAAATATCGCTCTAAATTTTGGCCTTTGGCAGTAGATTACTCTGCTGCTGTGTGGGCTACATACTCAATATACATATCAGATTATGCGAAATCGCGAGTTCTTTAATCCTATAATTGGTTTTTCGAAATATCCGAATGCGCGTCCCAGTTACATAAAAAAATACAAAAAACACCTGAAATCCGGCTTCAAAATGTCAGCATCCATAAAAGGTGGATGCAGTGGAAATTTTGGAAAGTGATACATTAGAAGTGTAATCTTCATTTTGTATTCTTCTACTTTTACTTTGGACAGATGTCCGTCATTTTAATGGTTTAATCAGAAATCGAATAGCAATGTAAAAAACCTGTTTAGCTTCAACGTGTTTTTACCTATGTTTTTTCCTTTACGCGGTCGTAACTACCACGTAAATTAAATTTTTTTGCTAAATTTTTGAGCTTTGTACAAAAACATCTAAATTAATCCAGCAATAGTCATAGTTACTGGTAAACTACAATAGTTCGCGTATTATAATAGTGCAAACCTTGGCTTCATGGAAACTAAAAAATTTTGACTTTTCCTCATATACACTTTCATACGGGCAAAATGTGCCTCATCGAAATAATGGTTTTAGACCCCAAGTATGTTTGGACGAAATGTGTTTCAGACAATTTGGAGTCGATTGAGCAATGTCCGTCCGTCTGTCTGTCTGTCTGGCTGGGTGGAGCGCACGATAACTCTCGAAGGGATGAACCGATTCGGTTCAAATTTTGGCTTTCGTAATATTTTGTCCAAACTTAGTTTAAGTTCGAAGATGAGCTATAACGGTCCACTCCTTCCGGTACCTCCCCCACAAAAGTTCGAAAGTGTTCGGAAAATTTGTACGCACGATAACTCTTGAAGGGTGTAACCGATTTGGTCCATACTTTGCCCATCGTGGAGCGTGTACCAGACTTAGATCAGGTTTTAATATGGACTCAATCGGTCCACTCCGTCGGGTACCTCCCACACAAAATTTTGGAAAAGTTCAGTTTAGGAACATCTCTCGAATCGCTTTGATTTTTGCTTTAGCAACTTGTATTCACTGCCCTCCATACGAGGGTATAAGTTTCATCAGGGGCAAGTCCATACTTCCTGAGAAAATAGCCTGAAAGTTGCAAAAAAACCCTATGACACCGTGTGAGGAGGTTGGAGGGCAAAATAACTCTCGAACAGGTCTGCCGATTCGGTCCAAAGTTTGGCCTTAGTAATATTTTGTCCAAACATAGTTTAAGTTCGAAGATAAGCCATATCGGTCCACTCCTTCAGGTACCTCCCCCACAAAAGTTCAAAAATGTTCGAAAAAATTGTGCGTACGATAACTCTTGAAGAGAGTGGCCGCATTGGTCCATACTTTACACATCCTAATATATCTACCAGATATAGATCAGGTTCAAATATGGACTGTATTTGTCCACACCATCCGGTACCTCCCACTCAAAATTTCGGATACATGTTCACTTTAAGACCTGCTTTCGAATCACTTTGATTTTTGTTGAAGCAACTTGCATTGCTGCCTCAATTGCGATGGTAAAAGTTGTTTCAGGGGCAAGTTCATACTTTTTGAGCAAACATCCCTGAAGTTCTAAAAAACCCCTATGGTACCATATGTAGTGGCTGGAGATCCATTCTTTTTAGTATCTCCTCCGCAAAACTTTTGATATTAAATCCTAATCAACATTTTTGTCAGTTCAAACGCCCAAAATTTTTAAAACTTCCTAAATACATGCGTTTTTTGGAAAAAAATTGTTTCAATATACAGAGGCTGAGGGTATATCTCTGTCGGCAAAGCCGACTGATACTTTTTTACTTGTTTATCAACACTTTAAATTATTTGAAGGTTATTTTCAAATTGTATTTTTTTTTTGTTTCTAATTTTAGGTCCCATATAATGTGTTTGTGTTAGAGTCACATTAAGAACTGTTCAATAAACCGGAAACAAGTTTGGTATTGGTAAGTTAAAGAATTATATGTATGTATATGTAAATGTTTGAGTTTCGCACATTTATATTTCATAAAAGCAATATAAACAGCCAAAATAAAAATTGAAAAGATAACTTACATGAGTTCATATGTTTATATTTCAGTAGCTATTTACCTGCAAAGCAAAAAAAAAAAAATCTTGTGAAACAGTTTAAAATGTGTATAACGTGTGTTGTATAAGTTTTATTTTTATTATTTGAGAAAATATTTATTACCGCTTTTTTGTCAGATGAGCAGATATGTTTTAGTTCACAAAAGTAAACCTTTGAGTAGTACATAATACTTTTCAGTATCACATTGCATAAAGCATATATGGGGATTTCTGAGTGAAATTGGACACTTGTTCATAATGAGGTTTTTGATTTCCTTTATTTGTGCTGTGGTGATGCTGCTCATCAGATAACATCTTAGTATATTTTCAAATTTTTCCAGAGATATCGCGCCCTGAAAAAGTCGAATACTGTAAAAACTATATGCAAAGAAATACTCATTAAGGCCTGGGTACATAAGCAGCCTCGCCTGATTGCCTTGCTTGCCTGCTTCATTTCTGCAATAATAAAAATAAAAGAATAATGAAGGCCGAGCCAATTTCGAACTAGGTTGCCTTTTCTTCTTTTTTCTTTTATTTTTATTACGTCAGAGATGATGCAAGGCAAGAAAGCCAGTCGACGTGAGTGCTTATGTACCCAGGCCTGAACTTCTTTAATATCGGTCCAACTAGAAAATATATTTTTTGTATTTTTTATTTTTTTATCAGCTATCTAATAAAGAATAGACAAAAATTTTGCACATTGTATTTGGATGCAATTGTCGCGATTTAATACTCGTAGTTAAAATCAATCTTTATCAATAGTTGTACACTTCGATTTTCTTGATTTTTTTTTGTATTAAACTACGATTAATTACAAAAGTTTTAAATCCTACTTCGTAGTGGGTTTCGAATAATTAGTATTTTTTCTATTTTTTTACAATTTGTCAATAAAGTTTTTCCTATATACCACTGTGCAAAATATGTTATTTTACAAAAAATATATTACGTTGCATTTGTTAACATTTGTTTTGTTGTTATACCCTCAGCATTTATGCTAACGAGGGTATATACACTTTCATACGGGCAAAATGTGCCTCATCGAAATAATAGTTTTAGACCCCAAGTATGTTTGGACGAAATGTGTTTCAGACTATTTGGAGTTTATTTAGCCATGTCCGTCCGTCTGTCTGGCTGGTTGGAGCGCAAGAAAACTCTCGAACGGATCTGCCGATGCAGTCCAAAATTTGGCTTTCGTAATATTTTGTCCAAAGTTCAAAGATGGATTATATCGGTCAACTCCTTCCGGTAACGCCCCCACAAAAGTTCGGAAATGTTCGGAAAATTTGTGCGCACGATAACTCCTGAAGGGAGTAACCGATTTGGTTCATACTTTGCACATCGTGAAATTTCTACTAGACTTAGATGAGGTTCCAATATGGACTCAATCGGTAAACTCCTTCGGGTACCTCCCACACAAAATTTTGGATAAGATCAGTTTAGGAGCTGCTCTCGAATCGCCTAGGTTTTTGTTGTATTCACTGTCCCCCATACGAAGGTACAAATTTCATCAGGGGCAAGTCCATACTTCCTGAGAAAATAGCCTGAAAGATGAAAAAAGCCCCTATGGCACCGTGTGTAGTGCAAGATAATTCTCGAAAGGATATGCCGATTCCGTGCATGATTTGGCCTTCGTAATATTTTGTCCAAACTTAGTTTAAGTTCGAAGATGGATTATATCGGTTCACTCCTTCCGGTACCTCCCCTACAAAAGTTCAAAAATGTTCAGAAAAAGTGTGCGCACGATAACTCATGAAGGGAGTGACCGATGTAATCCATACTTTGCACATCCTAATATATCTACAAGATATATATCAGGTTCGAATATGGACTATATTTGTCTACTCCTTCTGGTACCTCTCACACAAAATTTCGGATAAGTTCACTTTAAGACCTGCTCTCGAATCACTTTGATTTTTGTTGAAGCGATTTGCATTCGCTACCTCCATTACGACGGTAAAAGTTTTTTTCAGCGGCAAGTCCTTATTTCTTGGGAAAACAGCCAGAAGGTGTAAAAAACCCCTATGTCACTATATGTGGCGGTCGGAGAGCACGATAACTCTCGAGCTGTTCAACCGACTTGGTCCAACATTGGGTCTTCGTCATATTATATCCAAACTTAGTTTCATGGCGCTATGACCAAATTGCTATGACGATATCACTTGAATGGGGCAACCAATTTGATCCAAACTTTGGATCTCCTAATATTTTGTCAAAATTTAGTTTAACTTCTAAAATGGACCATTTCGGTCCTCCCGTAAGGATACCTCCCCCACAAATGTTCAACATTTGTGTCTTAGTGCAGTTAATTCCAAATCCACATTTTTGTCGGCAAGTTCAAATGTCCAAAAAGGGCCACAAAATTCTGAAGAGAACTTAAATACCTTCGATCTGTAAGCAGGTGAAAATTTAACTTCACATTAGGTGAGGGTATACATCTGTCGGCAAAGCCGACTGACACTTTTTTACTTGTTCAGGTTTCAAAATGTCAGCATACGTTTGAGGTAGATACAGTGGATATATTAAAAAATCATACATTAGAAACCTCAACTCTGAAGTGTACTCTTTAACTTCTCCTTTGAGCATTAAGCTCTACATTGTGGTGTAAAACCACTAATTGGAAAATAACATAATGAAACTCGTTTAATTCAACGATTTTTTCCGATTTTTTTACATTAGTACGACCACAGCTTCCACTCAAATTATTATTTTAAGAAACCCCTCGGTGAATCGGGCTAAAACAGTTTATTTTACCAAAATGCGGTCAAAAGTTATGGTATAGTAAAACTGATCGCGAGTTACAATACCCCATACCTCAGTTTCAGCATAAGTTAATTTTCTACAAAAAGCTTGATATACTTTATATGGTCTCCGATGAATACTTCGATGTGTTACAACGGAATGACAAATTTAATTATACCTTCCATATTATGGTGGAGGATATAAAAAACAAAATTATATCCCTAAGCTTATTGTCAAGATATTCTAATATTTTTACCATAAATAACACTGTGCAACACTGGAAATGCAAACAACTTCTAATGGGCATTTTCTGAAAGTACATATTGAGACTATAAAAACCTTAATTGGGTTTTGTGTTCTTAGATCGGGTTTAGATTTTATGGCCTCATTTAAACCGACCTAAAATGAGCCTTTTTTCCAGTGATCGGACCTTTATCTCCGAAACTAATAAGAATTTTGCTTTGCAGTCTTCAGCAATATTGTAGCCCTAAAGCAGTAGAAATTATTATGTGTCAAACAGATGAACTAGGAAAAGCTGCATCTAGCGCATCAAACTCGTTAAAATATAGAAAAGTTTACATAATTTCTGAAGTTCTGGTCAGTAACAACTAAACTGTTGGGAGTTGAAACAAGTAACCATTCTAAAAATTTTCCGAATAATGTGACCATCAATTCTACAGAACATTCTGAAACTCTAAAATGGTTATTTCACGTTGTTTAAGGGGTATTTCATAACTACCTTTTAAAAAACTTATTTCAAACAATGTTCACACAGGCTGTTTATTCTCATGTTGGGGATTTCAATGAATTATTGAAATATTTACCAAATTGTTGTTGAAAAATTTGCTATAAACAAGGCGATAGAGGCATTTTACAACAACGTAATGTTCTGAAGAGTTGTGTATTACATTCCAGAGAATATTTTCTCAAAAGGTAACATTAAGAAGAATTTAATATTTTGGGAGATACGCTACGAAATATACAAAAATTATAGAATTTTTAGAAATATTATAAAATTTGAGGCAATAAATGCAGTTTTTCGAATTCACTATTCCTCCAAATATTTTCTTCTTGCTCTTATCTACAAGTTTGCTGCAGATGTCAAAACAAGATTCGTATTGGTTTCAGAGATACAGCCCCGATTTGTTTTAAAAATCGATCTTTAACCATGTTTAGATGAGGCCATAAAAACCGAACTCGATCTAAGAAAACAAAACCCAAATATGGTTTTTGCCTATTGGTCCTCTACTTTCATAAAATTCTGGACAGAAGTTGTTTGCACGCGATTGGCTCCAAAATGTTGCACAGTGTAATATTTGATAAAACTTTAACGGTGTAGATATGAGAAAATTTTGAACTAAAACGTGTCGAAGGCACCCCATGTTACCATATATGTACATATATATTTTTGATCGGCATAAATATCTAAGTCGATATCACCATGCCCGTCTGTTAAAATCCAAAATCTCTTTTTGTCCCTTACAGTTCCTGCGGAATCGTTTACAGTTATAAAACATTTTTTGTGTCTTAAGATTTGAAGATTGGTTTTTAATTTACTAAAAATTGTTATACATACTATGGTATTGTAAAGTCAATTTTACACATAATCTAATTTTAATAATCATCGAAAAAGTTTCTAACAGTTATCGAATTTATGATTTTTTGCAACTCTTTATGAAATATAACTTTTTATATAACTTTGTATACCACAGCATACTTTTATTTTCATCTGTATTGAACAAATTCCCACATAAAAACTTATCAGTCGATACATAACAATTTCCTTTTACATCATATGGGAAAAACTTCTGAACATTTTATTAGGTAACATCCCTGTGGAGAAATTTCTTCATATCTATGATAATTTTCTTTCGTTTTTTTTTCAAACATAGTTTTGCACAATATTTTATATGCAAATATGGCCAAGTTGGTGTTAATGTTGTGGCATTTCCGTTTGTACCCTTTCGCACAAACAGACTTCCTCCCATGGCATATAAATGTTAACATAACCCTTATCATACATGTAAATTATGTAAATCAAGTGAACTATTTATGTTGTTGTAACTAAAAAACAAGGCAACAACAACAGTATTTACTTTTTAGTGTTGAACAACCCGTATGTAGTACTGCAGGAAATACGAAGAATAACCTTTTCAACAAAATTTACATAAGAGTGTGTTAAAAATAAAACGACGAGTGTTAGGAGGTGCTGGAGGAGAGAGAGAGGATAAAGTTTGAATGAATGAAAACTATGTAACCAAACTCCATTCATCCATACACCCACCATCGCCTGCCAACAACATTAACTTTCAAATGTGAAACTCGAACCAAGCAATCGACAAAACTCAAATTGTGGCCAGCAAATAAAACCAATGTCGGATTTACTTTGCTCAAAGGAGTTTCTCCTTTACATGCATAGATGATAGAACATGTGATTAGGATAATAAATTGTTATTAAAAGGTTTCATATTCTAACAGTTCAGCATGTTTGACTACTTGGAAATTTCCTTTTGTTGTGTAATGGCAACATAATAATTACGGCGTATATTTTGGGCAGTACATAGGTTTTGAAGTAATGTTAAATAATGTCTGCCCCTCCCAAAGATTGTAAGCAATCATTTTTTTAAATACTCTGTGCAGCAGCATTTTTGGGGGGTGACGAACGGGACAAAATCGATTAGTTGTCAATGAAAACCAACATTTTTGTAGAATATTTGGATGTGGCAAAATCTCATATTGTAGTACTTTCAATAGATAAATAAAGGACGAAAAGGACATGAAAAGCATTGACATAGAAGATTGAAATGTTCTACAAACGAAGCTACAACCACGCCAAACAAAGATATAGAGCTATTTTCCCAAGTATTAGAAGGAAGAAATCAAAAACTTCATCGCGACATATCTCAGAAACTTGACCTATGGCGAAACTTTCCTTTTGGGTTCTTAGTATACTCACCAAGGGCTTTCATCTCCAAAAGAAATTTTCCACCCCCCAGATTTTGAGTTCCATTTTGTGTCACAGTGATACCAGAGAATAAAGAAAACCTATAAAGGGTCAAGAGATTAAATCGCCACACTTAGATGGCTTTTATACTAAACAAAACGTTTTGTTCAAGAAGCTGAACTAAGAATGGATTTCCAAACACAAAGACTTGCTTTATTTCTCCAATTTTGGATGCCATATTTTGTGATGTTATCTTCAACTTCATGTTTCAATGGGAGGTTTGGCTTTCCTTTTGGGCAAATACTCACAAATGGTTCGTATTCATATGCCTTTTTTGATGGCGGGCGTTTTTATCCATAATGCAGACATGGCCCATGTACTCGCTACGTTTTACTTTCGGCTGGTAGAGTTCGTGGCACATACCACACCGGTGTTCACAGTGAACGCATATTGGTCTATAAATCTTTCGAAGAGTTTTTCTCTCAAACACATCAAGTTCTGCCTCATCTGCTTTTGCAAGTACCCATGCTTTGGATACCTACGTACGGGTACAATATATTTTATAATTGAATCAAAAAGGCGAATGGAAATATTTTATTGGACAATACAATACATTTTTCATATACCTGCATACATATGTATATTTGAAATATGGATGTAGGTACCTATTGATTACATTATATAACAAGTGAGCCAACGCTATAGTCGGGTCGGGGCCGACTATGTGATACCCTACACCACTTCCCCTGTGCATAAGCTTTTGACTGGTAAAATTCAAAATATTACAATTGGGATAGCTTAGCGCCTTTGCTCTGAATGCCTTCATTAATACAGGTAAATTTTATTGAAACGCGTTTAAGTGCATCGTCAGAATAACTCAAATAAACAAAAAAAAATATCTCAATAAATATTTGACCACATACGCCAACATGCTTTACATCATTGTAAAGATGGGATTTTCTACTTTCATAGTCGGACTTTGCTTTTGGAAGGTCCCCAACCAATGCTGTGCTATTCGTCATTATTACTAAAATCGCAAAAATGAGAAATTGTCTTTTAATAGCGGCTATTGCAATATCTTTATTGGTTTACCACCTACGACAACCTACGTTACATCGTTGCGAAGGTGATATTTTCTACTTTCATCAGCAGGTTTTGCTTTTGATATACCCTTTACAGAAACGGAGATATTCGCTTTGAAATAAAACGTTGACTTTTCCTCCAAATAAGTTGGTTGCCCATTCCGACCCCTGAATATTATCCGACCGTCACCAAAATCAATACGCTTCTTCCTCTGTAGGACTCCCATTAACCCCCAAAATTTCGTGACGATCCGATCAAAATTGCGACCTGTAGCGTGATTACAAAGAAATGGAAAAATGGGATGTACTAACGACTATTGCGATATCTCCGTTATTTGGCCACCTACGCCAACCTACTTTGCATCATTGTAAAGATGGGATTTTCTACTTTCATCGTCAGACTTTGTTTTTGGAAAGTCCCCAACCAAAGCTGTCATATTCGTCATTATTATTAAAATCGCAAAAATGAAAAGTTGTGTTCTATTAGCAGCTATTGCGATATCTTCGTTGTTTGACCACCTACAACAACCTACTTTACATCGTTGCAAAGGCGATATTTTCTACTTTCATCAGCAGGTTTTGCTTTTGGCATACCCTCTATAAAAGCTGAGATATTCGGTTTGAAAAAACATTGTCTTTTTCTCCAAAAAAGTTTTTTGCCCATTCCGACCCCTAAATATTATCCGACCATCACCAAAATAAATAGGCTTTTTAACCTGCGGGACCCCCATCAACACCCAAAATTTGGTGACGATCCGATCAAAATTACGACCTGTAGCGTGATTTCTTTAAAAGTGGAAAAATGGGATGTATTAACGACTATTGTGATATCTCCGTTATTTGGCCACCTACGCTAACCTACTTTGCATCATTGTAAAGAAAGGATTTTCTACTTTCATAGCCAGGTTTTGTTTTTAGAAGGTATCCAACAATAGCTGTGTTATTCGTCATTAGAATTAAAATCGAATAAATGAATAGTTGGGTTCTATAAGCGACTATTGCGATATCTTCGTTGTTTGACCACCTACGACAACCTACCATACATCGCTGTAAAGGTGACATTTCCTGCTTTGCCTTTAATATACCCCTTATAGATACGGAGATATTCGCTTTGAAATAAAACGTTAACTTTTTCCGAAAATAAGTTTTTTGCCCATTCCGACCCCTGAATATTATCCGACCATCACCAAAATCAATAGGCTTCTTCCCCTCCGGGACCCTCATCAACGTCCAAAATTTGGTGACGATCCGATCAAAATTGCGACCTGTAGCGTGATTACAAGGTTTAGATGGACAGACGGACGGACACACATAGCCAGATCGACTCAGCTCGTCGAGACATTCATTTTGGTATATATAAGTATGGGTCTACGACCATTATTTCGATGCGTTACAAACTTTTTGGCCAAAACCAACTTATAATACCCTCCCCACATAGTGGTGTAGGGTATAATCATTTGATTCCAGATGCCGATTTCCCGCTGATGATTTCAACTTTGAGGAAAATGTGTTTTATTTCACAACAAAGGAGAAGCGTTCAACGATGTTTCTATATAATTTTTTCTTTTTAAAAGTGCGACTTTTTATACGTTTTTTCATTCAGTTTTTTCTGTTTTGTATTTCTTTAGAATTTTTTATGTAAATATGTGTCTGTTGTGCTTTTGCTTTTTATACCCTCAGCATTTATGCTAACGAAGGCCGTATGAAAGTGTATGTGGGCAAAATGTGCCTCATCGAAATAATAGTTTCAGACCCCAAGTACGTTTGGACGAAATGTGTTTCAGACAATTTGGAGTTGATTTAGCCATGTCCGTCCGTCTGTCTGGCTGGCTGGAGCGCACCATAACTCTCGAACGGACCAACCGATTCGGTCCAAAAGAAAAACAAACCCCTCTAAAGTTGAGGAACCCCGCAAACGTTTTAAGGACCATGATCTGCGAATCTGCACTTGGAATGTTCGCACTCTTTATAGAGAAGGTGCAGTCTTCGCATTGGCAGACGTACTTGAAAAGTACAAGACCGATGTTACTGCCATACAGGAAATACAATGGATTGGGAAAGGCGTCACAACAACACCTAAAGGTGACGCACTGTGTTATAGCTGCCATGACGTAAAGCATGAGTTTGGTTGTGGATTCGTAGTTAGTCGGAGACAAAAACATCTGGTATCCAGCTTCACCCCAGTGAATGAAAGGCTTGCTGCAATTCGAATAAAAGCTAAATTCTTCAACATCAGCTTTATTTGCGCTCATGCTCCCACTGAAGAAAAGGAGAAACATATGACCGTTGCCCTGCCCATGACATTAAAATCATTCTAGGCGATTTTAATGCCAAAATTGGAAAGGAGAATATCTTTGGCCCAACAGTCGGGAAATTCAGTCTCCACAGTGAAACATCTGACAATGGTATGAGGCTGATAGACTTTGCAGCTGCAAAAAAACATGGTAGTTAGCAGTACCAGATTTAATCATCTCGATATTCATAAGGGCACCTGGCTGTCTCCAGATCAGAAAACAAGAAACCAAATTGATCATGTTGTGATAGATGGAAGACATTTATCGAGCGTGTTGGATGTACGATCGTTCCGACGCGCAAACATTGATTCGGACTACTACCTTGTTGCAGCAAAGGTACGCACCCGCTTAAACGTAGCAAACAAAGTACGAACAGACACAACACGAAAGTTAGACATAGGTAAGCTGCAATCACAACAGATAGCCACAGCATATTCCACTCAACTAGCCCAATTGCTTAATCAAAGCACTCCTCATCCCGATAACATATCAGCGCAATGGCAAAGCATTGCCCACTCCATGCAAACAGCCGCAAAATCCATACTTGGATACCAGAGGCCTCCACCAAGGAATCCATGGTATGATCAGGAGTGTCGCGCTGCCACCAAAGAGAAAAATGCGGCATATAGGGCTACTTTACAATCCGTAGCAACGCGTAGCGCACAAGAGAGATACAGGGAGAAAAGGAGAGAGGAGAAACGTCTTTTCAGCAGGAAAAAGAGAGAGATGGAAAAGCGGGAGTGTGAAAAAAATCGAGATGTACAGGAGCCAGAATGAAGTCCGAAAATTCTACCAAAGAGTCAAGCATCAAACTGATGGCTTTGGTACAGGCGCATCCTCCTGTAGAGACCAGCAAGGTAATTTGGTAACTGATACAGATAGTGTACTCAGGATATGGAAAGAACATTTTTCAAATCTGTTGGTATCCAATAGCAGCGAAGACGACGAAGATACCACAGTCCCATTCCCAGAAGATGGTATTGAATGTATACCGCCCAGCCAAGATGAGGTAAAGACAGCAATAAATCGGCTGAAGAATAATAAGGCAGCAGGGGCCGATGGCTTACCAGCCGAGCTGTTCAAAACCGGAGGCGACACGCTGATAAGGTGTATTCATCAGCTAGTTAGCACCATCTGGCAGGAAGAACGAGTACCCGACGATTGGAACCTGAGTATCCTGTGCCCCGTCCACAAGAAGGGAGATAAGACTGTATGCTCTAACTATAGGGGCATAAGTCTACTCCCTATTGCCTACAAGATCGTGTCAGGGATATTGTGCGAACGACTAAAGTCTATGGTCAACGAGATAATTGGACCATACCAATGCGGCTTTAGACCTGGCAAGTCCACCATTGACCAGATATTTACCCTGCGGCAAATCCTGGAGAAGACCCAAGAGATGCAGATCGACACCTACCTCCTTTTTGTCGATTATAAAGCAGCCTTCGACAGCCCGCTGCGTTCAAAGGTATTCCAAGCCATGGCTGAATTTGGTATCCCCGCAAAGCTCATCCGGCTTTGTAAAATGACTTTAACTGACACGAGGTCCTCAGTTAAAATAGGAAAGAACCTCTCCGAAGAGTTTGGTACCAAAAGAGGTTTCAGACAAGGAGACAGTCTTTCGTGTGACTTCTTCAACATCCTGCTAGAAAAGGTTTTACGAGAGGCAAACGTCAAAAGAAGTGGCACAATCTACACCAATAGTCACATGTTACTTGCTTATGCTGATGATATAGACATCATGGGCCGATCAGTAAAAGAAGTAACTGATACCTTTATAAAGGTCGAAGGAGAATCTGCTAAAGTGGGTCTGGCGGTAAACGGTGAGAAGACCAAGTTAATGGTGTCGACGCGTAATGCATCCATTGAACTCGGACCAACTGTGGATGTTGGTTCCTATAATATTGAGGTAGTAAAGGACTTCGTCTACCTCGGCACCTCCGTAAACACAACAAACGACATCAGTTGTGAAATAAAAAGAAGAATTGTATTGGCCAACAGATGCTACTTTGGTTTAAGTAAGCAGTTTAAAAACAAAGCCACATCTCGTCAAACAAAAATAACGCTCTACAAAACACTGATACTACCTGTGCTGAGGTATGGCTCCGAAGCCTGGGTACTTGCGCAAGCAGACATGGCAGTGCTTGGTGTGTTTGAGAGAAAAATTCTTCGAAAGATCTACGGACCAATCTGCGTTGACGGTGAATATCGACGTCGCATGAACCACGAGCTGTATCTGCTATACAACGACATTAATATTGTTAAACGTATCGAGATGCAGCGATTGCGTTGGCTAGGCCATATCATAAGAATGAGCGATGATGAACCCGCTAAAAAGGCGTATGAATACATGCCACATGGCGGTGCACGCAGAATTGGCAGGCCAAGGAATAGATGGCGCAAACAAGTGGATGATGAGATGAAAAGGAGCGGCATTCCAGAGTGCGAAGCAACAGATAGAGAGGAATGGAGATCTCTTCTTAGTTCGGCCTATAGAACAAATGTTCTGTAATGGGCCAGCTAAGTAAGTAAGTAAGTAATATTTTGTCCAAACTCAGCTTAAGTTCGATAATGGGTTATATCGGTCCACTCCTTCCGTTATCTCCCCAATAAAGTTCGAAAATGTTCGGAAAATTTGTGCGCACGATAACTCTTGAAGGGTGTAACCGATTTGGTCCATACTTTGCACATCGTGAAATTTCATTGTCAACTCCTTCGGGTACCTCCCACACAAAATTTCGGAAAATTTCAGTTTAGGACTTGTTCACGAATCGCTTTGATTTTTGCTGTAGCAACTTGTATTCACTGCCCTCTATAGGACGATACAAGTTCATCAGGGGGAAGTCCAAGAAAATAGCCTGAAAGGTGCAAAAAACCTCTATGACACCGTGTGTAGTGGTTGGAACGCAATATTACTCTCGAACAGATCTACCGATTTGGTCCAAAAGGTGAGTTTCGTAATATTTTGTGCAAACTTAGTTTAAGTTTGAAGATAAGCCATTTCGGTCCACTCTTTCAACGACATCCCCCACAAAAGTTCAAAAATGTTCGGAAAATTTGTGCGTACTATAACTCTTGATGGGAGTGGCCGATTTGGTCCATGCTTTACACTTCCTAATATATCTACCAGATATAGATCAGGTTCGAATATGGACTATATTTGTCCACTCATTCGGGTACATCGCACACACACAAAATTTTGGATAAATTCACCTTAAGACCTGCTCTTGAATCACTTTGATTTTTGTTGAAGCAACTTGCATTCGCTGCCTCAATTACGACAGTAAAAGTTTTTTACTGGGGCATGTTCATACTGCTTGAGAAAACAGTCGGAAAGATATAAAAAAACCCTATGGCACCATATGTAGTGGCTTGAACCGAATACTGCGTTTGTCCACACTTTGGATATCGTAATATTTCTTCGAATATTAGATGAAATTCGAAGGTGGTGCTTATAGGTCCACTCCTTCCGGTACCTCCCCAACAAAAGTTCGAAAATACTCGCAATATCTCACAAACGGAGCAACCGATTTGGTCCAAACATTGGATATCGAAATATATTGTCCAAACTTAGTTCATGTTCAAATTTGTGCCTTATCGGTCCAATCCTTGGGGTACCAACCAATTTTTTAACTTTAATCCAATCCATATTTTTGTCGGTTTATACGCCCAAATTTTTGAAAACACCCCAAAATACATAAGCTTTTTTTTTTGGGGAAAAAAAGTTTTTCAATCCACACAGCCTGAGGGTATATCTCTGTCGGCAAAGCAGACTGATACTTATAAAGAATGGTTTTGACTAGGGCTGAGGTAAGCTCAGTCGCCACAAACCTTAAGTAAAACACGAGTGTTTACAATTTCAATGTTTATTATAAGGCTCTTGGTGTTTGATAGACGAACAATATGTGTAAGGAATATGGATGCGATGTGTCTTAGAAAACCAATGGATAGATGACAATATGGTTGTTGTAATCGGCTCGATGTTTATCGGGTTTTAGCTGTGGGCTCAATGGTAGCCGGGTTGTTGTTGTCGACTCGATGGCAATCGTGTATGCTTGCGCCGGTTCTGATGTATTTGGATGTTGTCGGCTATTCGGATGACTGTCAACTCGGCTGTCGTCGGGTGTGTGGCTCGGCTCTGTGGCGTTCGGATTGCTGTCGGCTCGTCTACAATAGCCGCGTGTGTGTCTCGGCTCTGTAGTATTCGGGTTGCTGTCGGCTCGTTGGCAATCGTAGGGCATGTGGCTCGGCTCTGTGGCATTCGGATTGCAGTCGGCTCGTTGAGTATGTGGCTCGGCCCTGTTGTATTCGTGTTGCTGTCGGCTCGTTGGCAATCGTCGGATATATGGCTCGGCTCTGTCGTATTCGTGTTGCTGTCGGCCGTCGTCGGGTGTGTGACTCGGCTCGGGTTGCTGTGGGGGGAGAGATGTGTATATTTCTGAGTTGCTGTGGGGGGAGAGATCGGTTAATGGGAGCTGGCTAAGAGCATGGAGCTGGCTATGACCTTGAGCTGACTGTGAGCTGAGAGCTTGCTATGAGCTGGGAGCTTTTTAAGAGCTGTGAGCTTGCTATGAGCTGGGAGCTTGCTAAGAGCTGTGAGCTTGCTAAGAGCTGAGAGCTTGCTATGAGCTGGGTCGAATCGCAGCTAACTAGTATGGTAGACTGCGGACGAGCCAAACGTCTATTCGTACTTTGTTCGGCTGGTGATCGACGACTTGGGTGAATAAAAGCAGAATACATATTCGGGTGGTTGCACGAAGTGAATGAGAATTATTATTGAATGGGATTGTTGTTGACTACACTGAGCCCAACATATGATATATGATGGATGATAGGCCACTATTGAGTATGGGTTAAGTTTGTAAGTTTGATACTGACGGTATAATGGAAATATTAAGGTGGGATGGATATCAATGCGGGTCGAATGAGATGCCAGAATTGTATGAAACGGTCACGTTACATACTTTTTTACTTGTTTTCTATGCCTTTCAATAAACAACCACCATTTATAAATGTGTCTATATTTCAGATATAACCAGTGAGCGCTTGCTGATAGCAAGTGAGCATACATTTCAAAGTGTTTCACACTGACGTTTACGCTCGCTTGCTCGCAGAAAGCGCCCACAGGTGCATGAGTTTTTTTTTTTGTGGCTTTTGGGTGTGTATTTGTTTGCACTCAAACATATAATTTATTTGCACCCAAACATTCAATTTGTTTGCACCCAAACATATAATTTGTTTGCACCCAAACATATAATTTGTTTACACCCAAACATATATTTGTTTGCAGGAACATATGGTATATTTGGGATTGATTGCAAACAAATATGTGTATATTTCTGAGCGCAGTATTTGGCGCAATGTGAATATTTTTTTATTGACCCTAGGTTTTGGACGTTGACACAGTATGTTTTGTATGCGATGGGTAGGAGACTTATGCCTCTGTAATTTGCACAAACTGTCTTGTCTCGTTTCTTGTGTACGGGACATAGTAAGCTAATGCATACTCCCTATCAACATTTCGCCATCGGTCTTGAACAGCTCGACGGGCAGCCCGTCAGCTCCTGCTGCTTTATTGTCTTTCAGTCGATTAATTGCGGTCATGGCGTCGTCGTTTGCTATTGGTTCTGCGGTATCTTCATCTCCACCAATATTCGATACTAAGATCTTCATAAAGTGTTCCTTCCAGATCCTCAGAACGCTATTTGTATCAGTTACCAGAATCCCTTCATCATCTTTGCAGGAGAATGTGCCTGCACAATATCCTTCAGTCTGGTGTTTTACACTCTGGTAAAATTTTCGAACTTCATTCTGACTCCTAACAGTTTCTCACGCTCACGCTTTTCTTGCGCCTTCTTTTTTCTCCCGAGAGTACGCTTCTCCTCTCTCCTCTTCTCACGATCATTTTCCTTCGCGCTTCGTGTTGCTACTGACTGCAGGGTTGCTCGGGGTAATGTCTTTGGGGTGATGTCTTCGGGGTGATGATACTTGGCTTGGTGTAGTCGTATTGGAGCGACTCTGGTTGATGTCTTCGGGGTGATGATACTTGGCTTGGTGTTTTCGTGTTGGATCGACTCGGGTTGATGTTACTTGGCTTGGTGTAGTCGTGTTGAAACGACTCGGATTGATGTCTTCGGGTTGATGATACTCGGCTTAGTGTAGTCGTGTTGGAGCGACTCGGGTTGATGTCTTCGGGGTGATGATACTTGGCTTGGTGTAGTCGTGTTGGAGCGAATCGGCTTGTTTTATTCGGGTTGATGTGGTCGTGTTGAAGCAACTCGGCTTGTGGTATTCGGATTGATGACCCTCGGCTTGGTGTGATTGTGTCTATGACCGTCGGCTCGGGCTGATGATACTCGGCTAAGTGTCGTCGGCTTGGTGTGACGTGTTGATTATCCTCGGCTCGGGCTGATGATACTCGGCTTGGTATCGTCGACTTTGTGCGATCGTGTTGTGACCCTCGGCTTTGGATTCGGCTGTGGCAGTCGGGTTGGTGGTTCTCGTTGGGGCCCTTAGGTTTAGTCAGCCTGGAACGAGAAGACGATCGGATTTAGAGGGAAGCGAACGAATAGCGGAAGCGAACGAATCGCGGAAGCGAACGAGTCGCAGAAGCGAACGAATCGCGGAAGCGAACGAGTCCTGGAAGCTTCGGTTATGTTGGGTACCAGGCGACTGCGTGTATTCTCGGTTAACTCCAGCACTTCACCCTTTTAGTGTCGAAAACCGAAATACTTATGTGGGTAGCAAAAGGAAGCGAATGAGGATTATATTCACACACTGTGGAAATGATTCTCATTTATATGCACCGAAGTAAAATAATTCCATTACCTCGGGTGTTATGACTGAGGGTATTTCATGAAGATTGCAGAGTATGTATTGACCAATGGTAAATTCATAGATAGCGGGACTCGTAGAAATATGCACATTAAGGTGGGGCATATAATGAGGTGGGTTAACCAAAGAATAAAATATTTTTAAAGAAAAGAAATAAATGTAATGGTCACGTTACAATGTCTTCCGTCTATCAAAATATGATCGATTTGGTTTCTGGTTTTACCATCAGGGGACATTCAAGTGGTCTTGTGATTGTGGAGGCGTTGCTGCTCACTACCATGTTTTTTTCGCTGCAAAATCGATCAGCCTCATTACGTTGTGGAATGTGCAATGTTTGATGTGTTTGAGAGAAAAAATTTTCGAAAGATCTACAACGGGCCAATATGCATTGATGATAAATATCGACGTCGTATGAACCACGAGCTGCATCTGCTATACAACCACATCAGTATAGTTAAACGTATCGAGATACAACGATTGCGTTGGTTAGGCCATGTCATAAAAATTAGCGATGATTAACCCGCTAAAAAGGCGTTAAAATACGGACCGCATAGTCGTACACGCAGAACTGAAAGGCCATGGCTTTGATTGTGTAAATATGTATGTATAAGACGAGATAAAAAACGCGATATTCGAAATTGGAGATATAAAGCAACAAATAGATAGGAATGAAAATCTTTTGGCTTATAGAACAAATGCTCTATAGAGGGCCAACAGAGTAATCAATTATGTTTTTTGTAGAATGGGATTCGTTGTTATGGGTGAACGCGCTGCACATTTTAGCTCACTATATTTAACGAATGAAAAGATTATGAACATTGGCTGACCTCAACCAGACTATAGTCACATGCTTACTTGTTTTATGTAATAAAAACCAACGATTGGGTTTATGTTAAAATTGAAAAATAATTAATAAACCAAAAACTTTATGTAGATATCGTCAAATGATAAGCTTGTAAACACGCTGACATTAAAAGTTGCAAAATTGTAAACAATGTAATCTAAGTTAAAATTGTTTTTTTTTTTTTTTGTTTTACATCAAAACATCAACCACGGGGTCCCCTAAAAATTAGCTTTAAAAGGGACGGAAATATGACAACGGCAGTCTGTACCTTAACTCATTGCTCTGTATTTATTTGCAACTCAAATGGTGTTTAATGTGTCGTAACTTCCGTATCCGGACGTTGTCTGTTTTTTGTTTTTCCTGTGATTCCACTTTAGGATGAAGACAGATATCTGCACACATAAAAAATACATATGTACATACAAACGCACCGCTTGTTGTTTATTCACAGTTTTTGCTGATAAAATCTCCCTTTGACCGAGGCTGTATGTAAGTGTGTGCACGGTCAAAATTTATTGTTGTGGAAATTCTGGCGTTAAATTTAGCTAAACCACATTCGTTGTTGTTGTCGTTGTGTATTTTTTTTTTTTTCAGCTTTGTGTGTTCAAAGTGAAAAAAAAACGTTTAAAGTATTCTTGTGTCAGATACAGATTTGGGTATTTTTATTGAAGTGAAATGCGAAAATAGATTGTGAAAGGAGGTATGGGGAGAGGAGAAGCAGTCTGACAAGGCGATAATATAAAAGAGTTATTGTCTGTTACTTTGACATTAATATGTAGTTGGCCAAAAGAGGTTTGGGTTTATTATACATTATTATAAATATATATTTTTTGTGGATGTGTACGTATAAGTACAGATACTTCATATACATACCAGTTAAAGCACATGTTTGTATGTGCAAATGTATACAAACACACAATGTTTATGTATATTTTGCAAATGTTAAGTGTTTTATCATCCATTTTGTACATCATTTGAATTTTACTTTTTTCTTTTCGTTTTTTCTGCACAACTTTCTCAGAATGGAAAATCCTTTAAAAAATGTATAAGAAAAATATTCTGATTTTTATTTTGTTCACACTTGAATTTTAAAAAGGTATGATTTTACTCAACCTTGACGTCCTTTGCTTTGTTTGTGTAGAATAGGTATGTCTCATGTTATTTGAATACTAAATGAACTCTATCGTATTCAACAAGCTTTTAACAGGCATGAGAAGCGGTGTTCAGAAGAGAAAATAAAGTGATACCTGAATTAATACCAAGTATTTTAACTCACAATTTTATAAGGTGACGTTTTAGAATAGCAGATGCCCTTAGGGGTCTGCTATCGAATAGCAGACGCCGTAAGAAGTCCACTGTACAATAGCAGGATTTTTCAGGGATATACTATAGAATAGCAGACGACTTTATGGATCTAATACAAAATATAAGACTCCCTTATTAATATTCCAAAAAAAAAATAACAGACGCCTCTAGCGGTTTACTGTAGAGTACCAGAAGTCTTTAGGGGTATACTATTGCACAGCAGAAGCATTTGGGGATATACAATCGCATAGCAGAAGCCTTAAGGGTCTACTATACAATCGCAGATGCCTTAAGTGGTGAACTATATAATGGTAGACGCCTTTGGGGGTGAACTTTAGAATAATAGACACCTTTAGGGATCTACTATAGCAGATGCCGTGAGGTGACCACTGTACAATAGCAGGGGTCTTTAGATTTCTGCTATAGAACAGGAGACGCCTTTTGGAGTCTACTATAGAATAGATTAGCAGATGCCGTGAGGTGACCACTGTTCAATAGCAGGGGTCTTTAGATGTCTGCTGTAGAATAGCAGACGCCTTTTGAAGTCTACTATAGAATAGCAGACGCCTCTACCGGTTTAATGTATTGTACCAGAAGTATTTAGGTGTCTACTATCGCACAGCAGAAGCCTTTGAGGGCCTACTATCGTATAGCAGAAGCCGTAAGGGGTATACTATAGAATAGCAGACTCCTTTAGGGTTCTAATACAGAATAGAAGACGACTTTAGGAATCGACTATAGAATAGCAGATGCCTTTAGGGTTCTTCTCTATATAATGCCTTTATAGAATAAAAACGCAGACTCCTGCTATAGAATAACAGACGACTTCAGGATATCTACAATTGGGTAGCAGTGGGCTTAAATCATCTACTATAGAATATCATACTCTTTAGGGTTCTACTATACAATAGCAGACGCCTTTAGGGCTCTACTGTAGAATAACAGATTAAGGCTTTAATAAAGAATGGCAGACGCCTTGAGTAGTCCACTATATAAAAGAAGAAGATAGCATCTACTATAAAATACCAAACTTTTTAGGGGTCTACCATAAATAGCAGACACCTAGGGAACGTCATCTATAAAATAGACGCCTTTAGGAGGGCTTCTACAGAATAGCAAATGCTTTAAGGGAGTCTTCTATAGAATAGCAGACGCCTTAAGCGGGTCTTCAATAGCATAGCAGACGCCTTAAGGGGTCTACTATAGAATAGCAGACAGCTGAAGGAGGTCTTTTATAGAATAGCAGACGCCTTAAGAGCGTCATCTATAAAAAAAGCATACGCCTTAAGAAGGTCTTGTACAGAATAACATTCACCTTAAGGGGGTCTTCTATAGAATAGCATACGCCTTTAGGATGTCTTCTACAGAATAGCAGACGCCTTTTGGATGTTTTCTACAGAATAGCAGACGCCGTAAGCTGGTCTTCAATAGCATAGCAGATGCCTTAAGGGGTCTACTATAGAATAACAGACAGCATAAAAAGGTCTTTTATAGAATAGCAGACGCCTTAGGAGCGTCATCTATAAAAAGAGCATATGCCTGAGGAAGGTCTTGTACAGAATAGCATTCACCTTAAGGAGGTCGGTCACCTATAGAATAGCAGACGCCTAAAGGGGGTTTGCTCTAGCAGTCGCGTTAGAGTGACTTCTGTAGAATAGCAGACATCTTAAGGGAGTCTTCTATTGAACAGTAGATATCTTAAGGACGTCTTCTATAGAATAACAGACACTTTAAAGACATTCTCTATAGAATATTATACGCCCTAAGCGGGTCTTCTGTAGAATAGCAGACGCCTTAAGGGGACCTTGTATAGAGCAGCAAACGTCTTAGAGTTTCTTTTATAGAATAGCATACGCCTTAGGGGGTCTACTATAGAACACCGGACGCTCTAAAGGGTCAACTATAGAAGAAAAGATGTCTTAATGGGTCCCCTATAGAATATCGGACGCCTTAAGGGGTATACTATAGAATAGCAAACAACCTTAAAGATCATTTTTAAAGTAGGATTCGACTTAAGAGCTTTTTCTATAGAATAACAGACGATTTAAGGGCGTTTTCTATACAATAGCACACGCCTTAATTGGGTCAACTATATAATAGCAGACCCTAAGGGGGTCTTCTATAAAATAGAAGACGCCTTAAATGGGTCTTATATAGAATAG
This sequence comes from Musca autumnalis, assembly GCF_047663935.1. NCBI lineage: Eukaryota > Metazoa > Arthropoda > Insecta > Diptera > Muscidae > Musca > Musca autumnalis. The sequence continues at coordinate 160,993,005 of NW_027411866.1, read as the reverse complement.
TAGTCGCCTTAAAGGCAGGAACATTAAAGGGGTATTTTGTGAATAGAAGACGCCTTAAAGTGTCGAATAGTTTAGCAGATGCCTTAAGGGCGTCTCCTATAGATTAGCATATTCTACAGAATAGCAGACGCCTTAAGGGCGTTTTCTATAGAAAAGCATACGCCTTAGAGAGTCTGCTATTGTGTAGGGGGTTTTCTATATAATAGCAGACGCCTTAAGGACCTGTTCTATAAAATACTTACTTACTTAGCTGGTCCATTACAGAACATTTGTTCCATAGGCCGAACTAAGAAAAGACCTCAACTTCTCTCTATTTGTTGCTTCCTTCGCTCTCTGGAATACCGCGTCTTTTCATCACTTCATCCAGTTGTTTGCGCCATCTATTCCTTGGCCTGCCTATTCTGCGTGCACCGCCAAGCGGTCCGTATTTATAGTGGGTTAATCTTCGCTCATTCTTATGATATGGCCTAGCCAACGCAATCGCTGGATTTCGATACGTTTAACTATATTGATGTCGTTGTATAGCAGATACAGCTCGTGGTTCAAACGACGTCGATATTCACCGTCAACGCAGATCGGTCCGTAGATCTTTCGACGAATTTTTCTCTCAATCACACCAAGCACTATCATGTCTGCGTGCGCAAGTACCCAGGCTTCGGAGCCATACATCAGCACGGGTAGTGTCAGTGTTTTGTAGAGCGTTATTTTTGTTTGACGAGATGTGGCTTTGTTTTTAAACTGCTTACTTTAACCAAAGTTGCATCTGTTGGCCAATACAATTCTTCTTTTTATTTCACAACTGATGTCGTTTGTTGTGTTTACGGAGGTGCCGAGGTAGACGAAGTCTTTTACTACCTCAATATTATAGGAACCAACTGCAACAGTTGGTCCGAGCTCAATGGACGCATTGCGCGTCGACACCATTAACTTGGTCTTCTCACCGTTTACCGCCAGACCCACTTTAGCAGATTCTCCTTCGACCTTCATAAAGGTATCAGTTACTTCTTTTACTGATCGGCCCATGATGTCTATATCATCAGCATAAGCAAGTAACATGTGACTATTGGTGTAGATTGTGCCACTTCTTTTGACGTTTGCCTCTCGTATAACCTTTTCCAGCAGGATGTTGAAGAGATCACACGAAAGGCTGTCTCCTTGTCTAAAACCTCTTTTGGTACCAAACTCTCGGAGAGGTTCTTTCCTATTTTATCTGAGGACCTCGTATCAGTTAAAGTCATTTTACAAAGCCGGATGAGCTTTGCGGGGATATGGCTTGGAATACCTTTGAGTGCAGCGGGCTGTCGAAGGCTGCTTTATAATCGACAAAAAGGTGGTAGGTGTCGAACTGCATCTCTGTCTCCTTGTCTAAAACCTCTTTTGGTACCAAACTCTCGGAGAGGTTCTTTCCTATTTTATCTGAGGACCTCGTATCAGTTAAAGTCATTTTACAAAGCCGGATGAGCTTTGCGGGGATATGGCTTGGAATACCTTTGAGTGCAGCGGGCTGTCGAAGGCTGCTTTATAATCGACAAAAAGGTGGTAGGTGTCGAACTGCATCTCTTGGGTCTTCTCCAGGATTTGCCGCAGGGTAAATATCTGCTCAATGGTGGACTTACCTGATCTAAAGCAGCATTGGTATGGTCCAATTAGCTCGTTGACCATAGGCTTTAGTCGTTCGCACAATATCCCTGACACGATCTTGTAGGCAATAGGGAGTAGAGTTATGCCCCTATAGTTAGAGCATACAGCCTTAACTCCCTTCTTGTGGACGGGGCACAGGATACTCAGGTTCCAATCGTCGGGTACTCTTTCTTCCTGCCAGATGGTGCTAACTAGCTGATGAATACACCTTATCAGCGTGTCGCCTCCGGTTTTGAACAGCTCGGCTGGTAATTCATCGGCTCCTGCTGCCTTATTATTCTTCAGCCGACTTATTGCTGTCTTTACCTCATCTTGGCTCTTTGGTAGAATTTTCGGACTTCATTCTGGCTCCTGTACATCTCGATTTTTTCACACTCCCGCTTTTCCATCTCTTTCTTTTTCCTGCGGAAAAGACGTTTCTCCTCTCTCCTTTTCTCCCTATATCTCTTTCGTGCGCTACGCGTTGCTACGGATTGTAAAGTAGCCCTATATGCCGCATTTTTCTCTTCGGTGACGGCACGACACTCCTGGTCATACCATGGATTCCTTGGTGGAGGTCTCTGGTATCCAAGTATGGATTTTGCGGCTGTTTGCATGGAGTGGGCAATGCTTTGCCATTGCGATGATATGTTATCGGGATGAGGAGTGCTTTGATTAAGCAATTGGGTTAGTTGAGTGGAGTATGCTGTGGATATCTGTTGTGATTGCAGCTTACCGATATCTAATTTTCCTGTTGTGTCTGTTCGGACTTTGTTTGCTACGTTTAACCGGGTGCGTACATTTGCTGCATCAAGGTAGTGGTCCGAGTCTATGTTTGCTCCTCGGAACGAACGCACATCCAACACGCTCGATGAATGTCTTCCATCTATCACAACATGATCAATTTGATTTCTTGTTTTCTGATCTGGAGACAGCCAGGTGCCCTTATGGATGTCGAGATATTGAAATCTGGTGCTGCTAACTAACATGTTTTTTTGCCGCTGCGAAGTCTATCAGCCTCATACCATTGTCAGAAGTTTCACTGTGGAGACTGGATTTTCCGACTGTTGGGCCAAAGATATTTTCCTTTCCAATTTTGGCATTAAAATCGCCTAGAATAATTTTAATGTCATGGGCAGGACAACGGTTTTATAAAATAATAAACGATTTAAGGACGTCTTCTATAGAATAGCAGGGACATTAAGGGGATGTTCCGTGAATAGCAGACGCCTGGGGGTCTTATATAGAATAGCAAACGCATTAAGGGGTTCTTCTTTAGAATAGCAGACGCCTTAGAGTGTCTTCTAAAAATAGGTATTCTATAGGATAGCAGACGACCTGCTTCATTTATAGAATATCAGAACCTTTAAGGGGATCTTCCGTAGAATAGCAGATGCCTTAAGGAGGTCTTCTTTAGAATAGCAGACGCCTTAGGGAAGTTTTCTATAGAATAACAGACGCCATAAAGGATCTTCTATAGAATAGCAAACGCCTTAAGGAGTTTTCTATAGTATAACGGACGTATTAAGGGGATCTTCTATAGAACAGCTATCGCTTTATAGTGTCTTCTATTGTATAGCGGACGCCTTAAGAGGAGTCTTCTATAGAATAAGGCTCTTGAGACTTTCTCTCTGCTCGGGATGTGTTGATGTTTGTTGGGGAAAATCCTTACTTCCCAAATAGTGTTTATAAAATATAAATAGGATGGAGGATTTTGTTCGTGATTCCTTTTTGCTTGTTCCTTATATTTGTGACATTCGAAGGGTGCACACACCTACAACTCGAGATACCACTTGATTTGATGAGAAATGTCCTCAAGGCCATTTTTAATTGTTGGTCTCTGATTAGATTTAAACAAGTCAAGACGCACTGTGATCCGTCGGACCTCCATGTGAGTGGCCATGTTATGAACCGAAAAGACGGAATTAGATATAACTGTCTCCAGTTCTTCAAATTCTTTGTAATCTGGCAGGCCTACAAACTGGGATGTTGTAAAAATATACGTACAGTCATATTTTTGTCAATATTTAAAATGTGGATTGTTGTAGAAAATGTTATAAAGGATTACCAGACCCTGAATTATATGGTTTGTACACTCCTTTTTAAAATATACCAGACCTAATATCGAGAGTTTTTCATCATTTTTTTTTTATTTAGTTAAGTGTTAACATTATTAAAAATACAATGTCAGTTCCACTATTACTTTATTTAATGTTTAAAAATTGATGAAAACCTTCCCTTTTTAGTATGCATTCTTCTTTTATTGTTATTGCTGTCTTTGTCTAGTTTTATTATCAGTGTTTTAATGTCTGCATATGATTGCGGTTTGGTTTTTATGATGATTTTTCGCAAAAAAATAAAATTATATTTTGAAAATACGTATGCACCGCCAGCTACCCACCATGACGATGACAACAAGTTGCTGTAGTGGTGATGGCTGTCATAAAAGTTAAACGTTCTTCGTAAAACGTTCAAATACCTTTTTGGTTGAATTTAAGCGTTCTTATCTTTACGAGTTCAATTTAATTCGTCTATAACAAAATGCCATATCATTTCAAATTAAATTTGCTTATCTATGAGAAAATTTGATGTTTATTATAGAGGGAGGGAGGGGTGAGGAGGACAGCAAATGATATATATTTTTGTAAGACAGCAGAAAATCTTCGGATAATGACTTTGTTAAATGAAAATATGATAAATTTGCTTATTTTTATATTTTCTTCAGATACCATTTGCGGTCAAATTTTCTATACGTCACCATGGAATTTTCTGTGGAATTTATCAGTAGTTGATTGTATTTGTTGACGAAATCCCCATTCAGTTTAGATTTAATCACTTTGCAAGCTCAGCTATTTGTTGTCATATTAAAGAAAGAATATTATGGTTTTTATTTTTATTTTTGTAAGAAAGTATGTGTGTACAAAGAGTAGGAAAAATAAAACGTTGATGTTTCTTAAGATGTTTAGGAGGATGACTAAAGTAGCCCAGTCAAAATAGACATTGAAATAGCAAAAATTCCTACAAAGCTAAATGGATCGATGATTTGGACATTGCTTCTAATGTTAAACCCTAGCTTTCCACCAAAATTCAACTTTGTGTACATTTTTGTTATTTCCCCATTATACGCATGTCAATTTTGACTGGGCTAAAGGGGGAGTTTTAACAAGTTCTTAGCAGGAATTGGAGATATCAATAAATGTGGATTTCTTAAGAATTTATAGGAGTACCAAAAATATTGATTTAAATGTTTTTTTTTTCAATAGTTTAGGAGCAATCATGACCAAAAATGTGCCTCATCGAAATAACGGTTTTAGACACCAAGTATGTTTGTACGAAATTCGTTTTAGACAATTTGGAATCGATTGAACCATGTCCGTCCGTCTGTCTTGCTGGTGTGCACGATAACTCTCGAACGGAACAACCGATTCGAACAAAATTTTGGGTATCGTAATATTTTGTCCAAACTTAGTTTTCAGAGACTATATATGGGTGTGGATTTTAAAAGAATATTTTTTCAGAGACTATCTATGGGCGTTGATTTCTATAGAATATTTTTCAGAGACTATCAATGAGCGTGGATTTTTATAGAATAATTTTTCAGTGACTATACATGGTGTGGATTTTTAAAAAATATTTTGTCACTGACTATCCATGGCCGTGAATTTTTAAAGAATATTTTTTCAGTGACTATATATGGACGAGGATTTTTATAGAATATTTTTTCAGTGACTATATATGGACAAGGATGTTTATAGAATATTTTTTTAGTGACTATCCTTGGGAGTAGATTTTTATAGAATATTTTCTCAGCGAATATCCATGGGTGTGGATTTGTAACAACAAAAGTTTAAAATGTTTCTGTAAAATTGTGTGAACGATGATTCTCGAAGGGAGCAATCGATTTGGTCCAAACTTTTACACATCGAATTATTCCTTCTAGATAAAGTTCGGCTTCGAATATGAACTATATCGGTCCACTCCTTCGGGTACCCCCACACAAAATTCGGATACAGTGAAGTTCAAGAGCTCCTCTCGGATCGTTTTGAATTTTTTTTCAATAGGTTGTACTTGCGGCTCCCTTTGCGAAGGTACAATTTTTTTCTTGCGCAAGTTGTCAAAGTTGAAATTTGTTTACTGTGTTTTTAATAGAGTTGAGTGTGCAGTATTTTGTGATAATTTCTGGATAATAAAAGCGCAATAAGAAAAATGTTAAAGCTAAAACTCAAGGAGAATAAAGATGAAAGTAAGTAGCTTTATTTTCCAAAAAGAACAGAAGAGAAATTCTGTCTAAGAATAAAGTTATCAACATATTTCTGAAACCCCCTTAAATTATTACCTTTTTTCAATTTTAAAATTGTTCTGAACCGTAATAATTGTGATCGCTAGTGGTCGATGTTAAAAAAATCAAAATTAGTCTGATATGTGTAAGTTAAGAAAAAAATCATTTCATTTCGGTATATGTACATTAGGGTTATGACTTTTTTACAACCTCATATCCCTTTATCATAGCGTGATGAGTTTTGCCATAAGATTACATAAAATCTTAATTATAAGGTGATTCGGTGAAAAAACCTCACGCAGAAAATGATTTTAAAATTTGAATTTATCAAAATTATGGAAAATTTTTTGAAGTCACTGAAAACAGATATGTAATTGAAAATAAACTTTAGAGCCTCATGAGATAATTAAAATGACATAAAATTTATTTCTCACTATTTTTCTTCAATTCTGAGAATAGTTAAAATGTCGTAAACGCTTTTATTCAAAAATATAATTTTTTAACAAAAAACAAAAAATTTAAAATGTTTTCAAAGCGACTTTTTTCGTGACTTTTTTAATATTTGAATGAAAAAAACATTATTATATTATATACATATATATATATATATATATATATATATATATATTTTTTTTTTTTTCATTTCATATATTTTTTCAAAAAATTATTTTTTTAAAATCGATTTGTGCGTGAACTTTTTTTATATTTTAATGGAATAAACGATAGCATAGTGATTGTTGGAGAACAAATCGACATTACTTTCATTTAATTTATTATTTGTTTATTTTCCCATATAAAAATACTTCTTTTATAATTTTCCTTTAAATATTTTGCAGAATATTTTGATTTTGGTGTTTCTTTGGAAAAGCCGAAAAGTGAGTGTGATTCTCATTCATTTGGGAATACTAGACACTTAAAGAGTTCGGTGTTTCACTAAAAAGGCATCATTTCAAAAACTGAGAAGCAAATTGATAATTCCCTTCGCCGGGATGAAATCATGATATTGGTAGCGATCAGTAAAATGTTGCAACACTGTCAGTTCGTTTTGAAAAACATTACTCTCTGTAATAGAGGGTAATAAATGAAGTTGAGCCAATGGGGGAATACTCCACTCAAGCAATCGAAAATTCAGAAATATATATTTTAATATCAGCTGGTACAAACGTATGTCTAGGCCACACAATTGTGAACAGATTTTACTGAAAATTTGGAATTTTTATTTTGAGTGTCCAAAAAACTTCTCCACCAAAAATTATCGACGTAGGTCTACGTTGGGCTATAACCCTCATATAAGGGTACCCCAATTAAAGATATTTTGACAATTTTAGCCACATTTCTTAGCTGATTTGCTGTAATTTGACAGTTTGACTTCTTAGAAGGTACAAACCCTTCGTACCAAAAATTATTAATATAGGTCAACATTTTAGTTTAGACCCCATACAATGGGATCACCCTGTTTAATACATTTTAACGGTTTTGTGCAAATGTTGGGTGAAAATTATTCTGAATTAATATTTTGTAACGGTAATTTTAAATAAAAACAAGTGAGCCAAGGCTATAGTCGGGTCGGGGCCGACTATGTGATACCCAACACCACTTTCCCTGTGCATAAGCTTTTCACTGTTAAAATTCAAAATATTATAATTGGGATAGCTTAGCGCCTTTGCTCTGAATGTCTTAATTAATACAGGTCAATTTTATTGAAACGCATTTAAGTGCATGTCAGAATAACCCAAATAAAGAAATGGAAAAGTGGGATGTTCGCCAACCATCACATTCCGACCCCTGAATATTATCCGACCATCACCAAAATCAATAGGCTTCTTCCTCTGTAGGACTCCCATTAACCCCCAACATTTCGTGACGATCCGATCTAAATTGCGACCTGTAGCGTGATTACAAAAAAATGGAAAAATGGTACGTATTAACGACTATTGCGATATTTTCGTTATTTGGCCACCTAAGCCAACCTACTTTGCATCATTGTAAAGATGGGGTTTTCTACTTTCGTCGTCAGACTTTGTTTTTGGAAAGTCCCCAACCAAAGCAGTGATATTCGTCATTATTATTAAAATCGCAAAAATGATTAGCGGCTATTGCGATATCTTCGTTGTTTGACCACCAACGACAACCTGCTTTACATCGTTGCAAAGGCGATATTTTCTACTTTCATTAGAATGTTTTGCTTTTAGCATACCCCCTATAGAAGCTGAGATATTCGCTTTGGAACAAACATTGTCTTTTTCTCTAAAAAAGTTTTTTGTCAATTCCGACCCCTAAATATTATCCGACCATCACCAATATCAATACCCAGCAAAATGTTCGATGCCAAAGATGCCATTCAATCATGGAAGCAAGTGATCTGGCATGTCATATTTTTTCCACCTTCATCGATGAATTTTATATGAGCGTGGACCACAAAAGATGCCATTAATTTTTGGATCCTAAGCATGTCATTTACACCAATGCTTTGACATGTCATTTTCACCAATGCTTTGGCATGTCATTTCCACCAATGCTTTGGCTTGTCATGTTCACTAACTCTTTGCAATGACATTAACATTACGACGAGAGTTTAAACAACGTTGGTTGTGATTTCGACTCTCCGAGAACATCAAGCGTATTGTAAATAATTATTCTTATATATTTAGAAAAATGTGTTTAAGTAAAAACACAAAATTCAGCTTTATTGGATCGATGGAATGGGTTCAAATGCTGATGAAAAAATCGGATCTTTCACGACTTCTTTTGCATGGGTTCAAATGCTCATGAAATGATCGGATCATTCACGACTTCCTTTCCATTGGTTCAAATGCTAATGAAAAGATCGGATCTTTCACGACTTCGTTTCAACCAATGCAAAAGATGCCATGAAATCACGTCATCGCATGGAACCCCTTCCTTCAAATTTTGCTGGGTAGGTTTTTTCCCCTCCGGTACCCCCATCAACACCCAAAATTTGGTGACGATCCGATCAAAATTACGACCTGTAGCGTGATTTCCTTAAAAGTGGAAAAATGGGATGTATTACCTTCTATTGTGATATCTCCGTTATTTGGCCACCTACGCTAACCTACTTTGCATCATTGTAAAGACAGGATTTTCTACTTTCATAACCAGGCTTTGTTTTTGGAAAGCCCCCAACAAAAGCTATGTTATTCGTCACTAGAATTAAAATCGAATAAATGAAAAGTTGGGTTCTATTAGCGACTATTGCGATATCTTCGTTGCTTGACCTACTATACATCGTTGTAAAGGTGATATTTTCTGCTTTCATTAGCAGGTTTTGCCTTTGATATACCCCTTATAGATACGGAGATATTCGCTTTGAAATAAATCGTTGACTTTTTCCCCAAATAAGTTTTTTGCCCATTCCGACCCCTGAATATTATCCGACCATCACCAAAATCAATAGCCTTCTTCCCCTCCGGGACCCCCATCAACACCCAAAATTTGGTGACGATCCGATCAAAATTGCGACCTGTAGCGTGATTACAATGTTTAAATGGACAGACGGACAGACGGACGGACGGACACACATAGCCAGATCGACTCAGGTCGTCGAGACATTCATTTTGGTATATCGTCGGTGTCATGCTTAAGTGTTCCATACGCCATTTGCCTGATTCGAGAAAAACTCAAGTTAATGTTTAAGGCCATACAGGATAAAAATGGTGCAATAATCCAATACTTTAAGAGCTCAGTTCTACTAAACTAAACTCATAGAATATATCAGTAGTTTATTTTAGTCAGATATCTGTGATAGTCTGGAAGTTATGGACAATTTTTATAATTGCAAAAAGTTGCTGAATTGTTCCATGGAATCTTTTTTTCATGTTTTTGGCAGTTTGTGTCACATGGAACATATTTTGTCACATTTCAACCAAAACACTTTTTATCAATCGTGTTCCACCTCCCTTATATGAAGTGCTACTGTGGAGTTGAAAAATCAGGACTTTAAATGAAACATTTATTTTTCTCATATAAATACAATAAGGACCATAATTTAAGGTTTCCTTAAGACTTATTTAAGGGATTGCCTCCACTTATCACTACTTTTTTGTTTTAAAAATTTCGATCGGACAAAACGGATTGATATTTTGCATTTCTAAGGTAACATACAACATTTAAACGCGATTTTCTTATAATACCATTTTTGTAGTCGGTTAGCTTCAAGTCGAATGAACGTTTTTGCGTATATTTTTGTGGACTTACATAAAAATTTTGTCCTTAAACTAGGGATTTTTTGTTTAAACGATTGATAAATTTTCGTTTTCATGTAACAATACAATATTCAAAAATATTTGGATTTAGAAACTATTATTCTTCAGTTTTTAAACCAAGTCCTTTAAAACAATTTGTTCCATACGCCACACTTTTCCGTTACTTGGGCAAAATGGGCAATTTTTTGTTCCAAACGCCATCATTTTTGGTGCGGAACAATTCATTTTTGTCTCTTTTTGTTCCATACGCCAAACGACATGGATATGGAACTAAAATGTTCAAAGTTGTTTTGTTCCATACGCCAGGCTTTACGGATATGGAACAAAACGACAAGATTTTTTGGGTCACAAAGCGGATATGGAACATACTGACATCTGAATATCTCAGAAACTATAGGAAATAGAGAAAAACCGACCAAAAAATCTGAAAGGGCATGGTTCAAAATTTTGTAAGGTACCTTTATCTCAAAATGTCAAAAATGGCGTATGGAACACTTAAGCATGACACCGACGATATGTATATAAGTATGGGTCTACGACCGTTATTTCGATGCGTTACAAACTTTTTAGCCAAAACCAACTTATAATACCCTCCCCACATAGTGGTGTAGGTATAATGAATTTAAATACAAAAAGGTCATAGAAATAGCTTTGGCTAGAAAAATGGATTTTGGACCATAGTGCGACGGTAAGCTTTGCACACACAACCCTACGGTTTGCAGCCAGACACATAAGCTCTGTGCTACAGTACTCATTACTTAGTAACTACTTAGTAATGATTAAAGTTAGTAGTTATGTGTAAGGATTATATATGTACCGCCTGATAATGCAGAGAGCAATGAGGTCTGATAATTCTCTTCTGGAAGTTTTTATACCTCCATTGAAGACTAAATACTACATTTCAGCCATTTCGTTTGGATAGTGAGACCACAACCTTCAAAATACGGAAAATCGAGAGGTACCGTTCTAAGGGGGCCATCTGAAGGCGTGGAGCTAAACCGACAAATATCATGTGGAAAGTTTTATACCCCCAATGAAGAGTAAATACCATATTTCAGCCATTTGTGTGAGATATTGAGGTAAAACCTTCCAACTACCGAAAATCCGGAGATTCCATTCTATGGAACCGGTGTGATATTGAGGTCACAACTTACATCCCGATTTTCGGTATTTTGAAGGTTGTAGCCTCAATATACCACTGAAATGACTGAACTTTTGTATTAAGTCTTCATTGGGGGTATAAAACTTTCCTCCGGAAATTTGTCGGTCGTCATATAGCCCCCATAAAACGGTACCTCTCGATTTTCGGTATTTTGAAGGTTGTGGCTTCAATATTCCATTGGGGGTATTCAACCTTCCCCTCTAAATTTGTCGGTAAAGTCCTTCATATAACCTCCATAGAACGGTACCTCCCGAATTTGATATTTTGAAAGTTTGCCACATTGTTTTACCGAAATTGCTGGAATTTGGTATTTAGTCTTCTTCATAAAGGAAGGGAAACTAATTGTTCAGTTTTACTTCTATACAACTCGTGGTGGAGGATAAAACAAGTTCACGATTTTTAGTCGGTCACACACGTACTCATAACTTATTATTACTCCTTAATAAGTAGTTTTTTTTTTGTTTACAGTACTTTGTAGTGGGTTACATAATGACTAACAGATCCTAGTTTTTGCTGGGTATTTCTCTCTTTAAGATGGGAAATCAAATTTCAATCGCCAACATAAAACGCGTTTTTTCTCGAAACTTGATTTTTTTAGATGTGTCACTCTTTGAGTAACTGACTCGATTTTGTACAAGTGACTTCGGTCTAATTTCAGGCAGGTACTACTATAAATAATTTTTCCTGATCAAAATACATTGATTAATTTTACTTTCAGTTTCCTCCTAAAGAGGAAGCGTCATCCAGTACTCAGTTCAATCTTTTTGCTCAATTTAAAAAAGTTTACAGCAAACAAATTTGAATCTTTGACATTAAATTGTCGCTTGTCAAATTGTCTTCAACTGCCGCAATGTTGAGTAAGACATTATGTGTACTACGTAAGGATATGTAAACCAGTCTCTGTTCATTCCTCTTTAATTAAATAAAATCAAGAGACAAATTCGTTGAATGACAGCCATTACGCATAGCATTCTAAAGCAAACATTACACCAATTTAACAGAATTACACACATAACAAGGATCAAAAGAGCAGACAAAAATGAACGAAACTATAAGAGGGAAAAATTACTGTAACAAATTCAAGAAACAGTACCTTGGAAAACTCACAGAAATTTAAAAATATTTAGATAAAACAATTACCAGTTTAAATACAAAATGATTGGGGATAATGATTGCAATGTTAAAAAAAAAACAATAGAATACACTACCGCGATTAGCATTATCGCTTCTTTAAAGCTTGATATTTGTCGTTAGATGTCATGTTTTGTGACATGTCAAGAGTTATTTTAAGACGACAAAAACTGGCATATTAAACCAAGAAAGAATCTCTTGTGTAATGTTTTCAATGTTATTCATGTGAGTACAATTCCCTTTAAATGCAAAAAAAAATAAAAATATTTGCTGGCAACATTTTGACATTTAGAAATGTCACTCTTACACAGATACAATAGACAATATAAACGATGAACATTCCTACAACTTACAGCTACTTTATGAGTATCATTGCTCACTAAGTAGCTGTTGTACAATGTCGTAACATTTACGAATATTGTAAGTGCAAATATATGTATGTAATATATTTTACACAAACATATGTATCTGTGAGTGGGTGTTAAACCCAATGACTTGTTTTGAAAAGAATACATAGGAAATAGGTAATGTGTTTTTTTTCTCTTGCTAAATAAACATAATAAAAAATTTTTCTTAAGAGAAAACACCTAATTACACCAAGGTTTCGAAAAATATTTCCTACAAAGTAGTGTGGAAGTGTGGACTTGCCTCGGAAAAAAACTTGTACCGTCATAATGGGACAGCGATTACCAGATGCAACAACAAAAATCAAAGGGATTTGAGAGCAGCACTTAAACTGCACCTTCCCGAAATTTTATTTGGGATGTACACGAAGGCGATGACTCTCAAAGGCAGTAAGCGTTTTGGTCCATACTTTGCACATCGTAATATTTCTGGGAGACTTAGATCAGGTTCGAATATGGATTGTCGTATATTGCGATAATCCACATTCGAACCTGATATAGGTCTTCCAGAAATATTACGATGTACAAAGTATGGACCAAAACGCTTACTGCCTTTGAGAGTTATCGAACGCACCATCTTTGAGAAAAAATCTGAACTTTTGTGGGAGGTGGTGTTCTATGGGGGCTATATCAAAACGTCGATTTATACCGACAAATTTCTGGCGGAAAGTTTTTAGACTCAAAGAAGACTTAATACCAAATGTCCGATATTTCAATAAAATAATGTGTTTAAAACCTAAAAAATACCGTAAATGAAGAGGTACGCGCCTATGGGGGATATAGGAAGTAATGGAACTTTGCTGATAATTCTTTTCTGCAATACTTTATAACCCCATGAAAGACTAAATAACAAATTTCAGTCATTAAGGTGTGATATTGACGTCACATATTTCACAATTACGAAAATCGGGAGGTTGTTGCGGCCACAAACTTCAAAATAACGAAAATCTTGAGGTACCGTTCTACGGGGACTATATGAAGGCGTGGACCTATACGGACAAATTTCATATGGAAAAGGTTGTATTCCTCAAATGAGGACTAAATACTAAATTTCAGCAATTTCGGAGGAAGATTGAGGCCACAACCTTCAAAATACCGGAAGTCGGGAGGTACCGTTTTTTGGGGGCTATATGATACCATACCAACAAAAATCTTGGGGGGGCGGTGGTAATGTAATACCCCCAACGAATAATAAGTACCAAATTTCAGCCATTTCGGTGTGATAATTAAACTAAAACCTTCAAAATGACGAAAATTGGATGGTACCGTTCGTTAAAACCTTCAAAATGACGAAAATTGGATGGTACCGTTCTATGGGGGCGGTATTATGACGTGGACCTTTACCAACATGTGTCTTGGAGAAAGTTTTTTACCCCCAATGAAGACTTAATACCAAAATTTCAGCCATTTCGAAGGAATATTGAGACCACAACCTTCAAAATACCGAAAATCGGGAGGTACCGTTCTATGGGGGCGATATGAAGGCGTGAACCTGTACCGACAAATTTCTAGGGGAACGTTTTATACCCCCAACGAAGACTAAGTACCAAATTTCAGCCATTTTGGTGTGATAATAAAGCTAAAACCTTCAATATACCGAAAATCGGTTGGTACCTTTCTATGGGGGCTATATCAAAATGTGGACCAATATAGCCCATTTGCAATACCTAAATTCCTAGGAGTAGTATAAACGTGTATACCAATTTACAAAGCTCTATCTTGCGAGCTGTTCCTTGATTTCAACAGATGGATGGACGGACAGACGGAAATGGTTATATCGACTTAGAATTTTACCCTGATCAAGAATATATATACTTTATAGGGTCTCCGATGAATATTTCGGTGTGTTACAAACGGAATGACAAATTTAATTATACCCTCCATATTATCGTGAAGGGTATAAAAATGTGGACTTTGACCGCAATTTTTTTGTTTTTTGATTTTTCTCATCTATTAACATTATAGTTTTAGAATCCGCAAGAACTTCCCAGGTGTAAGTACCTTCCATTTAAAATTGGTTCAAGAGCACCGTGCATAATTGGGGTCTAAAACCATTATTTCGATGAAGCACATTTTGCCCGTATGAAAGTGTGTGTACCCTCGTTAGCATAAATGCTGACGGTATCATGAGATAACTTCACTAAGGGGTTCATTGATTTCAATTCCACGCTGTCTAATGCCTCATTTTGTTCGTAAATGAAGGCTGGCTTTTCCTGAAAGTCATAAGAGGTGTAACTTATTGTTACGGAATTAGGGTTTGAACTTAATCCCGTGTAGACGTTGTTTTATTCCCCAGTACGATTTGTACCAAATAAAGCAGGGTTCGTTTTGGATTACGATTCTTCAAAGCTTTATTGACGTTATTCACATAAGACTTTATTTCTCTACTAGCACACAGCAAACTCTCCAGTAAGCACAAAGCTTTACTCTATTCAGGTTACTTCTTTACTCTTTACACTAACGGTTAAGATCAAAAACTAACTCCCAACAGCTCCTTTCCCCTATTTATATGTGCCCGCTGCTACATAGACTGTTCTAGTCCCCTTGATCTGGGAGGTTCTACAATGTTCAGACGAAATTCTAACCAATTGGAAAATACACACATGTACGCACATACAAACTGACCGGTGGGTGTTTACAACTAAGGAGCTGTTTAGTAAATAAAGGAGAGGACAAGGGGTTACAATGCAGAAGCATAATCAAATGGTCAACGTAAATAGAAAGAGTACAACAACAATAGCTAAGTTAACAGTGTATATTAAGACTAAGCGATAATTCCTTAATTGCAGTAATATTTGTTGTTGAAGAAATAAATAAGAGAGAGAGAGAGAGAGAGAGAGAACTGAAGGCGTACAACAATAACAAGATCAAAGCAACAATGAAAAGTACTTACTTACTTAGCTGGTCCATTACAGAACATTTGTTCTATAGGCCGAACTAAGAAAGGATCTCCATTTCTCTCTGTCTATTGCTTCTCTTTCTGAAATACCGCGCCTTGTCATCTCTTCATCCACTTGTTTGCGTCATCTATTCTTTGGCCTGCCTATTCTGCGTGCACCGCCAAGCGGCTCATATTTATACGCCTGTTTAGCGGGATCATCATCTCTCATTCGTATGATATCGCCTAGCCAGCGCAATCGTTGCATCTCAATACGTTTAATTATATTGATGTCGTTGTATAGCAGATACAGCTCGTGGTTCATGCGACGTCGATATTCACCGTCAACGCAGATTGGTCCGTAGATTTTTCGAAGAATTTTTCTCTCAAACACACCAGGCTTCGGAACCATACATCAGCACGGGTAGTATCAGTGTTTTGTAAAGCGTTATTTTTGTTTGACGAGGTGTGGCTTTGTTTTTAAACTGCTTACTTAAGCCAAAGTAGCATCTGTTAGCCAATACAATTCTTCTTTTTATTTCACAACTAATGTCGTTAGTTGTGTTTACGGCGGTGCCGAGGTAGACGAAGTCTTTAAATACTTCAAAATTATAGGAACCAACTTCAACAGTTGGCCCGATCTCTATGGACGCATTGCGCGTCGACACCATCAAATTAGTCTTCCCGCCGTTTACCGCCAGACCAACTTTAGCAGATTCTCCTTCGACCTTCATAAAGGTATCTGTTACTTCTTTTACTGATCGTCCCATGATGTCTATATCAGCAGCATAAGCAAGTAACATGTGGCTATTTGTGTAGATTGTACCACTTCTTTTGACGTTTGCTTCTCGAATAACCTTTTTCCAGCAGGATGTTGAAGAGATCAGAAGAGAGGCTGTCTCCTTGCCTGAAACCTCTTTTGGTAGAAAATTCTTCGGAGAGGTTCTTTCCTATTTTAACTGAGGATCTCGTGTCAGTTAAAGTCATTTTACAAAGCCGAATGAGCATTGCGGGGATACCAAATTCAAACATGGTCTGGAATAACTTTGAACGTAGTGGGCTGTCGAAGGCTGCTTTATAATCGACAAAAAGTTAGTAGGTGTCGATCTGCATCTCTTGGGTCTTCTCCAGGATTTGCCGCAGGGTAAATATCTGGTCAATGGTGGACTTGCCAGGTCTACAACCGCATTGGTATGTTCCAATTATTTCGTTGACCATGGGCTTTAGTCGTTCGCACAATATCCCTGACACTATCTTATAGGCAATAGGGAGAAGACTTATGCCCCTATAGAGCATACAGTCTTATCTCCTTTCTTGTGGACGGGACACAGGATGCGCAGGTTCCAATCGTCGCGTACTCGTTCTTCCTGCCAGATGGTGCTAACTAGCTGATGAATACACCTTATCTGCGTGTCGCCGCCGGTTTTGAACAGCTCGGCTGGTAAGCCATTAGCTCCTGCTGCCTTATTATTCTTCAGCCGGTTTATTGCTGTTTTTACCTCATCTTGGCTGGGCGGTATACATTCATCCATCTTCTGGGATTGGATCCGTGGTATCTTCGTCGTCTTCGCTGGATACCAACAGGTTTGAAATATGCTCTTTCCATATCCTGAGCACACTATCTGTATCGTTTACCTAATTACCTTGCTGGTCTCTACAGGAGAAGGTGCCTGTGCCAAAGCCATAAGTTTGATGATTCACACTTTGGTAGAATTTTCGGACTTCATTCTGACTCCTGTATATCTCGATTTTTTCACACTCCTGCTTTTCCATCTCTCTCTTTTTCCTGCGGAAAAGACGTTTCTCTTCTCTCCTTTTCTCCCGATATCTCTCTCGTGCGCTACGCTATGATACGGATTGTAAAGTAGGTAGCAGCACGACACTCCTGATAATACCATGGATTCCTTGGTGGAGGTCTCTGGTATCCAAGTATGGATTTTGACGCTATTTGCATGGAGTGGGCAATACTTTGCCATTGCGCTGATATATTATCGGGATGAGGAGTGCTTTGATTAAGCAATTGGGCTAGTTGAGTGGAATATGCTGTGGCCATCTGTTGTGATTGCAGCTTGCCGATGTCTAACTTTCGTGTTGTGTCTGTTCGTACTTTGTTTGCTACGTTTAACCGGGTGCGTACCTTTGCTGCAGCTAGGTAGTGGTCCGAATCTATGTTTGCTCCTCGGAACGAGCGCACATCCAACACGCTCGATGAATGTCTTCCATCTATCACAACGTGATCAATTTGATTTTTTGTTTTCTGATCTGGAGACAGCCAGGTGCCCTTATGGATGTCGAGATGTTTAAATCTGGTGCTGCTAACTACCATGTTTTTTTTGCCGCTGCGAAGTCTATCAGCCTCATGCCACTGTCAGATGTTTCATTGTGGAGACTGAATTTTCCGACTGTTGGGCCAAAGATATTTTCCTTTCTAATTTTGACATTAAAATCGCCTAGAATATGACAACGGTCATATGTTTCTTCTATGCGCTCATAAAATATATCTTTGGTCAATTCGTCCTTGTCTTCAGTGAGAGCATGAGCGCGAATAAAGCTGATGTTGAAGAATTTTGCTTTTATTCGAATTGTAGCAAGTCTTTCATTCACGGATGTGAAGCTGGAGACCAGGTGTTTAAACCTCCGACCAACTACAAATCCGCAACCAAACTCTTGCTTTATGTCATGGCAGATATAATACAGTGCGTCACCTTTAGGTGTTGTTGTGACGCCTTTCCCGTTCCATCGTATTTCCTGTATGGCAGTACTGTCGGCCTTGTACTTTTCAAGTACATCTGCCAATGCGTAAACTGCACCTTCTCTCTAAAGTGTGCGAACATTCCAGGTGCAGATTCGCACATCGTGGTCCTTAAAACTTTTGCGGGGGTCGTCAACTTTAGAGGGATTTGTTTTTCTTTTCTTTTTTCATAGTAGGCTGTTTTTTCTAGGGGAGGCTTACTAACCCGCCGCCCAAACCCAAGTTTTTAACTTTCTTATGGGTGAACGCGCGGCACATGTTAGCTCACTACTTTTAACGGGTGTTAAAGGCAGCTCCCCAGTTGACACCACGGGGAGATCAGTGTCCACTTGAGATGAGAGAGGGACCACAATAAATCCTGGACTTTGCCATGTTAAAGCCGGTCAGGACCGTTCCTTGGTATCTCTCACCCAACAATGAAAAGTAGTGCGCAAAATATTTTGCGCATTAGCTTCTCTGAGCGAGATTTTCCTTTGCCAAACAACGACAGATGAGAATAAAGAGAAATTATGTTGTTGTTGTAGTCACGTTAACGTACATATATGAGTGATCTTGGCTGTTATAGAGTAATTGTTGTTGTAAAATTGATTTAAATCATTGATGCTCAAAATATTTTGTTCATTAGGCTCTCTGAGAGTGTCTTTCCTTTGCTAAACCAAGGCAGATGAGAAAAAAAAGAGAACGTGTGTTGTTGTTGTAGTCACGTTAACGTATATGGATGATCTTGGCTGATTTAAATGAACTAAATGCTTACTAAAAATTTAATTTACAATTCAAATTCATAAATTAATAGAAATTTATTCGTAACATTATTTCTGTTTTAAATTTATTTGATTCTAAATAGAAGAACAAATTTAGTTCATTCATTCCTGTTACAGGGAAAAAGTCGAAAAGTCTTCACTTAATTACATTTACTTACATACTTTAATATTTGAGCTGATTTATTCATCGAATATTTCGTTATTGGATTTTGAAATGCCTATCCTATTTCAATTAACATTCCTAGCACCATTGCTTTCCACCTTGAAAGTAAGTGCAAGTATATTTTATTCAAATTTGTAATTTATACACTCAACTATGGTTGGAATAACATAACAGGAAATGAACCATCATGAGCTCCGCGGGCGGAGAATGGACCCCTGGCAACTGAAAAGGAAATAAAGTAAAATAATCTACGTTTACAAATTATATTTGTGGTTTGTATTACAGAAAAAAATAACCACAGCAAGAATTTTGCAAGCAGTTATTTTTGGACATCTCATTTGGGGTTGATTGTGAGTGACGACTATAAATACTGCCGGTAGCAGTATAACAGCCTCTTCATGATTATAATCACCTCAACATTTATATTTGGCTGCAAATAGACATAGAACAATATTTTCATTGTGGCCATGTTGACCATCGCAACAGTAAAATCTGAGAATGTTTGTGCCTGTAGTGTTGCTCATTCTTTACCACTCTTCTTGCCTTCCACATCCTTATTTCCTTATTTACATGCTGGCAACTGAGTTTGTCCATAATAAAGCCAAAACAGACCAAGAGTTAATATACATCCCTACAATATCCAAAAATGGGGAGAGACATTCCAAAACTCTGAAGGTCTTTGGGTTCGCCTCAAACCATTTAGTATTCAGATTTTCATTGGTTTTGTAATGCCACTTGCAAGTCTTGTTCACAGGAGGTTTATGATAATTTTATGTTTCGTTGCTGTTATTTCCCATCCTGGGTGGCATCCGGGTGAAATACGTTTGCCGGAGGAGTTTATGCTGGGCGTTCATTTTGTTTTCATTTCATTTCTTTTTGTTGTTGTTGGTTTAGTATATTTGGTGCGGAATATACAACACGTACATATACAACTTTGAAGATAATTTAAATTTTTACAACAGTGATTTTATTTGTTTGTAAAAAAGCACAAAGCCATTTCTTAAATCAGCTTTTGCATTTGTTTTCGTTCTTCATCCGCATGATGAACATTTCCGAATAAATTGTTGGCTTAGTTAAAATCAAACAAACAAAATGCGAGTGAAACGATGAAATGAAATGTAAATTGACAGTGGGGAGAATGAGTGATTGTTTACTTGAAAACGCAGTTGTGGAGTTGTAAAGCAAAACTCGACTCTGACACCGCACAGTGTAACAATATTCCAAGTACTTAGTGACAAAAATCATCTTCAGGGAAAATTTTTTTGAGCTAAGCTACTGGTTTCGTTTAGCACAAACATTGAAAAAAAAACAGTAGCTTTGCTCAAAAAATTTTTCCCTGAAGATGATTGACGATGTCAATCGAAATATCGGAATAAAGAACAAGCCTAAGCAAGAAAAATAAACACCGCTTTTGACTGACCTTAAGCCGAAAAATATCATCATATAAAAACTTTATTTGCAGTTCTAGAGACGTAGCGTCGCATACCGCCGCTAGAGGTCGCCTTTCATATAATTAAAATAACCGAAAATTCATTATTTTTGCTCTATTTTCTTAACTTTTCGGGATTTTCATTATTTTGTCGGAGCCAGCCAATAATTCTTCCAGTCTCCGATTTTAGTGCATCATCAGTCCGCTAGGTGGTGCTCCGCAAATACAAAACTAACTGGATAACCTTAATTTTTCAAACGTTTTGTTATATTTTCCCACTTTTTTAAAAGCAATTTATATATTTCCAATTTCCTTCGACTTCTGCAGACTTATATTGCACCCAACTTCCGCTAGGGGTCGCTTTATAATAAGAAAGTACCTTTGAAAAGTCAATTGATTCATTATTGAACAAAATTCTTCCGGTTATTCGATACTTTTCCGGATTCTTTTCCAAAATTTGTGGTTTTCTGCACTTGTCCTGCCTTTTAGTGCCGCCAGAGGGCGCCTTTATTATAAGTAAATACTTATAAAGGCGCCATTTCTTCAGTACTTTTGCGAATTATTCCGGAATTTGTACTATTTTCGGAGAACTTATTTTTCCATTTAAACAATCAAGTTTCTTATCATCGAGAAAACACTATTATCTTCGATTGCCTGAAGTTTTCATTGAGTACAGAGAACATTACTTTTTCTCAGTACAACTCATCGACTTCGTCTCACCGAGCTTACCTCCTCCGACATAATTTCCAGTATTTTCAATCCTATTCCTAATCCATCCTTATCACTCCTCACATTCACGAAATGGCATTTAATAAGTTCGCAAGTTCTCTCAGTCGTCTTGAACAGTTCAGTTCTGGCGTGACTAGTGACATTATTCCACTCACTTCATCCCACCTGGTGAGAATCCACATAACCGAGTTGGAATCCACATGGGCTGACATAAAATCCTCCTATGATGAATGTGTGCAAGGGCATTCTAATAATTCTCTGAAGTTAATAGACTCAACGAGAAATTCCAGAACGCGTCGGCCACTTATTCTATATGCTCGGCGAAATTAAAGGAAGTCGTGGATCATTTTCCAAATCCAAACATTCCATCTGCCTTACGTAGCATTCCAGATGAGACGACTCCATTCACTTCAATTATTTCTATTCCTACTAAGAGCAAATGCTCTACTCCAAAATGTCGCTTATGTTCCTCAGCTTCCCACACAATCCGAAAGTGTCCCACATTTATTTCCTTGGATCCAGGACAACGTTCGGCAAAGATTAGACAGTTAAGTCTTTGCTGCAACTGTTTCTCCAAAACTCATCGCGTGAAAAATTGTCTATCCAAGAATACATGTGTCCACTGTCAGAAGCGACATCATGTCATGCTCCATGATGATTCTAGTAACACCTATTCATCAAGTCAGCTACATAGCACAAGTTCCGATCCTGCTTTGAATGTCGACTCCACTCAAATTTCTGATTCTCCAATACAGTCCACTTCTTCAAGTGGAGGCATTCAAACATGTATTCCAAATTCCGAAGGTGCTCTGATAGGCTCTGATTTGGTGAAAGATTTTCATTCCGGTGTTCCTTTTCCAGTTCCTGCATTCATTGATTCCAATCCAAAGGAGCCCTCCACTTCCGAGAGGTGTCCTTGCACATCCATTTTTCCATTCCAGGATGAGTTTCCTTCCGGTGTTACTCATCCAGTTCCTGTACTTCGTGATTACGATTCAGAGCGGCCCCTCATTTCCGAGAGGTCCTCTTATGCATCCTTTGTTCCATCCCAGGATGAGTTTCCTTCACGTGTCACTCATCAAGTTCCTGTATTCCATGATTCAAATCCAAAGACGTCCTCCACATCCGAGAAGCTTCTTCGTGCATCCATTATTCCGTTCCAGAACATGAATTTGTCTGGCATCATGGAGTATAATAAATGTATTTTCCAATTCATTGATCCAAACAATGAAATTCCAATCCAGAGGTATTCTAAATATTTTCCAATACTTATCTATTTCAAAGATAAGATTCATATCCTGCACTATTCAGAATATGATAACCTAATTTCAGAATTTATTCGACTACAAGAGATATTTCCCATCCGAACTTCCAATTCGAATAAAAGAAACGCAGTGCTGACAGTCGCCACTACTGCGAATTTTCCAGCTAATATATACCGACTGATTCCAAAGTTGAATTTGGATCTTTCTGGCAGTCAGACTCCAAATTTGAGTCTATTGCGGGATTCGAGATTTCAATCCGAGACAAATTATTCATCCACAATCATACTCCATCCCAGATAATTCATTATAGCAACCACCCAGGTGACAGCCTTCATGACTTCAAGTTACAGACCGACACGCTGCTTGTCGTTCGTAACTCATTGTGGGCGCTAGAGTGCTTACAACAGGTGGACAGACGGACATGGCTATATCGACACAGAATTTTATCCTGGTCAAGAATATATATATTTTATAAGGTCGCAAATGATTATTTCAATGCGTTACAAACGGAAAAACAAACTTAATATGCCCTCCATACTAAAAACTACATCTAGGGCATCACAATTTATAAAATATAGAAAATTTTAAAATTTTCTGGAATTCTGATCGGTATTAGCTAAACTATTTGAGGTTGAACCAAGCAACCTTTTGCAAAAAATCTTCCAAGTAATGTTCTCAGCACTAACTTTTGGCCGTGCGTAATTTTTTTTTTGTACGACACGATTTAGCACGGCAAGATGTGTCACGATCGTGCAAAAATTTTGGGTGGAAAAATTCCCCTTTAAATTTCGTGTGAAGAGAAAGTACTAAACAGGAAAATCGAACAGCAATGTCAAGAAGAATATAAAACCGAACAAAAACAAAAAAGGATGAATCGGCCATCTGTGCCAACGGAGATATACCCTCGGCTTCTGACAAAAAAGTAAGCAACTACACTAATTATGAAATATATTGATCACGAGTTTGCTTCAAAAGGTACCGAGGCTATACCAAATCATTGACATATGGTAATATTCAAAAATGTTTTACAATCGTTGAAGTTGAGGTTTACTATTTAATAAGTCGCGAACTGTCAATATATTTTATACAATATGAATATATTTATATTAATTGAAGTGTTTTAACCGGGGTCGCATAAAATGAAGCATAACAAATAATTTATGTGGAAGCTGTGTTGGTGGTAATATTAAAAAATGGGTAAAAATGGGTTGAAGTTTTCAAGTTTGTTTGTGTTCTTCCTTGATTTCTGGTCAAACCAGGGAAATTTCAGACCTGAGCTCAAAGAAAGAATTGAAGAATACCCCATGGTTCTAATGTATGACTTCTCGATATATACAGTGCATCCCCCTTAAATCGATGCTGACATTTTGAAGTTTTGAAATCGGGGTTTTTTGAATTTTTCTTATAATTGGAGGGCGCAACCAGATAATGACCTAAGCTATTTACTGGATTGTAGAACTCGTGATTCCACGTCGTCTGATGTATATCTCATGAGTGTGCTCCGTAAAGCTCCCTAGTAATAGGAGTCCAAAGTCGAATTTTTGGTGCGTAAATTTTCTTTGAAAACCTATTTTATGGCTTCAAAATTTACAACTGTGACTCAGGTACCCTTGAACCCCGCGTGATTTTAGTTTTTTTACACGCCGGATCTAATGAACCCTTCCGCTTTCAAATCACTAAAACGGCGGTTATAGATACCTTGAAAGTAGGAAATTCTGCAAAATTATATTTTGATGATTCCGCGCATTGAACCGCGATTTTCCTTAATTATTTTTACATAAATGGAATCCTTTATACGCGATTATATTATTTTCCAAAACTGTGTGGCATAAATTACCGAGATTCTGGCTAATATTCGTATTTCGTATAAAATAGAATGTGGTAGCACATCCGCGGTTCTTGACGAATTTGTTTAAAATTTGTTATAATGACGTATTTTTTATAGGCGGTCACTGAAATCGGATGCGCCTTATAATCTTACGTACATCGCGCAATTTTTACCCACATAAAGGTTTTTTGAACAGTAAGATGCAGCTGACGGCACACTTTGGCCGCTGAATGAAAAGTGGAAAAATCGCTACATATTGATAGAGATGCACTCGCTGTATCTGATTTTAACGAATTCGCGAATTATACGTTTTTAACTTTTAGGTTTTTTTCTTTGATTGTAATTTAAATATTACTTTCTATTTCATAATCCTATTGTTTATCAAAGTAAGCAAATACACGTTCGGGTTTGTCATCGCATTTTCCCTGAAGAAGTCCGTCAGTCCTTGCATCGAAATTTAGCGAAATAGTAGAATAACTCCCAAAAATGTTTTTTCTATCTTTCGTATTAAACAAAAAAATATATTTTTGAAATAATATTCCAACAATAAGTTGTCGTCTTTTGTTGTTGCTGTAATATGGCAGTTAAAATTTTAGTCTCATATTTTTTAACGCGTTGTCTAGAATCTGCTCGTATTTTTAATTTATTTTTTTTCGAGTTTTATTTGGACTCTAAATTAGAATAAATTAAATTTACTCCAAGAGTTTTTTCAGTATTTCTTGATTTTCCGCGAAAATAGAAATACATTTAGTAAATATTTAGGCGTCTACGGATAGATATTAAATGCTGTTACCGATTTATATATCGTCACCATAAATGCCGGAAGACGTAACCGACATGAAAATCGAAATTCGTTTTTTGGTGGAATTTGATACATTAAGCTAAAATACATTCTCTGGCAAAATTTCAAAGTTCTTCGTTTAAAAATAGCGATCCTATGCAAGAAATGCCAAAAGACGTAACAGCATACTGTAATTTTCATAAAACACAAAAGGCGTAACCCACATTATTTGAATATTAAACAGCAGTTATGCGGCTTATTTCCCTGTATGTTTAATTTGACTCTCAGATGACAATACCTCATGACTGGTGATTCCGTTTTAAAAGTTATAAAGACCATTCTTGTTGCAAATTTTTAAAGCTACCACTTTTACTTTAGGCGGTTTTTGTAACTCGAATAACTTTTTGGACCAAAATTGAGATTTTGTGGGAATTTTGGATATTTCCCCTTATACGCAGGTCATAGCCAAAACCCAGCTTTGGTAACATGTCGAAAGTTTAATAAGGTAACATGTCGAAAGTTTTAATAAGAAAGTGATTGAAGTGTCTAATTGAAGATGATGCCTGAAGACCGACCTATGCCATTATTTAAATAAACCTCCCAAGAACAACAAAAAAGTAAGTGGTTATTTTAAAGACAAGCGAACCGGCTAAAATAACCGAAGTAACCGGGTCTGTTTCCCCAAAAAATATATGTTTCCTTGAAGAGCGAAATTATACATATCTGTTAAAACAAATTCCAACGAAATCGGAGCGTGTTGAGTAGAGTTATTTCATGTTAGAGTAATTTTATGCAAAATAGCCCATTTAACCCACATGTGTAATCGAAAGCACAACGGGAACGAAGGTAGAGTTTGTTGCGCTGATTACGGATAAATATAGTTTTCACGGGTGGCGGATCCGGAAATACCTAACACATAGTGTGGTTATTGTCACCCGTTCGCCCAAAAATGTACTTACGCCGCTAATTTTTATTTGGCCTTTAGATCGCGATATCTCAAAAATGGTATTATTGGCAAATATTACATGCCATTCATGTAGATAATTGTTAAATCTACAACTTTTACTCTAGTCGGCTTTTGCTAAGTCTTAGCGTTTCTGAGAAAAATTAAATAAAAACTGAATAATGCCTCCAAAAATTACCTTTGTCCCCGAAAAACTTTTTTTGCTCACATGGGATCGATGAGGACTTCTTGGACGTTGCTTCTAATGGTAAACCCTAGCTCTCTAGCAAAATCCAGCTTTATGGGAATTTTTGCTGTTTCCCCCTTATACGCATGTCTATTTTGACTGGGCTATTTAAGTGTTATAAAAATTTGTAGGTAAAGTATTCTTGGAATACATTACGTGCTCCTAATGGACATTGTCACTAATCATAGTCCTAATGAATTAATCCTTTGGAGGAAAGGAACACTCAACTTTATTTGCAGTGCTGGTTGGAATAGACAGTTCTCCTAATTGTGATCCATTGAAATATCACCGTTAAGATTGGGAATTGAACCCAACACCCGCCAGATTGCTAGTTAAAAGTTCGCTTAGCCGCGTAGGCCAATAAACTAGTTCTAATTTAATTATAATGTTTCATTTATACTATACTTTCTTCAAATGTATACTCAATAAATTGTGGGTTACGTCGTTTGACATTTCAGAAAAATACAATACCAAAAGACGTAACCCACACAGCTTCTAACATTCTGGAAATAAATTTAGTTTTTTTCCAAAAATATATTTCTTCTCTGCCTTAAAACACGATACTAAAAATGTTCGATATTTTATAAAACCGTTTTCATTTTATAACGTTTTTTTGCTTCTCCTGTAAAGTTTTATTTTTGTGGGTTACGTCTTCCGGCATTTATGGTGACGATATACATTTTGGTATTACAACTCAAAGGGAATTTTTAAATATTTTGTCTTTATAAGGGAATAAAACCGCGCATAACTTTT
The DNA here is from genome assembly GCF_047663935.1 of Musca autumnalis. Lineage (NCBI taxonomy): Eukaryota > Metazoa > Arthropoda > Insecta > Diptera > Muscidae > Musca > Musca autumnalis. Next base: position 160,965,657 of record NW_027411866.1, on the reverse strand, counting down.
GGGCGCAGCATCAAATTTTGTGAACGCGAACAGATTTGAAACGACAATTTTTTCTTAATCTATGTTCCAAAAATTGCGGATGTGCTCGCAAAAATTTTTGTAACATTTCTTCCAATGGAATTGAAAACGAAATTTGAAATTTACCATATACCAAAATTTTAGTGATCAAGTTTCTGATTCGTAGAGAACTCGATATATTATTACGTTAAACTATGTTTGGAAGAAATTTTTTAAAAAGTTTGAGAGTAAGCTTGCAGGCTAACACTGGGCCATTATCTCAGGAAGTATAATATATTTAAAAAAATAAAATAAAAACGATCCGAGAGGAGCTCTTAAACTGCCCATTTCGAATTTTGTGTAGGAGGTACTCGAAGGAGTGGACCGATATAGTTCATATTACAACAGGAAACAATACTGCATGAAAAAATACAATGTGCAAAGTTTGGAGCAATCAGAAAGTACCTGCGAGAGTTAGCTCCCCGATTTACCATTTTATTTGGTGTCGTCGGGGTTTCTTGATGTTTTTAGGTCATTATCACAGGAAGCATGGACTTGCGCCAAAAAAAAATACCGTCTTAAAGGGATCTGCAAGTACAACCTGCGGCAAAAATTTCATTATGATCCGAGGGGAGATCTTTAACATCACTTTTTCCGAATTTTGTTTGGGAGGTACCTTAAGGAGTGGACCGATAGAAGGAATAATACGATGTGTAAAGTTTGGACCAAATAAATTGCTGCCTTGGAGAGTTGTCATTCACATTATTTTACAGAAAAATTTTGAACTTTTGTGGGGGAGGTACCCGAAGGATGTGGTCCATCTATGAACTTAAACTAAGTTGGTCAAAACATTACGAAGTGCACAATTTGGTTTGAATCGGTTGAACCGTTCGAGATTTACCGAGCACACCAGCCAGACAGACGGACGGACATGGCAACATCGACTCCAAATTGTCTAAAAAGGATTTTGTCCAAACATACTTTGTGTCTAATACCATATTTCGATGAGGTACATTTTCATCATATCATAGCCTAAAGGCTGAGTGTATACAAATTTTGTAAACAAAAAACCTTTGGGGCCTAATTATGCGATTCGTACTCAAAGCTGGAATGACTACATTCGTTATGGAGTAAAATTACACTGTGCAACATATTTTGTTTTTTATTTCTTCAAAATAGCCTGGTTTAATCCCATTGTTGTTGTTTTATTATTTTAAAACAACTAATTTATTAGTGGAAAAAGGTTGGCATTGTTCGTCAAGGGTAAAAGGCAGGGAAGACTAGTTTCGATCCACGCCACTTGATCTCACAAATTTCGACGAAATGTTCAGTAATGAACTTGACAAAAAATCGCTGTTTTCTTCATCCCCTAGTGTTTAAATGTCACCCACTGTACAAAGGTATAAAAATGTCATTAATATTTGTGCGCTCACGTTTAGCACATCCATAATCCACTGCCAACAGCATCAGCTTAAAAAAATACTTTTTCATAAAAACACCAATATTTTGTTTTTTCTTATATTTGTTTCTCATTTAATGTGCAATAAATCTAACGACTATATCGAATTATGCGATACTTGAAGGAAGGAGTTATGGTTGTTTTTAAGTGGGAAGGGGGAGGCAAAAAGGGATAAAAAGTAATGTCTTTAGCATAAAATACAACAACGACATCATTACGACATTATGCTAATGATGTACAAAAAGGATTTTCTTTTAACGAATCATTTTTAGCAAATCCAAAATTTAACAGAATTAATGAATAATTTTTAAACACTGCTTTACAAAATATTTTCTACCGATAGCAAGTTTTTTGAGGTATTATTGGAAATCTAAAATGGGTCTGCGGATGTCTTCTCCTATAACAAAGAGTGCCTTCCGTTTTTGATATCAATAATAAAGTCGACTCGGAGCGATGAAAAACCAATGTACACAGTGGTCCAACTTGCATGGAAAGGACTGCCAAAAATAGTTCTAATCGAGCTACCGCCTCGAAATTTTAAACATAGGTTTATAACGAGGCAAAAAGATAGAAAATAAATGTTAGTGGATGTTGGTCCACATTTGCGTATAGCCTCGAATTTAGACATATTTTCCAATCGGTTTGGTTGAAATTTTGCATTTTGAGTTCTGAGTGAACAAAATACATCCTCGCAAAAAATGTTCAATATAGGTCCACGTTTAGGTATAGCGCCCATATACACATACCTCCCGATTTTCGGAATTTTGAACTATTTTTGCCAAATTTTCCAATACCTCCTTGCAAAAAATGTTTGAAAATGGGGTCCAAGTTTAGGTATAGCTCTCATATAAATGTACCTCCCGATTTTCGGAATTTTGACGATTTTACAGGCGTGGTATAAGGGGAATAACTTACAGGGGGCAGATAAGGGCAGTTGGATTTTTTTTATCGTAAAATAGAGACTTTCCCCTGTATTAAAAGAAAAATATGGAGTTCCCCAAATACTCCCAACATTAGTAAAACTCAACATAAATTTATAGTACTGATATTAAAAATACCAGAAAAAGTCATTTACAAAACATTCATTTTTAAGGAAGTTAGAAAACTATTACGAATATGTTATTTTGTAAAACATTGTCAATGTCATTAGCTATAAGTTTCATTCTGGAAATTGTACATTTATCTCTTTAACTATACCCTCAGCATTTATGCTAACGAGGGTATATAATTTTTATTATTTTTTATACCCTCAGCCTTTAGGCTAGAAAGGGTATATCAGGAATATTGTCAAATATTTCATATTCCATTTCAAAAAAAATTTAAATTTTTTTCGCGCTACTTCAACGATTTTTGATATGTAGGTTAAGTAAAAAATAGCCAGTACGAATCTGGTCGCGAGCCAATTTTTGGTTGTTGCGCACAAAAGTTATGGCCCTTTTATTTCGCTTTTTAAGAAAGGAAATATTATAAAAACGCTAATTATTTTAAAGAGCACAATTGTTACTAAAAAGTTCTCTCGAAGTGACTTCAGCGAGTAGATTTCATATTACCTACAAAATGTTACACAGAATTCGCGAAATGTACATAAAATTGATAAATTAATGAATATAAGTCAAATTTTTTCAAAATTAAGGCCCATTTAGTGATCAAAAAATTACATAAAAATTTGTTGTGGATCAAAACTTCACTGCGAATCAAATGAAACTACAATCATACAGATTGGTATTATTGTTTCGATGTTACAGCCAAAATAAGCACATATTTTGGTCAAAAAAACAATTTTTTGTTTGAAAAAATATTTTTTCACATGCATTATGTTGTAAAAAATATTGAAAAAATCTATAGGATTACTTCTTTCATTTTGCTTAAATCTCCCAATAAAATAGACGGTTATTGCTTCATTGACATTCATATTAAAGCTTTCCCATTAGGGAAGGTAATTGGGTTGATGAGGATATATCTCAAAGCTTCTGAAATGTAAACAGAGGTCATATAACCCATTTTAATTTATATGCATTTTAAAATACGTGTAAATCGCGTTATTATCAAAATCATTTTGTCCGCATATGATTTTCATGTACAGCAAGACTATATCTTTTAATTTAAATATATTTTTCGAAATTTACATTGGAGGCTAAGATGTAGCATCGGCTGCATCCTAGCATTAAAAAAACCTATAAAATGTCGCTAGTCTGCGCAAAGTGCATACAATTTTTGTCCGCATCCGATTTCAGTGTTCACCATGAAAATCTATATCGATACATATCTATTACAAGGCGATCAATCACACACTATTTTTTGAGATAAAATGAATGTAGCACCCTTATAAGTGAAGTTTTGACATCTCTGTTTCCACTAAAACGAAGATGCTGTACTAGTTGTTTCACTGCAGTGGAAACGAACCATAGAAAATGCGATGAAATACGCGATATTTCCAAAAACAATTTTAGATGATTTTTCTACTTTGGAATTTTTTGTAACTCGCGTTTTAGTAGATGGATTTTTTAATGGGGAATGATTTATTCGATCAGGAACGTAAAAAACTAAAATGTGCAATCAAGTACGAAGAAATCGAATGACAATTGTTAAAATTAGGCCCGAAAAATATGATTTTTAGAAAAATGTGCGCACAAAATTTTCGCATTTGGATTCAGATTTCTATGAAGCTGTGCAGGCTACATTCACAATATTCGTATCAAATAACTCAGAATCGCAAGTACTACAATCCTGTATATGGTTTTTTGAAAAACCTGTTTGCGGAATGAAATTGGAAGAACATTTCAAAAAACACTGTAAATCTGGCTTCAAAATGTCAGCATCATTTAATGGTAGAAGCAGACAAAATTTCGAAAAGTAATACATTAGCAAGATGATCCTTATTTTGTTTGCTTCTGCTTTTACTTTGACAGGAAACTCGAGAGAAGTGTGGTTTACTTACAAATCGAGAGATAACAAAAAAAGACATGGTGGCTTCAACCCATTTTCACCAATTTTTTAACATAAATATAGCCACAGCTTCCACGCAAATTATCTTTTAAGGCCAATATTTTTTGCCACGTCCAAAAACATTTCACTTTATCCAAAAGTATTTAATTTGTATAATATACAATCACGAGTCGCGTGTTCTAAAAGGGTAAACCTTGGCTTCAGCTATGTTAAATTTTCAAAAATATTGGTGATATACACTTTCATACGGGCAAAATGTGCCTCATCGAAATAATGGTTTTAGACCCCAAGTATGTTTGGACGAAATGTGTTTCAGACAATTTGGAGTTGATTTAGCCATGTCCGTCCGTCTGTCTGTCTGTCCGTCTGGCTGGCTGGTGCGCACGATAACTCTCGAACGGATGAACCGATTCGGTTGAAATTTTGGCTTTCCTAATATTTTGTCCAAACTTAGTTTAAGTTGGAAGATGAGCTATATCGGTCCACTCCTTCCGGTACCTCCCCCACAAAAGTTCCAAAATGTTCGGAAAATTTGCGGGCATGATAACTCTTGAAGGGATTAACCGATATGGTCCATACTTTGCACATCGTTAAATTTCTACCAAACTTAGATAAGGTTCCAATATTGACTCAATCGGCCCACTCCTTCGGGTACCTCCCACACAAAATTACGGATAAGTTCAGTTTAGGACCTGCACTCGAATAATAAGGCAAAACAAAAAAATGATTTCAGCATGAGCCAGGCTGGGATTCGAACCTGGGACGCCAACAACCAAGTGACACGGTTGCAGGCGTCTTAGCGTTCTAAGCCACCATCAACTTGTCAAAGATTCCGATGACAAATATTGATGATCAAAATCTTCTGATACAGAAGAACAAATAAAATAAAGGTGGAAAAAAGCTGCCTTAGTATTTGCAATAAAGCATTGAAAAATAGGGTTACCAGCCAAGTCGGACTATAGGAAAGGTTTGGAATTAAATGACTAACATTAAAATAAATAAATAATTCGAATATACAAATTTCGAATGATTTGTGATATAAATGCTAGTTTCCAAGCTTAGCCTTCGTCCACCCACTAAAAAACACCATTCAATATGCCTGATGATCGGTCTAACCACCCGTGAAACGTAGCATAGTGGTTGAATGTGTGGGACTTCGGTGGATTCCTAATTTTTCAATGTACCTATTAGGTCTAAATAGCTCAACTCGAAAGAGAATTAATTCAAATATCACTCTAAAAATGACCTTCGCCTTAATAAGGCAAAACAAAAAAACGCTTTGATTTTTGTTGCAACAACTTGTATTCACTTCCCCCCACACGACAGTACAAGTTTCATCAGGGGCAAGTCCATACTTCCTGAGAAAATGGCCGGAAAGTTGCAAGAAGCCCCTATGACACCTTGTGTAGTGGTTGGAGCGCAAGATAACTCTTGAACGGATCTGTCGATTCGGTCCAAAATTTGGCCTTCGTAATATTTGATCAAAACATAGTTTAAGTTCGAAGATGGGCTATATCGGTCCACTCCTTCAGGTACCTCCCCCACAAAACTTCAAAAATGTTCCGAAAAATTTTGAGCACTATAACTCTTGAAGGGTATGACCTATGTAATCTATATTTTGCACATCCTAATATATCTACCAGATATAGATCACGTTCGAATATGGACTATATTTGTCTACTCCTTCTAGTACCTCTCACACAAAATTTCGGATAAGTTCACTTTAAGACCTGCTCTCGGATCACTTTGATTTTTGTTGAAGCGATTTGCATTCGATACCTCCATTACGACGGTAACAGTTTTCTTGGGAAAACAGCCCGAAAGGTGTTAAAAACCCCTATGTCACCATATGTGGCGGTCGAACTGTTCAACCGATTTGGTCCAACATTTGGTCTTCGTCATATTATATCCAGTTAGTTTCATGGGCAATACCGGTCCACAACTTTCGGTACTTCTTCCCAATATTTAAAACATTTCACTAAAATACTAGGATGATATCACTTGAATGAGGCAAATATCCAAACTTTGGATATTTGGAATATTTTACAAAATTTAGTTTAACTTTTAAAATGGCCCTATCGGTCCTCCCTAAGGGTACCTGCCCTATAAAAGTTCAACATTTGTGTCTTAGTGCAGTTAATTCCTAATCCACATTTTTGCGGCAAGTTCAAATTTCCAAAAAGGGCCACAAAATTCTGAAGAGGCCTTAAATACATTCGATCGGACAAGTTTCGCTTCACATTGGCTGGGGGTATATATCTGTCGGCAAAGCCGACTGACACTTTTTTACTTGTTTTTTTTTCAAATCGAATTGCAAAGGAATTTTGGTTTTTTTTACCATATGCACTTTTATACGGGCCTCATCGAAATAATGGTTTTAGACCCCAAGTATGTTTGGACGAAATCCGTTTCTGACAATTTGGGGTCGATGTCCGCCCGTCTGTTTAAGTTTGACGATAAGCCATATCGGTCCACTTCTTCAGGAACCCCCCCCCCCCCCCACAGAAATTCAAAAATATTCGTATAAATTGTGTGCACGATAACTCTTGAAGGGAGTGATAGATTTGGTCCATAGTCCTTGGTCACAATAGATGGTTTCATTGAAACAATTTCCTTCCTAGGCCGATTTCCATACTAGAGTAAAATCATGAAGTTGCTGTAGTGGGGAACTCGATTTAAGAATCCCTAAAAGTCTCAATGAAACCACACTAGTGTGACCTTCGACATACTTTACTTACTTTACGGCGGTGCCGAGGTATACAAAGTCTTATACTACCTCAAAATTATAGGAACCAACTTCAACAGTTGGTCCGATCTCAATGGACGCAATGCGCGTCGACACCATCAATTTGGTCTTCTCACCGGGTACCCCCAGACCCACTTTAGCAGATTCTCCTTCGACCTTCATATAGGCATCGGTTACTTCTTTTACTGATCTTCCCATGATGTCTATATCATCAGCATAAGCAAGTAACATGTGGCTATTGGTGTAGATTGTGCCACTTCTTTTGACGTTTGCGCCTCGTATAACCATTTCTAGCAGGATATTAAAAAGATTACACGAAAGGCTGTCTCCTCTTTTGGTACAAAACTCTTCGGAGAGGTTCTTTCCTATTTTAGCTGAAGATCTTGTGTCAGTTAGCGTCATTTTAAAAAGCCGAATGCGCTTTGCGGGGATATCAAATTCAGACATGGCTTGGAATTCCTTTGAACGTAGCGGGCTGTCGAAGGCTGCTTTATAATCGACAAAAAGGTGGTAGGTGTCGATCTGCATCTCTTGGGTCTTCTCCAGGATTTGCCGCAGGGTAAATATCTGGTCAATGGTGGACTTGCCAGGTCTAAAGCCGCATTGGTATGGTCCAATTATTTCGTTGACCATGGGCTTTAGTCGTTCGCACAATATCCCTGACACTATCTTGTAGGCGATAGCTGGTAAGCCATCGGCTCCTGCTGCCTTATTATTTTTCAGCCGGTTTATTGCTGTCTTTACCTCATCGTGGCAGGGTGGTATACATCCAATACCATCTTCTGGGATTGGATCTGTGGTATCATCGTCTTCACTACTATTGGATACCAGCAGATGAGAGAAATGTTCTTTCCATATCCTGAGCACGCTATCTGTATCAGTTACCAGATTACCTTGCTGGTCTCTACAGAAGGATGTGCCAGTTCCAAAGCCACCAGTTTGATGTTTCACTCTTTGGTAGAATTTTCGGACTTCATTCTGGTTCCTGTACATCTCGATATTTTCACACCCCATCTCCCTCTTTTTCCTGCGTAAAAGACGTTTTTCCTCTCTCCTTTTCTCCCGATATCTCTCTCGTGCGCTACGCGTTGCTACGGATTGTAAAGTAGCTCTATATGGCGCATTTTTCTCTTCGGTAGCAGCACGACACTCCTGATCATACCATGGATTCCTTGGTGGAGGTCTCTGATATCCAAGTATGATTTTGCGGCTGTTTGCATGGATTGGGCAATACTTTGCCATTGCGCTGATATGTTATCGGGATGAGGAGTGCTTTGATTAAGCAATTGGGCTAGTTGAATGGAATATGCTGTGGCTATCTCTTGTGATTGCAGCTTACCGATGTCTAACTTTCGTGATGTATCTGTTCGTACTTTGTTTGCTACGTTCAACCGGGTGCGTACCTTTGCTGTAACAAGGTAGTGGTCCGAGTCTATGTTTGCTCCTCGGAACGAACGCACATCCAACACGCTCTATGAATGTCTTCCATCTATCACAACGTGATGAATTTGATTTCTTTTTTTCTGATCTGGAGACAGCTAGGTGGCCTTATGGATGTCGAGATATTGATATCTGGTGCTGCTAAGTACCATGTTTTTTGCCGCTGCGAAGTCTATCAGCCTCATACCATTGTCAGATGTTTCACTGTGGAGACTGAATTTTCCGACTGTTTGGCCAAAGATATTTTCCTTTCCAATTTTGGCATTAAAATCGCCTAGAATAATTTTAATGTCATGGGCAGGGCATATGATTCTTCTAAGCGCTTATAAAATATATCTTTGGTCAGTTCGTCCTTGTCTTCAGTGGGAGCATGAGCGCAAATAAAGCTGCTGTTGAAGGATTTTGCTTTTATTCGAATTGTAGCAAGTCTTTCATTCACTGGTGTGAAGCTGGAGACAAGGTGTTTCAACCCCCGACCAACTACAAATCCGCAACCAGACTCATGCTTTATGTCATGGCAGCTATAATACAGTGCGTCACCTTTAGGTGTTGTTGTGACGTCTTTCCCATTCCATCGTATTTCCTGTATGGCAGTAATGTCGGCCTTGTACTTTTCAAGTACATCTGCCAATGCGTAAACTGCACCTTCTCTATAAAGAGTGCGAACATTCCAGGTGCAGATTCGCAGATTATGGTCCTTAAAACGTTTGCGGGGGGTCGTCAGCTTTTAAGGGATTTGTTTTTCTTTTCTTTTGTTTTTCATAGTAGGCTGCTTTTTCTAGGGGAGGGATACTAACCCTGCGCCCAACCCCAAGCTTTTAACGTTCTTATGGGTGAACGCGCGGCACATTTTAGCTCACTACCTTTAACGGGTGTTAAAGGCAGCTACCCCAGGTGACACCACGGGAAGCTCAGTGTTCACTTGAGATGAAAGAGGGACCAAGATAAATCCTGGACTTCGCCGTGCTAAAGCCGGTCAGAACCGTTGCTTGGTATCTTTCATGCCCTACGTCCATACTTTACACCTCCTAATATATCTAACAGATATAGATAGAGCAGGTTCGAATATGAACTATATTTGTCCACTTCTTCGGGTATTTCCCCCAAAAAATTTCGGATAAGTTCACTTTAAGACCTGCTCTCGAATCACTTTGATTTTTGTTGATGCAACTTGTATTCGTTGCGGTAAAAGTTGTTCCATAGGCAAGTCCATACTTCTTGAGAAAACAGTCCGAAAGGTTTAAAAAATCCCTATGGCACAATATGTAGTGGCCTTCGTCATATTTTGCCAAAACATAGTTTTAGTTCAAAGATGGGCAATACCGGCCCGCAAATTCCGGTACTTCCCCCAATATTTCAAATATATCACTAAAATGGTATGCACGTTAACCTTGAACGGTGCAACCAATTTGGTCCAAACTTGGATCTCTTTATATTTTGTCCAAATTTAGTTTACCTTCTAAAATGGCCCATATCGGTCCTCTCATAAGGGTACGTCCCCCACCCCAAAAGTTCAACATTTGTGTCTAAGTGCAGTTTAGGGTCTGTTCGAAGATCCTTTGGAAATTTATACTGATGCTGTTCCTTGTGGTCCTGTTTACAGCGATATTATGTTTTCCGTGGACAGGTCTATGCTTCCTGCCATACTGGTTCAGAAGTTGATATCCCATTGAAATGACTAGTGGGCATGATATCTATCGAAAAGATATGACAAAATAAGGTTCAAGTCCATAATGGACTATGTGTGACCGTTCCTTTAACACTTTTGAACTTTAATCCTAATCCACATTTTTTTCGACAAGTTTAATTTTGAAAAGACTCTAAATACATTCGATCTTTCTGTAGATGAAAGTTTCAATTCACATAGGCTGAGGGTATATCACTGTCGGCAAAGTCGACTGATACTTTTTTACTTGTTTTTTTTTTTATTATTTCACTTATAAACTGCGAATGTTTTGCGGATGTATTTAACGTTTTTAAGGGAACACATACAAATTTCAACTTCTTCGACTTAACATTTTACCGCCGTAAACTGGCAACAATTGGACTGGATATAAAATTTGATGTGTTAAGAGAATATTTATTTCAATCGCAATCAAATTTGCTCCCATACATTTTTCGATTTTTGTCCTCGGGCGGAACCACAGCGATATAGTCCTGTATTATATAAAACCGTGCAGTCCTAAACGATATAATATTTCAAAAAACGAATTCCCTTCATGGAGACGGCTTGTTTTACACCAGTTCATTACAATTGTTTGTAAACTAGTGCAAAATTCGAAACTGGCGGCTGTGCATTATTACTATCGATATAATTTTGTTTGTTTTGGATGCCAAAACTTGTATAAAATCACTTTGGACGGCTGGTTATATCTGGTTATAGCCCTCTTTTTGTTGTTTTGGTGCACAACAAAAATAAATGTTGCCCTTTTAAAGGTTTTCGAAACGGCAAAAAACGACGCGTCGTTATTTATAATTTATTTTTGTTTATTTTGTTGTTCATTTGTACAGCAGACCCCCACAAATGAAGGGATGTTTATTTATCTTTTACATTCATTTGTTTGGGAAATTAATTTCGTCTGTCTGATGAACTCGTATCTAATGCCAATTTTTAATTAGAATATTTTTAATTTTTCAAAACACAATTTGAATTATAATTTATAAAAGGATTTTTTTTTCTATTTGCAGTCGAATTAAAAAATAAATGAATTTCTTAAAATGTATAGAAGATTTTACTAGGAAAAAGATAAATGTAGAATTAGTCGTAGATGTTTTGCGTTCCTGCATACAATTCATGGGAATTCATAGGAATTCTACATTTATAATGTTATATCATATTGTTGGCTTTGTATTTATTGTTGGGCTGAAAATTGTGTGTGTTTAGCTAGAGTCCAAATGTTGTTACATCAAATGTTTGAAAATAGAACAAAATGTTTAATAGTGGATAAAACAGCTTTTTGTCGGGTTAACCTTCTTTATTAGGATTTATTTGACGTTTGCGCTATGGAATTGACATTAGAAACCCAGTTGGTTTATTACGTCCGGTTAAGTGCAAACGAAGTATAAAGGAACAAGTAAGAACAGCCTTAAATTCGGCCGGGCCGAACTCTTTATACCCTCAGCCACGAGTTGTATTGAGCTTATTCCCAGGAGAAGTGGCATATGCTAAGTGAAGATTATCACTTTCTTTTAAACTGGGTTTAATACCAATGAAACATCCATGTTTTCTACACACTTAGAATCCGATACCTACAACTACAGAATTTTTTCATAGATAGAAAAATTATGCATCAATTTCTAAAATTTTTATATAAAGTAAACAAAATACAACCAAAAGTTGTGAACATTTTTACGGTAACTCACGAGAAGAAAATTTCCTAATGAAGTGCTGTTGGAGTACTTGTCGAAATATCAACTGGTGATGGGAAGACAATACAAGAACCCCTTTAGCAGATGAAGCAAAAACATTTCAGCTTGAATTAAATGGGAGAGCGGGCGAAACAAACTCAGTTGCGATTGAATTTAATGAAGAAATTTCATAATCTGTGTTAATCTAATAAAGTTCTTATTATTCTTGTTTTACACAAACAATAAATTCTTTTTTAGCTATTTTGGGATAGTTTGCAATGGCTTGCATTTTTATTGCATCTTTGAACAGCATAAAAACACATTCTGAAGAGTGCCTTTAAATTCAATCCAAAGCACTGCATAAAAACACGTGCTTTGGATGCAAATTGGACTGCATCCTATTCTACCCTAAAGGGTTAGTTTAAATGCAGTGCCGAAAGGTTAGTTAAAATGCAGTGCTAATGAAGTGCATCTTTCAGTAGTCACGCTCTTGTAAAAATCATGAGTGAAAATGCATAATTTGATGCACTTCCAGATCACTTGTACATATGATTTCACTGCATCTTTGGAGGCAAACATTTTTCCTAATTTTCAGCTAAATCAGACAATAAATGTGAGCTGTACGTTGCGAACGGGCGGACGGACATGCATAAATCGACTCAGGAAATGATTCTATGTATATTCCCAAAAGTAACTATGGGTCTACCTCCTTACCACAGTGTTGTGTATGGTATAAAAAATGAATGGATATTGAAAGTGGTCGCAAACTCCTGTAGCAAAGAATCCACCATGAGATTCCAAATAAATGGACCACAGATGGAATTCTGTGGGCAGCATCTCATTGGCAAGCCCTTCTTCCACTTAAATAACTAGACCAAAGAGCAAACTCCTGACACCTAATCTCAGACAACTTTGCGAGCACGCTATTCCACAAATATGCCTAAAATATGAAATATGCATTTGACCCGCGCAAGCTATTTTGCACATGTTTCCACGCGTCAACCGTTCCTCTACCCTAGACAAAGCCGAACTGAAGCGGAGAGAAACTCAGGCGGTAGCACACCCCAAGCCTTGCCACCATAATCCTATCCAGCACTGGACTGGGATAAGGCTTATGCCCCGACACAAGCATGGATTACTCCTCACCCGATCAGGTGACTTAAGGCGCACCACAACGCGGGCCCATCTCCATGCACGCGCGAAGTACCCATGGCTAATGCAACAACTGAGAACGGACACAATATACTCAGACATGATTTTCCAGATGATCTTATATTACCATTTAGCCATACCGCACAGTGGGAAAAAGTACCGATTTAGTACGCCAAAAGTACAAATCTATGTTTTATTGCATGTTTGCCCATAAATTCGATATGAACAGCTATAAATTGAGAATTTTACTTCATTTATTAATATATTTGGTAAATTTGTATTTTTACCGTAGAATGGTACCTATCGATTTTCGATATTGTGAAGATTTCTACCACATTATCCAACCGAAACGGCTAGGATTTGGTATTTAGTCTCCGTGGGGGTTATGCATAAACTCCTATAAACATTTTCGGCATAGGTCCACGTTTTCATATAGCCCCCATAGACCGGTACCACCGATTTCGGTAATTTTCGAGGTTTTTGCCACATTATCCAACCGAAATAGCTGAAAGTTGACATTTAGTCTTCGTTGGTGGTATAAAATATTCCGACGGAGAATTTTCGGCACAGGTACACGCATTGATATGGCCCCCATAGAAAGGTACCGCCCTAATTTCAGAATTTTTACATAAAAAATACTATTAATAAAAATAGGAATAAAATAAAATGTTGCAGTTTGTTGCAGCTAAAATTTTACAAATTGGTTAAGAACTATGTGTACTAAAAATAAAATAAAAAATCTACGCGCCATCCCTCGACACTCCTTAGCAATAGCTTTAACAAAGTGCACAATTTGGAAAAAAATCGGATGTCACATGTTTTAAGTGTAAAATCCGAGTTGCCATAAATAACATCTTAGATTCAAAATTTTTTTAAATCACCTGCTTCACGAAATGTTAAATTCAGTAAAGCTTTAAAATTACTTTGTAGGAAGAGTGCATGCGACGATCATAAATTTACTACTAAACTATATTATGAAAACTAGTTCAAAAAATGTCAACCAAAAATGGACCGTTATTCCGCTTAGACTGATGCAAAATAAATTATTTTAAATGCCGTTGCATTCTGTGGACACCTTAGATTAATACTGCAATAATAATTTTTAAATTGGCGTATGTGATTTTTTTTACTTTTGGCGCGCTAGATCGGTATTTTTTTCCACTGTGTACCGTCGATACCGGGCGTTTTTGTACTCCTAATCCGGCAGATAGTGTCCGGCTTACCAGCTCCCATACAAGCAGGGGATGTGAATGAGTCTCCGACCTCGGAAAACATAAAAATACTACAAATCGGCACGTACCGTTCTATACGGGCTATATCAAAACATGGACCTTTGTTCACAATTTCTGGCCTGAGCAACACGCAGAGCAGAGTTGCCAGACGCCATTTGACATTTTTCTTGGAAAGTTTGACAGTTTTTAGCCTAAGCGTACTCAGAACAGTCCGACATACGATCATGTGTTGTGCTGTTTACAGCGTCTTGGACAAATCAATTTGCAAAAAGTGGAATTTACTTGTGAATATTTTCGTCCGATCATTTTTACAACTTTCGAAGTGGGCGACACTCTCGAAAAAACGAAGATCGTGAGGGTCGTCCACAAATGGCCGTTGTTCCAGAAAAAATCTAGCCGTGTGTGATGGATAATGTAAGATCGCTATGTTATATACCGTAAAATAGAGGCGTGGTTGGGCATTTCTTCCACCAACTAACATTTGATCACGAATGAGCACCTCGCCGCAAAAAATGGGTTTTTCTCGTTCGATCCAGCACACTTTGACAATCACTCAAAAAAAGGCTCTTGTCGATTTGTGCAAGAATCGCGGTATTTCAAACGACGTTTATAAGATCGTCACAGACGACGAATCTTGGATCTAGCTTATAAATAAGCCCGAAACAAAACGGATTTTATGTTTATATTTATTGTACCTATCGGACACGAGAATATTTGGTCATTTGCAACGAATTCGCGAAAGTTACAGACTGTTTTTTATGAATTTGCCTGTGAGAATTGTATTTGTTTACTATAAATATTTATTCGAACAAAGCAAATTTAACTTTTGTAATAGAAAAAATATTAAAAGAGCTTTAGTAATCGCAGTCGGTTCGGAAACTTTTTTCACAGAATCGAACTAAAACACGCGTTTTCGTTATCAGGACAATATTGCGCACATGGTACTGGCGTGGTATTTTTTTGGTTATAGCCCTAATTGTCACCTGTTTCTTCGCCTAAACCGACCATGTGGCTACTATACGGCTTGAGGACGGTTAATTCTGAGTGGTACACTAAAATTTGTTTGCCTGAAGTCTCCGGAGAAATTCGAAAAAAATGAACAATAGAAGACGATTCATTCAAAGCAGGGTTTCGGTGTCCAGGTATTTTTGGCTCGACTCTGACTCCAGACCAGACCACGACTACGGCTCCGAGGCTAAATTCCTATATCACTAAAAATGAATAAAATGTTCACAAATTTTTAATTTTTCCTATATTTGGGCCCATAAAGGCTAATCTGTTGGTTTTTCTAACATATTCTTTAGAAAGTGCATTAGTTCGAATATCTCTCTTATTACACTGTGCCACAAATTGGAACTCAAGGTCTGTGCGGTGGAAAATTCCTTTTGGAGATGAAAGCCCCTAGTGAGTATATTAAGAACCCAAAAGGAAATTTTCCCCATAGGTCAAGTTTCTGAGATATCGCGCGATGAATTTTTTGAATTTTCGCCTATGATGCTTGAGAAAATAGCTTTATATCTCTGTTTGCCGTTATTGTAACTTCGTTTTGAGATTACATGTCTTCAATCAAATCGAATGGCGAATCTTTGTGTAGAACATTTCATTCTTCTAACTCAATTCCTTTCATGTCCATTTCGTCCTTTCTTTCTTGAACCGTAGTAAAAGTACCACAAGATGAGATTTTACAGCATCCAAATATTCCACAAAAATGTTGCTAAGAGAATTTTAGGTACGGTTCTCATTGACAACTAATCGATATTGTCACGTTTTCATTGTCTTTTTTGACATTTACCCGGTTTTTGTTCAGAAAAAACCTATGTTTTGTTTATGTGTATATTCGTTATTTGTTATGTATTGGTAGGTAGACATACCCATTGGTTATCGCTTATATTGACATCTGGGATGTATCTGAAATATTTACCATATATAGCTCCCGATATGCTGAACACGTTAATGGCAAATTTTCTTGGAAAATAGATCAGGTTATCTAATATTTTGAACCGGATATAGTGATATAAAACCCGGATTTTGTGCCGATTTTAAGTAACCGATTAAGCTTATATGTATATCATTAGAAAGCTAATAAAATTGCCAATCAGGGAAAATAAATTTTTTGACAGCATCTTACCTGAGTTCGGTGCTAAAACAAAAAACCCGTATTCCTGAACCGTTTTTAAGGAAAAATATCACTGCGCGTAAATATGAAGATAAAAGCTTGGTGGGTGAAATATTCTTTTTGCCGATGAAAGTCGATGAAGTTAATATTATGAACCCGGAAGGACAGTTATGCCATAGGTCAAACTTCTGAGTTTTATATCGCTAAATCCGGTTCAAAATATTAGATAACCGGATCTATTTTCCAAGAAAATTTCTCATTAACGTGTTCAGCATATCGGGAGCTATATATGGTAAATATTTCAGATACATCCCAGATGTCAATATAAGCACATAACCAATGGGTATGTCTACCTACCAATACATAACAAATAACGAATATACACATAAACAAAACATAGGTTTTTTCTGAACAAAAACCGGGTAAATGTCAAAAAAGACAATGAAAACGTGACAATATCGATTAGTTGTAAATGAGAACCGTACCTAAAATTCTCTGAGCAACATTTTTGTGGAATATTTGGATGCTGTAAAATCTCATCTTGTGGTACTTTTACTACGGTTCAAGAAAGAAAGGACGAAAAGGACATGAAAGGAATTGAGTTAGAAGAATGAAATGTTCTACAAAACGATTCGCCATTCGATTTGACTGAAGATATGTAATCTCAAAACGAAGCTACAATAACGGCAAACAGAGATATAAAGCTATTTTCTCAAGCAAATTAGGCGAAAATTCAAAAAATTCATCACGCGATATCTCAGAAACTTGACCTATGGGGAAAATTTCCTTTTGGATTCTTAATATACTCACTAAGGGCTTTCATCTCCAAAATGAATTTTCCACCGCACAGAAACCTTGTTGCACAGTGTTATATATTTGAGTTTGGTGATAAGTGACTGACTGATTGACTGACTCATCATCAACGCCCAGCTAAAACGGCTAAATCTAGGAGCTTGAAATTTTACCAGTAGGTCACTGTTGGTGCAAATGTGCGAGATAAGGCCGGGTTTTGCAAAATTCGTCCTGGTAACACAAAAATAACAATAACAAAAATCCTTATTACTTACTTATGTACTTAGTTGGCAACACATTTGTCAAATTAAATGCTATAATTTCTTAATACCGTAAAATATCACAAACAATTTTTAAATTTTGTAGTTTACTTCTAGGCTCATTTATTTTATCGTAAACCAATATATATTGGAAAGACAATGAAGGTTGTTATTTTCCATTGCAACTGATGTCGCAGTTGGTGATAATGGTATAAACTTCAACCGATCCTGATTTACGTCTCTTTAATAAATTTGTTTTCACATAACAGGTGTCGCACAAAAGATTTTCTTTCGTTAAAATCCAGTTAGACAAAAAAAAAATGATTACAAACGATGAATTTGTAAAAATTTTGATTTTCAATTTCAAATTAAAACAAAAATTCTTTCAATGATGTTTGGTTTGTTGAACATATGAGTTGCTGTTGAAGACAATATTAGGGTATTAAATTCAGAAATCGGTCAGAAATAAAAAAAATAATTTCTATTAAAAAAAAATAGTTTTAATGTTGAGATTTTCTTTATAATTGTGTCACTTCCGCTAACGAAGTAGCGGGCACATGCTATAAAACATAAAGTAATCGCATGTGTATGTGGCTGAGTGTGTCATTCATCATTTCGTATCATTCCCAGCAAAAACTTTGCATCCGCGGATGCAGTTGAATCACTACAACTGTACAGTATATTTGCCGTTGGAGTACATCTTTTCCTATGAATTCACTTATGAATTTTACAAGAGAGCGCGCAGCTAGTATGCACTCCATCATTTTGCTTCCACAGCACACAGCCATTTTAGATCCAAATCACGGCTTAAGAGGCAGTGCTTTGGATTGAATTTATATGCATTCTTCGGACTGTATTTTTAATCAGTCTAAAGATGCAATTAAAATGCAAGCCATTGCGAAATATCCCAAAATAAATAAAATGCATTTATTATTTGTGTAAAACAAGAACACAAAGAACTTTATTATGTAAACACAAATTAAAAAAAAGTTTCCATTAAATTCAATCACATTTGAGCTTAAGGCCTGCGTACATAAGCTGCTTTGCCTGATTGCCTTGCTTTGCTGCTTCAATAAAAAAATAAAAGAACAAAGAAGGCCGACCCAATTTCCAAACTGATGGCAACCCAGTTCGAAATTTCGTCTTTATTCTATTATTTTTATTACGTCAGAAATGAAGCAGGTAAGCAAGGCAATCAGGCAAAGCAGCTTATGTACGCAGGCCTTTACTTCCTTCGTTCTCGATTTAATCCAAGCGCATCTAAATTTTCATTCATCATCCGAAAGTTTTTATGTTGCCTTCCCATCACTAGTTCGGCTTTCGACATGGACTCCAACTCCACTCCATTAAAAATTTTCGTTTCGTGAATTACCGCAAAAATGTTCACAACAAATTCTTCGAAATGTATACACTCTTGCTTATCTTTTGAAGAAATGTGTAGGGATGAACCAACTGTGTAGGGATGAACCAACTGTTTTTTTTTTTTGGCTTACCTTCAAAATACCGAAATTCGGGAGATACCGTTCCATTTGGACTATATCAAATTTGTGGCGGTTTTTAGACTCAAAGACTCAGTAAAACCTTCTAAGTACCGAAAATCAAGAGGTACGCTTCTATGGGGGATGTAGGAACCCAAATTATAGAAAAAACAGCTTCTCTGCTAACGGGTGATCCAACTAGAGGTACTTTTTTCAATAGCCTTTTTTTGACAGATCACGTGTGAGTCGTGTCATTCTGTCACATTATTTTTGCTTAGTATTGTTTGGCATTTTATAGTAAAACCACTAAAGACTGAAAAATTTTTCCAAATCGTTAAATGTTATTACGCAAATTCACGTTCTTTGAGGTGGGTGTTTCAAGCCACATTTTGTACAGCTATGAGTCCCCTTTCTGGCTTAATGGGTATTTAAACAAGGAAAGTAGCCGTATCATATGGTTTGTCCGCGGGTAGAATCACCAGACCACATTTCTTCAAAAATTATGTCGGAGAGAACGTAACCGTCCATGGCGATCATGATAGCCGACTATTTGCTGCCTGTAAATTAAGTTCGTGGTCTCGGCGACATTTTCATTTCAACAAGACAACGCTACTTACCCACAGGGCATCATTCAATGGATTGATTACGAGAACACTTCGATGAGCAGACAATTCCAGGTTTTGGGACGGTCGATTGGCCACCAAGATCGTAAAGTGTATACGGACAACACCGCCTCGATTCAGGCCTTAGGGCAAAACATCACGCTTGTAATATATGTATATTTTTGTGGGCTTATCATGGACAACAAAGATTAAGGCCTGCGTACATAAGCTGCCTTGCCTGATTGCCTTGCTTACCTTCTTCATTTCTGACGTAATAAAAATAATAGAATAAAGACAAAATTTCGAACTGGGTTGCCATCAGTTGGAAATTGGGTCGGCCTTCTTTGTTCTTTTATTTTTTATTGAAGCAGCAAAGCAAGGTAATCAGGCAGAGCAGCTTATGTACGCAGGCCTTAAAGGCCTGCGTACATAAGCTGCTTTGCCTGATTGCCTTGCTTACCTGCTTCATTTCTGACGTAATAAAAATAATAGAATAAAGACGAAATTTCGAACTGGGTTGCCATCAGTTGGAAATTGGGTCTGCCTTCTTTGTTCTTTTATTTTTTTATTGAAGCAGCAAAGCAAGGCAATCAGGCAAAGCAGCTTATGTACGCAGGCCTTTAGTCCTTCATCGATCGATTGCGTAAAAAAATATTAGATTTAACGGAAATAATGGATTGAAAGAATAATAAAAACGTGACAATATTGATATCTTGGATGTGGGGAACCTACATAACATTTTCGCAAAGACGTATAGCAATAAAGACCCGAACAAATGCATTTTCCAAAAACATATGCTAATAGTTCCACATTTTGGTTACAGATGGCTACACAACACACTGGAATTGATAACAGCAATGCCAATCGTTTTTGATTCCCATTTCTCGCGGCAGAAAACATTAACGTCGTGTTTTGTGGGTGAAATTTATTTCTTTTCTTTTTTTATTGTTCATTCAATGAAAAAATCAAAAGCGAATGCCGTCAAACTTGAGTTTTAATGTTTTTCTTGTCAATATTCCAATGAATAACAGTTTTCGTTTAACAGAATGTTGCTATGATGTCGTAGCAACAGAGGTTAACTCCACCTACAGTTAATTTTTCACAATTGACTTTTCCTATCTTATAATATTGACATCTTTGATTTTCGGAGGAAAATTTTTGTATGAGTTTTTATGTAGTAAATCTGGTTTTGTGTTGCTTTTTCACTTCAAGAACAAAAAGGACATGAAAAAACTGAGCTATAAGAACAAAATATTCTATAACAAGAAAAAAAGTATCAGTCGGCTTTGCCGACAGAGGTATACCCTCAGAATGTGTATATTGAAACAATTTTTTCCCAAAATACGTAGGTATTTAGGGGGTTTTAAAAAATTTGGGCGTTTGAACCGACAAAAATGTTGATTAGGATTAAAGATCAAAAGTTTTGCGGAGGAAATACTAAAAGGAATGAATCGACAGTGACCGTTATGGAAGTGGATCTCCAGCCACAACATATGGTGTCATAGGGGGTTTTTACACTCTTCGGGCTGTTTGCTCAAGAAATCGTAATTTAATTTCGTAATTTTAAAATCGTAATTGAGGCAGCGAATGCAAGTTGTTTCAACAAAAATCAAAGTTAGTCGATATTAGGTCTTAAAGTGAACTTATCCGAAAATTTGTGTGGGAGGTACCGGATGGAGTGGACAAGCATATTCCATATTTGAACCTGATCTATATCTGGTAGATATATTAGGATGTGAAAAGTATAGACCAATTCGGCCACTCCCTTCAAGAGTTACCGTACGAACAATTTTTCCGAACATTTTTGAACTTTTGTGGGGGAGGTACCTGAAGGAGTGGACCGATATTGCTTATCTTCAAACTTAAACTATGTTTGAACAAAATATTACTAATGTCATATTTTGGACCGAATCGGCAGATCCGTTCGAGAGTTATCTTGCGCTCCAACCACCTCACAGGTTGTCATAGGGGTTTTTGCAACTTTCATGCTATTTTCTCAGAAAGTATGGACTTGCGCCTGATGAAACTTGTACCGTCGTATGGAGGGCTGTGAATACAAGTTGCTAAAACAAAAATCAAAGCGATTCGAGAGATGGCCCTAAACTGAACTTTCCGAAATTTTGTGTGGGAGGTACCCGAAGGAGTGGACCTATTGAGACCATATTGGAACCTCACATTACTCTTGTAGAAAGTTTACGCTAGACAAAGTATGGACCAAATCGGTAACTCCGTTCAGGAGTTATCGTGCGCACAAACTTTTCGAACATTTTCGAACTTTTGTGGGGGAGGTACAGGAAGGAGTGGACCGATATAGCTCATCTTCGAACTTAAACTAAGTTTGGGCAAAATATTACTAAAGCCAAAATTTGAACCGAATCGGTTCATCCGTTCGAGAGTTATCGTGCGCTCCAGCCAGCAGGACAGACAGACGGACGGACATGGCTAGATCGACTCCAAATTGTCTGAAACACATTTGGTCCAAACATACTTGGGGTCTAAAACCATTATTTCGATGAGGCACATTTTCATCGTATCAAAGTGTGTATACCCTCCTTAGCCTAAAGGCTGAGGGTATAAAAAGATTCCTCATTATATTTAACTGAAAACATTTTAACTCAAAATGATGAAACAATATGTCAAAAAATCATTACGTCATAACACAGAAACTTCAGCTATAGGATAATTTGGGTTTCATAATATACTCAATAGGAGCTTTCATTCCCAAAGTGAATGTTACACCCTCACATGTTGACTTCATTTTGTGTCACAGTGTAATCAGTAGGATTTCCCAAAGATACCACATTGTTTTTCTTAGGAGTCCAACAGTTCCTTTACAGGGATGACTTCTCACAAAAAACAAGATGTGAAGACCAGTATATCTTCTGGCAGAAGACTTGTAGGACAATTCGATTGTCATATAACTTTACTTTTCTTTTCAAAAAATTAATGATCAATTTGACGAAAAAATATTCTCGACATACATTTTGTAAACAAATTGGAGATGAAAACAATAGACTTCAAAGAATAGTAAATATCATCTTACTTATCATAATATATGTACCGTTTGCTTATGTGTTTTTTACAGTGTTTTATTTAACTTGCTTTGGTGTTCGTTTAGTTCAAATATGGTAACTCATTTTTAACGCAGTTGACCAATCGAACTAAAACTTTGCACACTTTTCAGATTTGGATGACAATACATGAATATGAAATCGAAACCAATATGGTCCCATTTTTTCTTATAGCGGTACCACACGATTTTAGTTCAAATCTAGTAACTCAATTTCCACACAGTTGCAGTTGACCAATCGTTCAAATCTAGTAACTCAGTTTCCACACAGTTGCAGTTGACCAATCGAACTAAAACTTTGCACACAAAACCAATATGGGTCCATTTTTTCTTATAGCCCCCATATAGCGGTATCACCCGACTTAAGGTATTTTGAGGATTTAATCTTCATTTTCAGCCCGAATTAGCTAAAACTTGGTGTTTGTAGTTCCCAATTGAAAATTACGTAAAAGTTGAAAATTAAAAATTATTTAATAAATTAAGTTACAGTTTTTTATTTATAAATGCACTTAAAACTAGAAAATAATTGTTCATGATGGAATCTCTCAAATAAAACGATTGCATTTGAATTAAAAATTGTGACAATATTAAACGGCAAGCGTCTATTTTTTTTAAATTATTTTTTATTTATAGCTTTCTTTTAAAATAAGTAATATTTTTTTAAAAAAATTGGTGTCCGAATTTAATGTGATATTTCTATAATGTAGACAAAATTTTCCCGTAGTCCGAGTCGAATTATTTTTTTCTACTCAGACCCCGACTCCATCAAAATTGCTCGACTCCGACTCCGAAACCCTGATTCAAAGCAGCGCGTTTTTTGACCGGACAAAATGTGGAAATGATTGGTCATCCGCCTGACATGGAACCCAATGACTTCGATTGATTCCCGCACATCAACGATTTTCGTCACCAGAAGATGCTGTTGAAGCGTTCAAAAACCATGTTTTGGAGGTGTCTCAATCGGAGTGAAAAAAAGTATCTCTAATATCATTTACAAACTTAGAATGTCTTCTAGACTAATTATAAATCCCACGCACATATTTTCACTCATATCCACAATTTAAAGGAAATGCTCTTTCACAAATAGCAACCCTACAACAAATACATCTGTTACCTCCTTAGACCATTAGAAATTGTTATTACAAATTCAAATTTGTTTTAGTTTAGATTGTGTCGTCAAAACAGAAGTTTTTATATCATGTAACCAATTTAAGCTGACATGCTTAACAAATCTACTGTGTTGCTAGAAATGTTTCAGCACAGTAACATCTGCCCACACCTTATACAAATGTTCACAAATGTGAGTAGCTTTATATCCGGTGTTGGCAGTGTGACATTTGACAAATTAGCAAAGAGTTTTTCTCTTCGTTTTTTTTTTCAAAAATTAAACTGTCAACAGCACAAAGTGATTACATTCAATGTACTTGCGTAGGATAAGTCGAAGATAAAAAGTACACAATGGCAGTGAAAGAAAAAAAAAAACGCTCCAACTGAACCCTAACAAAACGAGAGCATGAAAAAAAGGTTGAATTTATTACAGAATTATTCAACGTAACTTCTACACTTGGGAATGAGTGAAAGATATTTTTGCACTAAATGAAAGTCATTTTTACCCAGCTTAAGATAAATGTTCCATTGGGACCTTTTATGTAAAATATTACCACGTTAATACTTATAATGGAATTGATGAATGTAGGAAGCAGATAGGGTATGACAGAGAGTATGCCTTGAATGCCACTGCCATCCATGACTGACAGACTCTGTTATAAATTACAAACATGTGACCTTTGTTAGTTTTCTCTACATACTTTTTTCGAGATACTAAAATGCCTCTTTTATGGTTGAAAAATATTCAGTAATGTGGCATAGTTTATGAAATGTTTATATTGTTAATATTTTGTATGGTTTTTGAATTTAAGGCAATAAATTTCAGTTAAACCAAAAACAGTTTATCGTTTTGGGTTCAGACATCGTTATAATCCAAATGAAGATTGGTTTGAGGATGTAAATTTTACAATGAATTTCTATTTTGTTGGACACAGGGTAGTATACCCATTGGGCATGGGATAGTTGTTGTTCATTGTCTTTTATTTCTAGGAAGTGTTCAAATGAATGATATCAACACAAAAATTGATCTCTACAGATTTCTCAACTCTTGTGGTAATTGGTTTAAAAATGTTTATTATTCTCATATCTAATTGAAGAGTTCATGCGACGCTCTATATCGCGAGTTCACATAAACGGTGGCCAAAAATAGAATGAGTTGGTGTAGGTTGATGAATTTTTTTCCACTCCCCTGACAATGTCGAGAGCAAAAAATTGGGAAGGGCGGTCCACGTTTTGGTCAGCACCCATACAACGGTACTTCCCAATTTTTGATATTTTGAATATTTTAGCTAAATTTATCGCCAACTTATTAAGGACCATGATCTGCGAATCTGCACCTGGAATGTCAGGACTCTCTACAGAGTAGATGCAGTTTGCGCACTGGCGGATGCACTTGATAAGTACAAAGCTGATATTATCGCCTTACAGCAAGTGCGATGGAATCGGGCAGACGTAAAGATTACAAACGATTACGCAATGTATTATTATAGCTGCCATGAAACGAAGCATGAGCTAGGTGTTGGATTTATGGTAAACCGGAGGCTTAAAAATCTGGTGTCCAGTTCCACTCCGGTTGATGCGATTTTTAACATCAGTCTCATCTGCGCCCATGCTCCGACCGAAGAGAAAGACGAACAGACCAAGGATAGATTCTACGACCGCCTAGAGAGAGCATATGACCGCTGCCCTGGCCATGACATTAAGATTGTTCTAGGAGATTTTAAAGCCTTTCAGCCTTCATGAGGTAACATCCGACAACGGAATGAGGCTTATTGATTTTGCAGCGGGAATGAACATGGTAGTGAGCAGCACAAGGTTCTAACACCTCGACATACACAAGGCTACGTGGACATCCCCAGATGGGAAAACAAAAAATCAGATTGATCATGTTGTGATAGATGGAAGACACTAGTCCAGTGTGTTAGATGTCCGATCGATTCGAGGTGCGAACATCGATTCGGATCATTTTCTTGTATCAGCCAAGGTACGCACTCATCTTAATGTTGCGGAAAAATTGCGATCTAACACAGGACGGAAGCTGGATGTCGATAAGCTGTCAACACAACAGACAGCACAAACCTACTCCGCTCAACTGACCCGCATGCAGGAAGACAGCACTCCTTGTCCCGATAATGTAGAAGTGCAGTGGCAAAGAATAGCCCGCTCCCTTCAGACTGCCGCAAAATCGATACTTGGGTACCAAAAACCTCCACCTAGAAATTTATGGTACGATCAGGAGTGTCGTAAAGCTACGAGAAGAACGCGGCATACAGAGCAACACTGTATTCAGTAGCAACACGAAGAGCGAAAGAAACTTATCGGGAGAAGAAGCGTATTTTCAGGAAAAAAGAAGGAGCAAGAAAAACGTGAGTGTGAGAAACTCGAGATGTTCAGGAGTCAGGATGAAGTCCGAAAATTTTACCAGAGTGTAAACACCAGACTGAAGGATAAGGTGCAGTCACATTCTCCTGACGAAGGGAATCTGGTAACTGATACAGATAGCGTACTGAGGATTTGGAAGGAGCTCTTTATGAAGCTTTTGGTATCGAATATGGGTGGCGATGAAGATACCCCAGAACCAATCGTATATGACAACGTTGAATGTCTACCACCTAGCCAAAGCGAGGTTATGGCAGCTATGAATGGGCTGAAAAACAATAAGGCAGCAGGAGCTGATGGACTTCCCGCCGAACTGTTTAAGGCCGGTGGCGAAATGCTGATAAGGAGTATGAATTTGCGAAATTTGGCAGGAAAACGATTCCAACGATAGGCACCTCAGCCTACTATATCCCGTATAAAGAAAGGAAACAAGACGATTTGTGCAAACTACAGAGGCATAAGTCTCCTACCCATCGCATACAAAGTGCTGTCGAGCATACTGTGTGAACGTTTAAAACCCATGGTCAATTGACAATTGACCAAATCTTCACACTGCGCCAAATATTGGAAAAGACCCACGAAAGACAGATCTACACATACCACCTGTTCGTCGACTATAAGGCCGCGTTCGACAGCCCAATTAGAGCAAAGGTGTTTCAAGCCATGTTTGAGTTCGACATCCCTGCAAAACTAATTCGACTATGCAGGATGACATTAGCTGACACAAGATCAGCTGTTAAAATAGGAAAGAATCTTTCCGAGTCTTCAACACAAAACGAGGTTTCAGACAAGGTGACAGTCTATCGTGTGACCTATTTAACATTTTACTGGAAAAGGTTATACGAGATGCGAATCTATGTATATACAGCCAGAGACAAAAACAGCACGATATGCAATAAAGATGTAATGTTGCTTACATAGACAGATGACATAGATATAATAGGTAGATCAACGCGAGCCGTAACAGCCACCTTTGCAAAAATTGAAAAAGAGTGTGCCAAAGTGGGGCTGGCAGTCAACGGTGATAATACGAAGTTTATGCTATAAACACGCAAGTTGTCCAGTAGCCTCGGACCAACTGTGGATGTTCATAATTACAAATTTGAGGAAGTAAACGACTTTATTTACCTCGACACTACCATAAATGGATAAAGGATGGATGGATGGATAAAGACGCCCCCGCCATAAAGGCATTTGAATACGAGCCACTCGACGGTATACGCCCCAAGGAAAGGCCAAATCTCCGATGGAAAGACCAAGTTGAAGAAGATATTACAAAACATGGCATCCAAAATTGGAAAAGTAAAGCAAAAGATCGGTGCGTTCGGGAAATCTATTCTTAGTTCGGCTTATGGAACGAGACGTTCTGTTTAGTATAAAAGCCATCTAAGTAAGTATGCTAAATTTATCGACCAAATTTGCTGAATTTTGAGGTGCAGTGTTTCCAGTTGACGAAGATTTTACATAAGTTTCTCGACCAAAGTGGCTGAATGTTTGAGGGTTATATTGAAGGTTTCCAGTGGACAAAATTTTTTTTTTGATAAAAATTATGGGCAAAGGTTCACGTTTTGATATAGGCCCCATAGAATAGTACAACCCGATTTTCGGCATTTTGAAGGTTTTAGCCACATTGTCTAATCTAAGTTGCTGATAATATTAATTAATTGTCAAACATGGCCCATTTGTTGTTAAAAATCGAAATTTCGATTCTGACTTTTCACCATTTTTGTTTTAAATTGATATTTTTAAAATTCCCACGTTTAAAAACAAGATTAGCCTTCTTATAAGCCTTCGGTCCATTCGTTTTCGAACTTAGTCGACACCGCAAAACGCTTTGTTAAAAAGAGGGTAACACCTTAGCCTTCTTATAAGCCTTCGGTTCATTCGTTTTCGAACTTTAGTCGACACCGCAAAACGCTTTGTTAACAAGTAAAAAAGTGTCCGTCGGCTTTGCCGACAGATATATACCCTCAGCCAATGTGAAGTGAAACTTTCACCTACGGACAGATCGAATGTATTTAAGGTCTCTTCAGAATTTTGTGGCCCTTTTTGGACATTTGAACTTGCCGACAAAAATGTGGATTTAGAATTAACTGCACTAATGTTGAACTTTTGTGGGGGAGGTACCCTTAGAGAGGACCGATGTGGGCCATTTTAGAAGTTAATCTAAATTTTGACAAAATATTAGGAGATCCAACGTTTGGACCAAATTGTTTGCCTCATTCAGGTGATATCGTCCTAGCATTTTAGTGACATTTTTTAAAGAAGAAGTACCGGAAGTTGTGGACCGGTATTGCCCATGAAACTAAGGTTGGATATAATATGACGAAGACCAAATGTTGGACCAAATCGGTTGAACAGTTCGAGAGTTATCGTGCTCTCCGAAAGCTACATATGGTGACATAGGGATTTGTTTACACCTTTCGGGCTGTTTTCCTAAGAAGTATGGACTTGCCCCTGAAAAAAACTTTTACCGTCGTACTGGAGGTAGTGAATGCAAATCGCTTCAACAAAAATTAAAGTGATTCGAGAGCAGGTCTTAAAGTGAACTTAACCAAAATTGTGTGTGAGAGGTACCAGAAGGTGTAGACAAATATAGTCCATATTCGAATCTGATCTATATCAGGTATATATATTATTATGTGCAAAGTATGGATTACATCGGTCACTCCTTTCAAGAGTTATCTTGCTCACAACTTTTCCGAACATTTTTGAACTTTTGTGGGGGAGGTACCTGAAGGAGTGTACCGATATGGCTTATTTTCGAATTTAAATTATGTTTGGACAAAATATTACGAAGACCAAATTTTGGACCGAATCGGCGGATCCGTTCGATAGTTAACTTGCGCTCCATCCACTACACATGGTGTTATAGGGGCTTTTTGCATATTTGAGGCTATTTTCTCAGGAAGTATGGACTTGCCCCTGATGAAACTTGTACCGTCGTATGGAGGGCAGTGAATACAAGTTGTTGCAACAAAAATCAAAGCGATTCGAGAGCAGGTCCTAATCTCAACTTATCCGAAATTTCGTGTGGGAGGTACGCGAAGGAGTGGATCGATTGAGTCCATATTGGAACCTCATCTAAGACTGGTAGAAATTTTACGATGTGCAAAGTATGGATCAAATCGGCTACTTCCTTCAAGAGTAATCGTGCGTACAAATTTTCCGAACATTTTCGAACTTTTGTGGGGGAGGTACCGGAAGGAGTGGACCAATATAATCCATCTTTGAACTTGAACTATGTTTGGACAAAATATTACGAAAGCCAAATTTTGGACCGAATCGAAAGATCCGTTCGAGAGTTATCTTGCGCTCCAACCACTACACACGGTGTCATAGGGTTTTTTGTAACTTTCAGGCTATTTTCTCAAGAAGTATGAAACCCCTAATGAAACTTACAGCGTCGTATAGAGGACAGCGAATACAACTTGCGTAAACAAAAATCAAAGCGATTCGGGACCAGGTCCTAAACTGAACTTATCCGAAATTTTGTGTATGAGGTACCCGAAGGAGTGGACCGATTGAGTCCGTATTGGAACCTCATCTAAGTTTGGTAGAAATTACACGATGTGCAAAGTATGGACCAAATCCGTTATTCCCTACAAGAGTTATCGTGCGCACAAGTTTTGCGACAATTTTTGAACATTTGTGGGGGAGGTACCTGAAGGAGTGGACCTATATGGCCCATCTTCGAACTTAAATCGAATCTGGACAAAATATTTCGATACCCAAAATTTGAACCGAATCGATTGATCCGTTCGAGAGTTATCGTGCGCACCAGCCAGACAGACGGACAGACAGACAGACAGACGGACGGACATTGCTAGATCTACTCAAAATTGTCTGAAACGGATATCGTACAAACATACTTGGGGTCTAAAACCATTATTTCGATGAGGCACATTTTTGGTCGTATCAAAGTGTAAATACCCTCTTTAGCCTAAAGGCTGAGGGTATAAAAAGGGGGTAACACCTTACAGTGTTGGTCACTGAAAAAGATAAATAACATGTTCGTCTGCAAACTACAGGATCTTATCAGTTCTTATTGGTGGATATTCTCCACTAAATTTATTTTTCAATAACTTCTTCAAAAAAAAACGATGCCGCAGCAGCTATTGATAACATATATTGAACCAGTATATTGACTTTTGTTTATTTATTTTGTATATTTATATTTATATTTTTATTTATATTTTATTTTTTTGGTGAATGACATAGACCGCTGCGCTAACGTAAGAAGGTAACAGCGGCTTGCAATTTAAAGAAAGGATGTACTTACTTACCAAATGACACCCTCTCCGTAAAGAGTACGGGCACTTCAAGTGCAGATTCGGTTCAAACCTATTTTTGCTTTTTTATAGTTTTCTTCATATAACCAAAATTAGCCAGGTTCCCTAAGATGATTCGAAACGAAATTCTACCAAACTACTTGGAAATAATTAAAACTAATTGGGTTTCAAATCGTTTTAGCGAAACATGTCAATTTTTTTATTCTTTAAATAATGCCAAACCAAAAAATGATATACAATTTTTCTTTTTTTTTCTTTTAGATCGTGCTAGTTTAACCCGCCAGCTGCGGTTCGAAGGTGAGTCAATTTTTCAAATTCTTTTTTCTTACAAGTTAATTATAGTGACCAATCCTTGGTTTACCACCGACACAAATGTTCAACATTTTTGTTTGGTTAAGGGTCTGTTCGAGGATCCTTTGTACAGTTTAACCGAAGGTTTTCCTAGTGGCCCTGTTTACAGCGATATTATGTTTTTCGTAGGCTGGTGTGATAAAAAAGTCCTATCTATCGATATCACCGCAAATTGTTGAGCTTTAATCCTATCCATACTTTTGTCGGTTCATACGCTCAAAATTTTGAAAACCCCTCTAAATACCTACGTTTTTTTTTTTTGGAAAAAGTATTTCAATCCACACAATCTGAGGATATATCTCTGTCGGCAAAGCCGACGAATACTTTTTTACTTGCTAATGATCGATTCGCACGGTTCTCCTGAAATAACTTTAAATGGTAGGTGCTTACATCTGGGACGTTTTTTTCGGATTCTGAAACTACAATGTTCAAAGATGTGAAAAATCTCCAGAGAATTTTTTACCGCTACAATATTTTCTTTAGCCTCATATCGATTGGACTTGCCGTCTCCAAGCAAAATCCTAAAAACCTAAAAATGTGAACATTGACCGCGATTTATTTTAAAATTCCTTCCGCGATTTTTTCTTGTTTTTGGATTTTTTTCATTTATGGACATTACTGTTTCGGAATCCGCAAAAACTTCACAGATGAGGTATGGATTATTGTAACTCGCGAACAATTCTCCTATACCAGATGTTTTGAGCGCATTTCTGTAAAAGCAACTGGTTTAGCACGATACACCGAGGTATTTTTTAAACTAATAATTTGAGCGGAAACTGTGGTCGTTTAATGTAAAAAAAAATAGGAAAAATCGTTGAAAGGAACAAGTTTTTTTATATTAATTTCCAATTAGTGAATTTTCAACACAAAGAATAAACTTCAAAGATGAAGTTCCTAATGTATGTTTTTTTAATATATCCACGACATCAGCCTCTAAGGGATACTGACATTTTGAAGACTGAAAAATTGGGTTTTTTGAATTTTTTCTCTATTTTGGACGGGCAACTGGATTTAAATAAAAGCTTAATATGTGATTGTAGTACTCGCGATTAAGCGATTTTGCACGTATAACTCGACAGTTTAACCTTCATAGGATCAGAGCAATCCTCTCACAGGAATCAGAAACGCGAATGGCCCATTAAGGTTTTTTTCCTTCCATACAAATAGGCCCGGCCTAATATATGTATACGGTTTTTGGATCAAATGAAAAACATTTAGGGTGCAGGAATTCCAAAAAAATTGTGTTCTTCATTCCATAGTGTAAATATATTAAATTATGTAACATTTACTATATTTGATCACGACGCCGACTAATCAGGAGGGGCAATGCAATTATTATGCGGAATTTCATATCTGAATGTATTGTCAAATTCCACCTTTATTGGATTTATTTCCCTCAATTCTTCATCGTTCGTCAATGCTCTTACAATAATTCATATCACTTGGATGATTTCAGCATATTTGCTTTACGTACATACATATGTATGTACTCGTACATATATACATATGTATACAATTTTTGGTAAAGATTTGTTATTCGAAATATTTCCATTTGACTAAGCATTCGATTTCAACACACACGCGACTCTCATGTTTAACATCCAAACGTTTATTAACCGCCATATCCATTTACCTTGTGTGTATCTTACCTATTATCGTAAATTTTGGAAATCGAATTTGGTGTCGAATCTTGCCGGTGTTCATACCGTTCAATCTGCTAATACAGAAATGTTCAAGGATGCGCGAGGTCAACTGCTGTGAACTGCTTGTGAACGCAAACAACTAAATCCAAAATTTATGACAAACATAAAAATTGTCGTCATATTGACTCTTTGAGGGGAGAGATATCAATTTCTTCGGTTAGATATTCTCGTAAAAAAAGATAATCTTAATTGTGATATTGCTTTTGTCGAATCATGAAAACATATGGGATTTTGAATGAAACAGAAAACACATTTGCACATACTCGTACATTGGGGTCGTACATTTTTGCAAATGGCTCGAAACGAGAACTAACTAAATGCTTCATTGTAAAAAATAATAACAAGTTAATATACTACGTATTTAAACTTGAAAGTAGTACAACAGGACAAATACAAGTAATTTTTTACATCCTGCAAAAATAGTACACAATAAAATATGTTTGTACAAAAGCTATGTTTAATAGGGTTATGACTTTTTTACAACCTCATATCCCTGTATCATAGCGTGATGAGTTTTGCCATAAGATTACATAAAATCTTAATTATAAGGTGATTCGGTGAAAAAACCTCACGCACAAAATGATTTTAAAATTTGGATTTATCAAAATTATGGACAATTTTTTGAAGTCACTGAAAACAGATATATAATTGAAAATAAACTTTAGAGCCACATGAGATAATTAAAATGATATAAAATTTATTTCTCACTATTTATACCCTCAGCCTTTAGGCTAAAGAGGGTATTTACACTTTGATACGACCAAAAATGTGTCTCATCGAAATAATGGTTTTAGACCCCAAGTATGTTTGTACGATATCCGTTTCAGACAATTTTGAGTAGATCTAGCAATGTCCGTCCGTCTGTCTGTCCGTCTGTCTGTCTGGCTGGCTGGTGCGCACGATAACTCTCGAACGGATCAATCGATTCGGTTCAAATTTTGGGTATCGAAATATTTTGTCCAGATTTGATTTAAGTTCGAAGATGGGTTATATCGGTCCACTCCTTCCGGTACCTCCCCCACAAATGTTCAAAAATTGTCACAAAACTTGTGCGCACGATAACTCTTGAAGGGAATAACCGATTTGGTCCATACTCTGCACATCGTGTAATTTCTACCAAACTTAGAAGAGGTTCCAATATGGACCCAATCGGTTCACTCCTTCGGGTACCTCCCACACAAAATTTTGGAAAAGTTCAGTTTAGGACCTGGTCTCGAATCGCTTTGATTTTTGTTTACGCAAGTTGTATTCACTGTCCTCTATACGACGCTGTATGTTTCATTAGGGGCAAGTCTATACTTCCTGAGAAAATAGCCTGAAAGTTACAAAAAACCCTATGACACCGTGTGTAGTGGTTGGAGCGCAAGATAGCTCTCGAACGGATCAGCCGATTCGGTCCAAAATTTGGATTTCGTAATATATTATCCAAACTTAGTTCAAGTTCAAAGATGGATTATATCGGTCCACTCCTTCCGGTACCTCCCCCACAAAAGTTCGAAAATGTTGGTAAAACTTGTGCGTACGATAATTCTTGAAGGAAGTAACCGATTTGGTCCATACTTTGCACGTTATGAAATTTCTACCAGACATAGATGAGGTTCCAATATGGACTCAATCGGTAAACTCACTCGAGTACCTCCAACACAAAATTTAGGAAAAGTTCAGTTTAGGACCTGCTCTCGAATCGCTTTGGTTTTTGTTGTAACATCTTGTATTCAATGTTCCCTATGCGAAGGTACAAGTTTCCTCAGGGGCAAGTCCATACTTCCTGAGAAAATAGCCTGAAAGTTGAAAAACAAACCCTATGACACCATGTTTATGGCTGGAAGGGCAAGATAATTCTCGAACGGATATGCCGATTCCGGCCAAAATTTGGCCTTCGTAACATTGTTTCCAAACTTAGTTTAAGTCCGTAGATAAGCCATATCGGTCCACTACTTCAGGTACCTACCCCACAAATGTTCAAAAATGTTCGGAAAAATTGTGCACACGATAACTCTTGATGGGAGTGACCGATTTGGTCCATACTTTACACATTCTCATAATATCTACCAGATACAGATCATGTTCGAATATGGACTATATTTGTCCACTCGATCCCGTACCTCCCACACAAAATTTTGGATAAGTTCACTTTCAGACCTGCTATTGAATCACTTTGATTTTTGTTGAAGCAACTTACATTCACTGCCACAATTACGATGGTAAAATTTTTTTCAGGGGCAAGTCCATACTTCTTGAGAAAACAGTCCGAAGGGTGTAAAAACCCCCTATGGCACCCCCATGGTCTATGACTGTCCATTCCTTTAAGTACCTTTTCCGCAATATTTTTGAACTTAATCTTAATCAAAATTTTTGTCGGTTCACGACCAAAATTTTGAAACCCCCTAAATACATAAGTTTTTTGTGAAAAAAGTGTTTTAATTTGCACAAGCTGAGGGTATATCTCTGTCGGCAAAGCCGACTGATACTTTTTAACTTGTTAAAAAATATTTTTACACAAATCGTGGATTTTTTAATTATACCCTCAGCCTTTAGGCTAAAGAGGGTATTTACACTTTGATACGACCAAAAATGTGCCTCATCGAAATAATGGTTTTTAGACCCCAAGTATGTTTGTACGATATCCGTTTCAGACAATTTTGAGTAGATCTAGCAATGTCCGTCCGTCTGTCTGTCTGTCCGTCTGTCTGTCTGTCTGGCTGGCTGGTGCGCACGATAACTCTCGAACGGATCAATGGATTCGGTTAAAATTTTGGGTATCGAAATATTTTGTCCAGATTCGATTTAAGTTCGAAGATGGGCCATATAGGTCTACTCCTTCAGGTACCTCCCCCACAAATGTTCAAAAATTGTCGCAAAACTTGTGCGCACGATAACTCTTGAAGGAAATAACCGATTTGGTTCATACTTTGCACATCGTGTAATTTCTACCAAACTAAGATGAGGTTCCAATATGGACTCAATCGGTCCACTCCTCCTGGTACTTCCACACAAAATTTCGGAAAAGTTCAGTTTAGGGCCTGGTTTCGAATCGCTTTGATTTTTGTTTACGCAAGTTGTATTCGCTGTCCTCTATACGACGCTGTAAGTTTCATTAAGGGCAAGTCCATACTTCCTGAGAAAATAGCCTGAAAGTTACCAAAAACCCTATGATACCGTGTGTAGTGGTTGAAGCGCAAGATAACTCTCGAACGGATCTGCCGATTCGGTCCAAAATTTGGCTATCGTAATACCTTGTCCAAACTTAGTTCAAGTTCAAAGATGGATTATATCGGTCCACTCCTTCCGGTACCTCCCCCACAAAAGTTCAAAAATGTTCGGAAAATTTGTGCGTACGATAACTCTTGAAGGGAGTAACCAATTTGGTCCATACTTTGCACATTATGAAATTTCTACCAGACTTAAATGAGGTTCCAATATGGACTCTATCTGTAAACTCCTTCGAGTACCTCCCACACAAAATTTCGGAATAGTTCAGTTTAGTACCTGCTCTCCAATCGCTTTGGTTTTTGTTGTAACATCTTGTATTCACTGTCCCCTATACGAAGGTGCAAGTTTCCTCAGGGGCAAGTCCATACTCCCTAAAAAAAATAGCCTGAAAGTTAAAAACAAACCCTATGTCACATGTTTATGGGTGGAAGCGCAAGATAATTCTCGAACGGATATGCCGATTCCGGTCAAGATTTGGCCTTTGTAACATTGTTTCCAAACTTAGTTTAAGTTCGTAGATAAGCCATATCGGTCCACTCCTTCAGGTACCTACCCAATAAAAGTTCAAAAATATTCGGAAAAATTGTACGCACGATAACTCTTGATGGGAGTGACCGATTTGGTCCATACTTTACACATTCTCATAATATCTACCAGATATAGATCAGGTTCGAATATGGACTATATTTGTCCACTCCATCCCGTACCTCCCACACAAAATTTTATATAAGTTCACTTTAAGACCTGCTATTGAATCAATTTGACTTTTGTTGAAGCAACTTACATTCGCTGCCTCAATTACGATGGTAAAAGTTGTTTCGGGGGAAAGTCCATACTTCTTGAGAAAACAGCCCGAAGGGTGTAAAAATCCCCAATGGCACCCCCATGGTCTATGTCGGTCCATTCCTTCAAGTACCTTTTCCGCAAAATTTTTGAACTTTTATCCTAATCAACATTTTGTCGGTTTATACGACCAAAATTTTGAAACCCATTAAATACCTAAGTTTTTTTCGAATAAGGGGTTTCAATTTACACAGGCTGAGGGTATATCTCTGTCGGCAAAGCCGACTGATACTTTTTTACTTGTTTTTTATACCCTCAGCCTTTAGGCTAAAGAGGGTATTTACACTTTGATACGACCAAAAATGTGCCTCATCGAAATAATGGTTTTAGACCCCAAGTATGTTTGTACGATATCCGTTTCAGACAATTTTGTGAGTAGATCTAGCAATGTCCGTCCGTCTGTCTGTCCGTCTGTCTGTCTGGCTGGCTGGTGCGCACGATAACTCTCAAACGGATCAATCGATTCGGTTCAAATTTTGGGTATCGAAATATTTTGTCCAGATTCGATTTAAGTTCGAAAATGGGCCATATAGGTCCACTCCTTCAGGTACCTCCCCCACAAATGTTCAAAAATTGTCGCAAAACTTGTGCGCACGATAACTCTTGTAGGGAATAACCGATTTGGTCCATACTTTGCACATCGTGTAATTTCTACCAAACATAGATGAGGTTCCAATATGGACTCAATCGGTCCACTCCTTCGGGTACCTCCCACACAAAATTTCGGAAAAGTTCAGTTTAGGACCTGGTCTCGAATAGCTTTGATTTTTGTTTACGCAAGTTGTATTCGCTGTCCTCTATACGACGCTGTAAGTTTCATTAGGGGCAAGTCCGTACTTCCTGAGAAAATAGCCTGAAAGTTACAAAAAAAACCCTATAACACCGTATGTAGAGGTTGGAGCGCAAGATAACTCTCGAACGGATCTGCCGATTCGGTCCAAAATTTGGCTTTCGTAATGTTTTGCTGAAACTTAGTTCAAGTTCAAAGATGGATTATATCGGTCCACTCCTTCCGGTACCTCCCCCACAAAAGTTCGAAAATGTTCGGAAAATTTGTGAGTATGATAACTCTTGAAGGAAGTAACCGATTTGGTCCATACTTTTCACATTATGAAATTTCTACCAGACTTAGATGACGTTACAATATGGAGTCAATCGGTAAACTCCTTCGAGTACCTCTCACACAATATTTCGGAAAAGTTCAGTTTTGGACCTGCTCTCGAATCGCCTTGGTTTGTTGTTGTAACATCTTGTATTCACTGTCCCCTATACGAAGGTACAAGTTTCCTCAGGGGCAAGTCCATACTTCCTGAAAAAATAGCCCGAAGGGTGTAAAAAACCCCTATTGCACCCCATTGTCTACGTCGGTCCATCCCTTTAAGTATCTTTTCCGCAAAATTTTTGAACTTTAATCCTAATAAACATTTTTGTGGGTTCATTCGACCAAAATATTGAAAATACATAAGTTTTTTGTGAAAAAGTGTTTAAATTTGCACAGGCTGAGGGTATATCTCTGTCGGCAAAGCCGACTGATACTTTTTTACTTGTTTTCTTCAATTCTGAGAATCGTAAAAATGTCGAAAACGCTTTTATTCAAAAATATAATTTTTAACAAAAAACAAAAAAATTTAAATTTTTTCAAAGTGACTTTTTTCGCGACTTTTTTAATATTTGAATGAAATAAACGTTATTATAGTTATTAGTAGGCTTATATTAATTCACTCGTGCAACAAAAAATATTGTTTTGAAAAAAACATTTTTCATTTCATACATTTTTTTCAAAAAATTATTTTTTTAAAATCGATTTGTGCGTGAACTTTTTTTATATTTCAATGGAATAACCGATAGCATAGTGATTAATAGGCAAAAGTTCAGTCATCCCTGCTACAGGAAATCATTTTTGAGGAAAAATGTCAAAAAGTCATAACCCTAATGTTTAAACCTTTTGCAACAGACCAATCATTTAACACACAAGCTTTAGAAGCACATATACGAGTATGTAATATCACATAAGATCATCAAATACTGAAGAAAATAAATGAGAATGAATCTTAGTGGAAGGTTGTCCTTCTTGCGGCAATATCTGTGTAAGTCTTGCATATCTTTGATTGCACGCCCACATTACTAATTGCTTCGGGAAATGCTAATTGGAAGTTGATCTTATTTCTAGGGATGCTCAATTCTTTGAGCGAGTGCAATTCACGCTGGAACTCTTGTAACATTCTACATCCGTTTGGTGTAATAATGTGGCTAAAACCTTGAAAATATAGAAAATCTAGATGTACCGCTCGATGGGGACATTATTAAAACGGGAACCCATAGAACAAAGACTAAACACGAATTTTCAACCATTTCAGAGGCTAAAATTAGGAAATACCGAAAATCGGCAAGCGCCATTTTATGGAGGCTATATGGAAACGTGACCCTATAGCAAAACATTTCTGGGGTAGTGTTATGGTCTCAATGAACACTACATTCAGCAATTTCGGTGTAATAATGAGGTTAAAGCCTTGAAAAAATAAGAAGGTACTCTTTGGCCCAGCCGAACTTAACGCTTTTTGTCCTTTTTATACCCTGTACCATAACATGGACAGTATAACTAAATTTTTATTTCGTTTTTAACACATCGAATATTCGTGAGAGACCCCATAAAGTATGTATGAGGCACTCAGCGCCAAAACGGCCTAACCCACAAAGAAAGGATTCTGAGAAAAACGAAGTTTAAAGAAAACATGTTATTAAAATATTTTTATATTTTTTATTAATCATGAATACATGTTATTTATTTTAGGTTAATCATTAGGTATTAGTTTAAATAGATAAATACTGTTTTAAACAGTTAATAACAAAATTAAAGAGGCTTATTCCGTTTTGGCATCCATTTAAAAAAATATATTGATAGGAACTGAGGGTTAGGCCATTTTTGTCTCCATTTATTAAGACAACAAAAGTTCTTCAGATGAATATTAAAAGTAACTGTGAGCATTTTAATTGATACAAATTAATAATAATTATTGGTCTTCTTCCTGGATATCTTCATCTTCGGCTCTCGAATTTGTTTTTAAATGCATGATTTACAGGAGGTATTAATTCTATGAGCTTCTGTAAATCCTTAAACTTTGCAGCTTCAATGAATCTTCCTCTCGGATAAAGCGGTTCCAATTCAAAATTTACGTACTTGCTGGAGTTCCTTTTTGAAATATCAACATCTTGATATAAAACATTTATGTCATTTGAATATTTGTATTGAATTATAAATGTCTTCGCATTTTGGAATCGAGGCCACTCAATTGAGGATATGCTTTTTATATCATCTGTTGTCATCTTTACAAAGTGAAATGGTTCCCTTTTTGCCGTGAGGATTACACGGTCCCAATCATCAGGCGTAAAAATGTCCTTACAATATTATTATTTGATTATTAACTTCTTAAATTTTACATTGGTTTTCACGTAATGCATAACAAAATACCCTATTTCCTGTGGGCCACGTGAACCTATTCCCTCATTCCAGGTATACATGAATGACTTGTACGTGATAAGGTCATGAATACCAAGACAATAGGTCCGCACCTGTTTTTTTATAGTAAGTTACCCCTGCGGAAATTACTGGTGTATTTTCTTAGTTTCGACTCCAGTTTAATCCCAGTTCTAGATGATTCAGCTATTCGATGATGTATGTACATCTCTTTCTCTCGGAATCCTTTCCTTTTCAGAAGGATTCAAGTACATTAACTGTTTTAGCTGGCTTAATAACTCCTTTCACAATTTATATGATTTCGGAACTTTACTCGAAATAAAAACTCATTTTCCAATAAAACTACGAAACCAAGGTTGATTAAACTGCATTTTGGAACAGCGATTATTCTGGTTGTCAACTGAATTATTATGAATAAAATCACATACAAAATGTAAACTAAAAATTCACAGTAAAGCATTATTGTGAACAATTTTAGACGTTTAGTATGGGCGATGAAACACCTGCTAATTGCGCCAGGACGCAAGTCGACTTTATTACTTAACCTTTGGTTTTTACTTACAAATTCTTCTCGTTTTTTTATATTATATTTCAAACATACTCCTGACTAAAACGTAACATGCGTTGTTGGCCTAACCCACACGTATTTTTTATTTCCAGTATTCGATTTGGCCTATGTGGCTTAGGCCATAATGGCGTCCAAATTTTTTCAAACTTTCAGTAAAGGAAAAACATTTTTCAGCTTGTAGAATAACATAGGGTTAACCTTTGCAATAGGGCATTTTTTGTAAATATTTCAAAAGGTTCCGGTTCGATCAGCATAGTCAGTTTGATTTTTGTTGAAAATGTGTGTTAGGCCGTTTTGGCGCTGAGCGCATCCTATACTCAGGATCAGCATAAAATTGTAAGTCGATATAACCATGTCTAACCGTCCGTCTGGCTGTTGAAATCAAGATACAGTTTATAATTTTTAAGATAGAATTTATAATTTGGCACAGAAGTTTATATTTTTCCTTGGATGTTAGGTATTGAAAATGGGATAAATCGGTCCTAATTTTGATATAGCATCCATAGAACGGTACCTCCACCGAATTGTTTGAAATTTGGCATTTAGTCTTCGTGGGAGTACCAAAATTTCTACCACGTATTCATTTAGCCCCCATAGAACGGTACCTCTTTATTTTCGTCACATTGAAGTTTGTGTTTGTTGCGTCAATAGCCCACCGAAATGGCTAAAATTTGCCATTTAGTCTTCGTTGAGGGTATAAAATTTTCTACTTGAAATTTGTCGGAACAGATCCGCTCCTTCATATAGCCCCAATAGGAAGGTACCTCTCCACTTTCGTTATTTTGAAGGTTATGACCACAATATCCCACCGAAATGGCGTTTAGGCTTCGTTGGGGGTATAAGACTCTCTACTTGAAAATTGTCGGTAGAACGGTACCTCCCGATTTTCGATATTTTGAAGGTCGAGGCCTCCATATCCTATCGAAATGGCTGAAATTTGGCATTTTGTCTTCGTTGGAAGTATACAACTTTACACCTGAAATGTATCGGTATAGACCCACATCTTCATATAACCCGTATAGAACGGTATCTTCTGATTTTCGGTATTTTGAAGTTTGTGGCCTCAATATCCCACGGAAATGGGTTTATATATAAAACTTTCTACCTGAAATTTGTAGGTATAGATCCACGTCTATATATAGCCCCCATAGAAGTTTACCTCCCGATTTTCGAAGGTTGAAGATTGTGGGGGTATAAAATATTCGAGAACAGATTTATAAATATAGCTCCATGTCTTCATACAGTTCCAATATCTCAACGAAATGGAAATATTTTGAATGTTGTGGCCACAATGTCCCATCGAAATGGCGGAAATTTGGTATTTAGTATTCCATTAGTGTTTAACATATTCCAGAAGAGAATTATTGGTATAGGTCTTCATGTCATTTGATTATTTTTTTTTTTTGAAAGTTTGACAGTTTGACATATGGACATTTGTTGGATTGTTTACAGTGGCTCGATTGAGACACCTTCAAAACATGATTCTTGAACGCTTTTACAGCATTTATTGGAGACGAAAATCGTTGACCACGCCTTTTTTTCTTGATGTGCTGGAATCAGATGAAGTCATTGGATCCCCGGTAAGGACTGTACGGCGCATGACCCATCAATTCCACGTTTTGTCCGGTCAAACAAACGCTGGTTGGAATCGATGTCTGAGAGCTCTCATTGTCATGATGCAGGACGATTCGTCTTCCCTTGTTCGTTTGTCGAATTCCTCAGGCGACTTTAGGCAAACACATTATAGTGTAACACTCAGAATTAACCGTCCTACATTTCTTATGCCGTATAGTCGCCAAACGGTCAGTTTTACCGAAGAAACAGACTATGATTTGCTTCGAATGTCTTCTTCCATGAACAACTTTCGTTGGATTTGACTCGCTTTCGAAGATCCAAACGGTCGATATCTTTTTGGTTTCAGGCTCCTAAGCATAGATCCATGATTCGTCGTCTGTGACGATCTTATGCATGGCGTTTGAAGCACCGCGATCGTTTCTGTTCTTCTGTTTCTGCACAAATCCACAAGAGCCATTTTTTCAGCCAATTTTGCTCGATCCAGCGAGAAAAATCCATTTTTACGGCCAGGTGTTCATGCAATATCAAATGTTAGTTGGTGGAAGAAATGCCTAAGGATGCCTCTATCTCACGGTGTTTAACATGGCGATCTCGCTTTGTCCGTTCACTCACGGCTTAATATTTTTCTGGCACAACGGCCGTTTTAGGAGGACCCTCACGACCTTCGTTTTTAGCGAGTGTCCGCCACGATTGAATTCATTGAACCAGTTTTTTATAGTCCTATAGGATGGTCATTTATCGACATACAAAGATTTAGTTTGATCGATGCACTCTTGCCGTGATTATCCACGTCGAAAGTTATTAAAAATTATCTGAAGATAATGTTCACAAGTAAATTCCATTTTTTTTTTTGCAAAGTGATTTTTTGAAGTCACTGTAAACAACCCAACACATGGTCATATGTCAAACTGACCTGAGTACGCTTAGGCTAAAAACTGTCAAACTTTCCCAAAAAATATCAAATGACACCTGGCGACACTGCAAGTTGTCTCGGCCAGTAGTGCGATTCTCTAACTCATTTTTTGAGTTACCGACAATTGCCGGTAAATTTAAAATGCTTATAATTTCGGTAATTACCGATGTTTTTCGGTAAGTTAGCGACGAATAAAAAGCAGTTGTAAAGTTCCACCGTTAGTAAGAGTGTTGTCAACTTTTATTTGAACTTTTCATTCATAATTTTGCGTTTTAATTTTACCGATTTTTGTCGGTAACTCAAAAAATGAGTTAGAGAATTGCACTACAGGGGTTCAGGTTCTTTATTACCCCTCGTGTAAATGTGCCCCAATTTAAGATTTTTTAAGATCTTAGTCAGACTTTTCTACCGAATTGACTGTTAATTAGAATTTTGTGTTCTTATGAGATAGAAAACTTAATAGCAAAAAACTATCCATGTACATGTATCCTTGTTTAGGTTTAGCCAGTATTGTCCATTTTTTGTATTTTGACAGTATTTTGTCAAGTTTTCGAACGGAGATTGCTATAATTTGATATTGTGTGCTGCCAGAGGATACAAAAGCTTAATTCGGAGAACTGTAAATATTGGTATATGTTTTGAAAGAGCTCTTTTAAAGGGAATATTATCAGTTAAGATGTCCTGCTCCTACAAGGATTAAGAGGAAGAGCTAAGAACTTTCATAAACGAAAGGATACTAATTGTTCATATTAATTTCAATACAGTTCATAGTGGAAGGTATAACAAATTCGGCCCGGCCGAAGTTAACGCCTTCCTTACTTATTTTCAAACAATACGTTTCATAGAATTAGAAGTTTGACGGTATATCTAGTACATATTCTCACCAAAAGATACCAGTACATATTTTTTCAATCATGTTTGCCTCAAAATTCGCCAAATATTCTTGTTTTCCACCATAACCTCACACGCTAAATACTTCATATACGTTTTATGATGTCCTTGCATCGTGATTTACCGTCCTCCCTAATGCAGTATTAAGCTATGATAAATCCCATGATCTACATGATATAAGCTAAGCTGTGATATTAAGTAAGTCACTTTCACATCCTTCATTCAATTATAAATGAATTTTTGTGAGGTTTCCTTAAAAGTGGCATCCACAACCATCAAATATACACACAAATGTATGTATATCATATACTGCTAAAGAAAATATGACTTCTTGTCTTTCTTCCCCATTTCTTTCAGTTCGCTTACTTATTTATTTTTAAATTTTTTAGAATCCAAGCATAGCAAATGTGTATTATGTTGGCAGAATTAGGAATTACATACATACGTACATATGTATTTAGAATGAAGAGAAGGAAGAAAAAAGTGTATTGAAATCTAGAAAATATTTTTTCGTTCTAAATCAACAATTTGTTGGTAATTGTGTTAAAGAATATAACGGTAAAAGATAAGAA
This sequence comes from Musca autumnalis, assembly GCF_047663935.1. NCBI lineage: Eukaryota > Metazoa > Arthropoda > Insecta > Diptera > Muscidae > Musca > Musca autumnalis. The sequence goes on along the minus strand of NW_027411866.1, from coordinate 160,921,137 downwards.
ATTATTGACCAAATTGAGGTATATTTTGTCGTGCTGGCATATAAGTCAATTGTGGTAATTCCTTTGGAGTGTATATGGTAATTTTCAAATTTCCTTTGCAATTCCATTGGAAGAAATGTTAAAAAAAAATTTGCGAGCACATCCGCAATTTTTAGAACATAGATTAAGAAAAAAGTCGTGGTTTCAAATCTGTTCGCGTTCACAAAATTGGATGCTGCGCTCCAAAGTTATGGGGGGTTTTATTCCCTTATAAAGAACAAATATTTAAAAATTCAATTTTTGCTGTAATAAGAAAATGTATATATAAAGCGTTAACAGCATTTAAAATCTATCCGTAGATGCCTAAATATTTACTAAATGTATTTCTATTTTCGCGGAAAATCAAGAAATACTGAAAAAATTTTGGAGTAAATTTAATTTATTCTAATTTAGAGTCCAAATAAAACTTGAAAAAAATAAATTAAGAATACGTACGTATTCTAGACAACGCGTAGAAAAATATGAGACCAAAATTTTAACGATAGGATTTATAACTGCCATATTACAGTAACAACAAAAGACGAACACTTATTGTTGGAATATTATTTCAAAAAAATATTTTTTGTTTAATACGAAAAATAGAAAAAACATTTTTGGGAGTTATTCTACTATTTCGCTAAATTTCGATGCAAGGACTGACGGACTTCACTGAAACTTCTTCAGGGAAAATGCGATGACAAACTCGAAAGTGTATTTGCTTACTTTGATAAATAATAGGATTATGAAATAGAAAGTAATATTGAAATTACAACCAAAGAAAAAATATAAAAGTTAAAAAACGTATAATTCGCGAATTCGTTAAAATCAGTTAAGGCGCATGCGCTTTTCAGATACAGCGAGTTCATCTCTATCAATATGTTGCGATTTTTCCACTTTTCATTCAGCGGCCAAAGTGTGCCATTTCAGTGGATGGATTTGAAACAGGAAGGGTTCATTAGATCCGGCGCGTAAAAAAAATTAAATCACGTGGGGTTCAAGGGTAGCTGAGTCACAGTTGTAAATTTCGAAGCCAAAAAATAGGTTTTTAAAGAAAATATACGCACCAAAATTTCGACTTTGGACTCCTATTACTAGGGAGCTGTATGAAGCACACTCATGAGATATACATCAAACGACGTGAAATCACGAGTTCTACAATCCAATAAATAGTTTGGGTAATTATCTGGTTGCGCCCTCCAATTATAAGAAAAATTCAAAAAACCCAGATTTCAAAACTTCAAAATGTCAGCATCGATTTTAGGGGGATGCAGTGTATATATCGAAAAGTCATACATTAGAACCATGTTTCCCAAGGGGTATTCTTCAATTCTTTTTTTGAGCTCAGGTCTGAATTTTCCGTGGTTTGACCAGAAATCAAGAAAGAACACAAAAAAACTTATAAACTTCAACACATTTTTACCCATTTTTTAGTATTACCACCAACACAGCTTCCACATAAATTATTTGTTATGGTTCATTTTATGCGACCACGGCTAAAACACTTCAATTAATATAAATATATTCATATTGTATAAAATATATTGACAGTTCGCGACTTATTAAATGGTGAACCTCAACTTCAACGATTGTAAAACATTTTTGAATATTACCATATGTATTAATGTGAAAGTCGATTGTAATTAACATAATTACAATTATCTTTTATCTTTACAAAGTTTCTAAATGTGTTACATTTAACCTTATGCGGTTAAATGTAACACATTTGCTATCATATTTATCAAAACCCTTCAAAATTCCTTGAATCCACGATATTGTTATAGCGATATTATAGCAAAACTTGGAATATTGCTTAGATTTCATTAAAGTGACATAAATTTGAAAATTTCTTGAAAACCCACACATACTCGTACTCGTATGTATGTGTTCTATTAATGTTTTCAAATGTTCAACGTTGTGTTTTAGCCAGTATATAAAATATATGTGTCAACTCACTCTTCTGTTGGATAAATGGTTTAATAACATCAATATAAAAAACACAAAAACCCAAAACAATTATTTTAATTGCTCTACAAATAAAATGACAGAAAAGTTAATGTGACACATATGGTTGGTTGGTTGTTTTTCTTTCGCTGAGTTTGGACAACATTCTTTAACAAAAATAGATATCAAAGATGTAAATTATGAAAATATATTCATTTTAATGGCAAGACTGTCTAACAACAATATTTGCCCAATTCTGTCTACAAGCATACACACATATTTTGACATCATTCTGTTACGGTAAAGTTTATTTAGGCGCCACAATATCTGTGAATATTCAATTAAATAAGCATACAACGACAACAGTAGACGTCTTTGTTTCTGTTTCTTTTTCACTTTGTTTGTTTTGGGTTCAAAACTTGACATTGAATAAATTCTCCAAGTAATGGCAACAGTGTGACATAGCGGAGAGACCTTGACATTTATTGGTCTGTGGTAAAATCTGCTCGCAATTGACAGTTTTTATAAGAATAATTTTTATATTGTTTTTTTTTACTATTTATCGTTTGTCGTCCAGTGGTGTGCAGTGTTTTTATTGGAACATATGTTTGCCAACTGGTGCAGTTACTATTTCATAATGTTTGTGTTTTGCAGTCAAATTTAGGTTAGATTTTAATATGCTTTAACTCCTGCATAACTCCAGATGAAATCTAGATTGGAGATGGTCTCATTTAAGCGTTCAGCATTTATGTTAACGAGGGTAAATACACTTTCATAAGGGCAAAATATGCCTCATAGCAATAATGGTTTTAGACCCAAGTATGTTTGGACGAAATCCGTTTCAGACAATATGGAGTTGATTTATCCATGTCCGTCCATCTGGCTGCAGCGCACGATAACTCTCGAACGGATGATCCGATTTAGTCCAAAATTTGGCTTTCGTAATATATTGTCCAAACTTATTTTAAGTTCGAAGATGGGTTATATCGATCCACTCCTTCCGGTACCTCCCCACAAAAGTTCGAAAATGTTCTGAACATTTGTGCACACGATAACTCTTGAAGGGAGTAACCGATTTGGTCGATACTTTGCATTGAACAACAAACATTGTTCCACAACATCCCATACGGGACAAGGGAGACTTCTCTCATATCAATGAGTGCACCCCGATTCATATTTATGGGACCTACTGCTTATCGCCGTGTCCGAACGGCGTGTCTTAAGACACCACTTGTGAGAAGTTTTTCAAGGCTGAAATACTCAGGAAATGTTGCGAACATTACTGAGGGGTAATTTGCCACCGTTGGAAAAGGTTTGATGTTGCCTGGCCGGGGAATCGAACCCCTGACCTTCTGCGTGCAAGGCGGGCGTGCATACCATTGCACCACGGTGGCACCCGATACTTTGCACATCGTGATATTTCTACCAGACTTAGTTTAGGTTTCAATATGGACTCAATCGGTCTACTCCTTCGGGTACCTCCTCACAAAATTTTGGAAAAGTTTAGTTTGGGACCTGCTCTCGAATCGCTTTTATTTTTGTTGTAGTAATTTGTATTCATTGACCCCTTATACGACAGTACAAGTTTCATCAGGGACAGGTCCACACTTGATGAGAAAATAGCCTGGAAGGTACAAAAAAGCAAAATGACACCGTGTGAAGTGGTTGGAGCGCAAGATAACTCTCGAACGGATCTGCCTATTCGGTTCAAACTTTGGCCTTTTTGTTCAAACTTAGTTTTAATTCAAAGATAAGAGATATCGGCGCATTCCTCCCTCACAAAACTTCAAAAATGTTCGGAAAAATTGTGCGCACGATAACTATTGAAGGGAGTGGTCGAATTGGTCCACATCCGAATATGTATACCAGATATAGATCAGGTTCGGATATGGATGAAATTGGATCTGGGATAAGTTAATTTTAAGAACTGCTCTCGAATCACTTTGATTTTTATTGAAGCAACTTGCATTCGCTGCCTCCATTACGACGGTAAAAGCTTTTTCAGGGACAGGTTCATGCTTCTTGAGAAAACATCCCGAAAAGTATAATAAACCCATATGCACCCATACCCATAGTGGCTAGAGAGCACGATAACTCTCGAACTGATCAACCGATTTGGTCCAAAATTTGCCTTTGTCATGTTTTATCCAAACTTAGTTTCAGTTCGATGATGGGAAATACCATTACTTTCCCCCAATATTTAAAAAGTATAAAATGGCCCATATCGGTACACTTCTTAGGGTACCTCTCTCACAAAAGTTCAACATTTGTGTCTAAGTGAATTTTAGGGACTTGTCGAAGATCCTTTGGAAATGTATACCGATGCTGTTCGTTGTGGTCCCGTTTACAACGATATTATGTTTTCCGTGAATAAGTCCATGCTTCTTGGTATACTGGTCCAAAAGTTATACGATGACCCACTGAAGTGACTAGTGATATTGAGATATGACTGCCAAAATAAGATCCACTTCCGTAATGGACTATGGCAATCCATTCCTTCGGCAAGTTCAAATGTCCAAAAAGGGCCACAAAATTCTGAAAATACTCTAAAAAAGAGGCATTGGCTGAGGGTATATCTCTGCCGGCAAAGCCGAGTGATACTTTTTTACTTGTCACTCTAGCATTCACAAATATTTATATATGACGCTAAAATTTTGGAAAGGTGGGTCTTTTGTTTCGGGGCAAGTCAAGTTCGAAGATGGACTATATCCATGTATATCCGGTCCATGTTTTGGTATGGCCACCATATAACGGTACTGCCTCGGTACCTTCTTAACAAAAGTGCATACAACACCTTCGGGCTCCTCCCACATAAACACTCAAAAATTTTTGGTACTAGGGTGCAAAAACCGAAACTGGTTATCCGGTTTTGAGTTACAAAAACGAAACAGGTTTTTGCCAAAAACGTAATTTTCGGTTAACCGAAAAAATCGGATATTTGCGTCGGTTAACCGTTTTAAAAAACGTAATATTTTTAATATTTCAATACTATTGTTGTCTTGATAGTAAACTAAACTTAATTAACATAAGGTACGGCAAAGTTTTAAATGTCAAATACCTATAAATTTGAGAAATATTTTATGTAAAATGTAGAGTTGTGCCAATCTAAGCCAACGGAGCTATCTAATTAGCTACGCAGTTCCCATGACCCACGTTTGTATGAAAAAACAAACTGTGTATACGTAATGTCACACGTAAGTTTGTATGATGTGACTCACTCGTTTTGAAACTAGTACAGTGAACTAGGAACTAGTGCTACGAGGTTGGCAAAGCAAGACGAAGACTCCGGACTTAATAAAATGTAAAGTTCATTCTTTTGGTAAACAATTTTATATTTGTAAGGGCTTTTACTATTCTTAGGGTCATTATTATATGTGTTCTTTTACTATCTGATGGATTTCAAAACGCAAAATAAGACAATTTAGAGGCATTAAAAATATAATTTTTACATTGAAAGTCTATGTTAAGAAGCCCCTCCTTGAAATTCAATCATCACTTTTAACTTTAAGTTAACCGGAACGCTATAAATCTGTTCGGTAAATCCAAACTATAACAAAAGAGGACTTATAATAATGGGGTAAATCTATTCGGTAAATCCAAACTATAACAAAAGAGGACTTATAATAATGGGGGTTAGAGTACCATTTCTGTCTTTATTTTGTTGTCCCCACTTCGAGGTTGAATGTCAAATGAGATAATTATATAATAATGAAGTTTACCCTTGCCGCATATTTTCAATCAAATATTTATCAATTATGAGCATTTTTATACTTATTTAACAAAATCGGTAATCGATTTTGAAAAAATTTTGAAAACCGTAAGCCGGTTTTTGAAAAAATTTAAAATGTTGGTTAATTGAAAATTTTGGTTTGGCCCTAATAGGCAAAATTTTCAAATAAAAAAATAGAAATCAGCTTGAGCCAGGCTGGGGTTTGAACCCACGTCCTTGAAGAACATATGAAAAAAATTGTTGTCAAAGACTACGATGTAAAAGAAAGTATTGAATAATAGGGTCGCAGTCATTTTATTACACATTTAGGACGGAAAGAAGTACTTTATGGTAGCAAATTTTGAAGTTTCAAATTTCATGAGTAAACCCTATTACATTTTGAAAACAAAATTTACAAAAAAGAAAAAAAAAACCTAGCTGATTGTCACTTCTACCTTCTATAAATGTGCCCATGGCAATATTGCCAAATCCCTTTATCAAAAAATTATTTTTGTTGTAATTTCCCCAACAACATAAAGAAAATGTTGAAATAACATATTACAAACCCCCACTACCTGGGGCTGGATTCTTGTTCTATGAAAATTTGAAATGAAAAATATTTCCTTTATATTTTTTTCCATTTGACAGTTTTTCCCTTTATAAAAGTTTTCATTTCACATTTTCATAGAAACAGAATTGAGCCCCAGGTCGATATGCCTTGAATGTGCCTCGCTTCTACCCAGCAAAATGTTCGATGCCAAAGATGCCATTCAATCATGGGTGCAAGTGATCTGGCATGTCATCTTTTTAGCATCTTCATCGATGAATTTTGGATGAGCGTGGACCCCAAAGCATGTCATTTACACCAATGCTTTGGCATGTCATTTTCACCAACCCTTTGCAATGACATTATCATTACGACGAAAGTTTCAACAACGTTGGTTGTGATTTCGAGTCTCCGACAACATCAAGCCTATTGTAAATAATTAATCGTATATATTTAGAAAAATGTGTATAAATAAAAACACAAAATTCATCTCTATTGGATCGATGGAATGGGTTCAAGTGCTGATGAAAAGATCGGATCTTTCACGACTTCCTTTGCATGGGTTCAAATGCTGATGAAAAGATCGGATCTTTCACGACTTCCTTTGCATTGGTTCAAATGCTAGTGAAAAGATAGGATCTTTCACGACTTCGTTTGAATCAATGCAAAATATGTCATGAAATCACGTCATCACATGGAACCCCTTCCTTTAAATGTTGCTGAGTACCTACTTTTTGATGATTTTTCTGATTTTCAAACTATACCTATACAATAAACTGTAAAAATAGAGCAGACCCAAGAACGGATGTTGAATTTATCGCTAGGTATCCGTGCTTGAGTACATGAACGACAATTCACAATTTGGAAAAACACAAAAAGTAATTCTTACAGTGATTTAGAATTTTTTTATTTTATTTTGAAATCATAAAACCCCCCATACCAGATGCGGATATTATTCGAATGTCCGGCACAACTTTCGAAAACGATATCACATTCGAAGGATTGGCAAATGTTCTTCGGGTGTACACAAGCACGTTGTTCTTTTGTTCGTCAAAAGTTTAAAAACGATATCATTTTCGAACATTAGGCGAATGTTTTTTTCTTTACAAGAAAAATTGTTTCGAGAAACATTTTGTAATTCGGAAATCTGTTTGTTTTAAAAAATAATTTTATGTAGTTCATATAAAATTCCCATTTGCTTTTTTCAAATAGTTTCGATATAAATGCTACGTATCATATAAACAAAAAGTGTTGATAAACACAACATATGCAAAAATACAAAACAACAATGTTTATAAACAGTTACCGCACATCGTATCGCAAACATTACAAAGAAGAAAAAGGTACATAACGAAAATATCATTGCTATCGGAAACGATCCGTTTTCGAATGTTTTTCGATAGTTTTGCGGATATTTTGTTCGAAAACGACACTCGAGAACGAATTAAAAACGATTCATTCGTCGCACAGTGGTTCAGAATCGTTTTTTCCTGGTCAAAATTCTGTAATTTTTGAACGGATAAAGATATATTCATAATTCTTTTTTTGTTAGACAGATGACACAATCAGCTTTCAGACGAATTATAAGCGGTAAAGTTCGTTCCGGTAGTTGCAGAGAAATTCAAGGTCAAAGTTAAACTTTTGAGTTTTTTAACTATTTTTCATCAAAATATGAGTGTTTTTGTGGTTTTTATATCTTCCTATGTATTAAAGATGGTCAAACACCAACAAATAAATAAAATAATTACCAAAAAACTAAAAAGAAAAATTCGAAAAAATGTCAAAAAAAATTTTTTTTCAAAAATTTGTAAAGAAAAAAATTTACAAAAAAAATTTAAATTTTTTCAAAAATTAAAAAAATTCTCCTTGGGTTTTAATAAAACTTATATAGCTCGTATAAAAACTCATATACTCAAAAAAGTTGTAATTTGTGTCAAAAAACTGTAATTCATATGGAAACAGTATAGAAAAACGCACATTTTTACCCATGTAATTTCAATAAATTGAAAAAAGTGTTAAACGGATGGAACGGGACGGGTACAAAAGTATATATATGCTGGAAGAGGAGACTTTCAGGCCTCTTTCTGTGAAAACAGAACTTTGTTCCATGTTGTTCCACAAAAGTTCTATTCCACTAAATTTGGAATTTCATAAAATTTAGTACCCGAGGAAAAATAAAATAGATCATGTTGTGTAAACGCTACGGTAATTTACTAAAACGATTTTTAAAGGCCACAATCCTTCCTACCTTACAAAAAAACAATAAACACAATAACTGTTATAGTTTCAGAGAAATAGCTTCGTCTTTCTCCAGAAATTTGCAAAAATTACGTATTTCCCAAAAAATGGGGAAAATGCTCGTCTTTAGGGGCACGCCACGCCCTCACCTTCCAATATTTGGGCCTAATTTTTTGGTTTCCTTAGTTTTAATATGTTTACTATCGAATCCCACATAGAAATTAAATATCTTTGACAAAACGTAATTTTGATTTTTGGCCAGGAAAATCGATTCCTGAACCATTGTGCGTCGCTCAGTTTGTGGCAGGAAAACCTTCGAATTCGAATGTCATTAATAATATTATTAGCGAATGAAAGATGATAGTTTTTACGATAGTGCCGAAAAAGCATTTTTGGCGGAGTTTCGATTTTATGACATGTTTAAACTTTATCTGACGTCTCTTGATTTTTTTGTTATGTACCTATTCTTCTTTGTAATGTTTGCGATTCAATGCGTGTAACAGTTTATAAACATTGTTGTCTTGTATTTGTAACCAAGCTATATGTTGTGTTTATCATCACTTCTTGTTAACATTATAAGTAGCATTTATATCGAAAATATTTGAAAAAAGCAAATGGGAATTTTTCACGAACTACATAAAATTATTTTTTAAAACGTAAAAAATATCTGAATTAAAAAAATTTTCTCGAAACATTCGCAAAATGTTCGAAAATGGTATCGTTTTTAAACTTTTGACGAACAAAAGAACAACGTGCTTGTGTACACCCGAAAAACATTTGCCAATCCTTCGACAGTGATATCGTTTTCGAAAGTTATGCCGGACATTCGAATAATATCCGCACTTGGTATGGGGGGAATGGACGTCAGATAAAGTTAAACACGCCATAACACCGAAACTCCGCCAAAAATGCTTTTTCTGCACTATCGTAAAAACTATCATCTATCATTCGCTAATAACACTGTGCAGCAGCATTTTTGGGGGGTGGAAAATTTCTTTTGGAGATGAGAGCTCTTGATGGGTATACTACGAACCCAAAAGGAAATTTTCGCCATAGGTCAACTTTCTGAGATATCTCGCGATTTTTTCCCTATAATGCTTGGGAAAATAGCTCCATATCTCTGTTTGGCGTTGTTGTAGCTTCATTTTGAGGTTACATGTTTTCAGTCAAATCGATTGGCGAATCTTTTTGTATAACATTTCATTCTTCTAACTCAATGCCTTTCATGTCCTTTTCGTCCTTTATTTCTTGAACCGTTGTGAAAGTACCACAAGATGAGATTTTTCAGCATCCAAATATTCTACAAAAATGTTGCTTAGAAGATTTTAGGTACGGTTCTCTTTGACAGCTAATCGATTTCGTCCCGTTTTCATTGTCCTTTTTGACATTTAATCGGTTTTGGTTCAGAAATAAACTATGTTTTGTTTTTCTGTATATTCGTCATTGGGTATTTATTGGTATGTACACATAACTATTGGTTATTGCTTATGTAGACATCTGGGGTGCTTCTGAAATATTTACCACAAATAGCTCTTGTAATGGTGAACACGTTAATAACAAATTTTCTTGGAGGATAGATCCGGTTATCTTAATTTTTGATCCGGATATTCCGACATAAAAACGGATTTTTGAACCGGTTTTAAGTAACCGATTAAACTTATATGTATACCGTTAAAAAGCATATAGAGTTGTCAATCAAATTAAATTAATTCGCTTCTGAAAACTTTGTTAGTTGCAGTTCTAGAACAAAAAAAAAAAAAACGATTTCTTCAACCGTTTTTAAGAAAAAACATCAGTACGCGCAAATATGGAGATCAAAGGCTGGGGGGCGAACAATTCTTTTTGGCGATGAAAGTCGATGAAGATAATATTACGAACCCGGAAGGACAGTCATGCCGTAGGTCAAACTTCTGAGTTATAGCGAAATCAATTCTTTCTAGACAAACTATACATACCTACATGACAAAAACCTAACGAAATTTTATCGCGCCATAGCTCAGAAGTTTGACCTACGGCATGACTGTCCTTCCGGGTTCGTAATATTATCTTCATCGACTTTCATCGCCTAAAAGAATTGTTCGCCCCCCAGCCTTTGATCTCCATATTTGCGTGTACTGATATTTTTCCTTAAAAACGGTTTAAGAAATCGGTTTTTATACCCTCCACCATAGTATGGAGGGTATATTAAGTTTGTTTTTCCGTTTGTAACGCATTGAAATACTCATTTGCGACCCTATAAAGTATATATATTCTTGATCAGGGTAAAATTCTAAGTCGATCTGAGCACGTCCGTCCGTCCGTCCGTCCGTCTGTGGTAATCACTCTAGCATCCACAAAAATGGAGATAAGACGCTGAAATTTTGGGAAAATGCGTCTTTTGTTTGCAGGCAGGTCAAGTTCGATGATGGGCTATATCGGTCCACGTTTTGGTATAGCCCCCATATAACGGTACCCCCCATTTACGGTATTTTGACGTTTTTAGCTACATTTTCAGACCGATTTGGCTCTAATTTGACATTTAGGGTTCTTAAGTGTCAATAAACATATATAACAAAACTTGTGGACATAGGTCCACGTTTTGGTATAGCCCCCATATAACGGTACCCCCCGATTTGCGGTATTTTGACGTTTTTAGCTACATTTTTAGACCGATTTAGCTATAATTTGACATTTAGGGTTCTTAAGTATCAATAAACTTAAATAACAAAAGTTGTGGACATAGGTCCACGTTTTGGTATAGCCCCCATATAACGGTACCCCCCGATTTACGGTATTTTGACGTTTTTAGCTACATTATCAGACCGATCTAGCTATAATTTGACATTTAGGGTTCTGAAGTGTTAATAAACTTATATATTAGAAGTTGTGGACATAGGTCCACGTTTTGGTATAGCCCCCATATAACGGTACCCCCCGATTTGCGGTATTTTGACGTTTTTAGCTACATTTTCAGACCGATGTAGCTATAATTTGACATTAAGGGTTCTTAAATGTCAATAAACATATATAACAAAACTTGTGGACATAGGTCCACGTTTTGGTATAGCCCCCATATAACGGTACCCCCCGATTTACGGTATTTTGACGGTTTTAGCTACATTTTCAGACCGATTTGGCTATAATTTGACATTTAGGGTTCTTAAGTGTCAATAAACATATATAACAAAACTTGTGGACATAGGTCCACGTTTTGGTATAGCCCCCATATAACGGTACCCCCGATTTGCGGTATTTTGACGTTTTTAGCTACATTTTCAGACCGATGTAGCTATAATTTGACATTAAGGGTTCTTAAATGTCAATAAACTTATATAACAAAAGTTGTGGACATAGGTCCACGTTTTGGTATAGCCCCCATATAACGGTACCCCCCGATTTACGGTATTTTGACGGTTTTAGCTACATTTTCAGACCGATTTGGCTATAATTTGACATTTAGGGTTCTTAAGTGTCAATAAACATATATAACAAAACTTGTGGACATAGGTCCACGTTTTGGTATAGCCCCCATATAACGGAACACCCCGATTTGCCGTATTTTGACGTTTTTAGCTACATTTTTTGACCGATGTAGCTATAATTTGACATTTAGGGTTCTTAAATGTCAATAAATTTATTAAACAAAAGTTGTGGACATAGGTCCACGTTTTGGTATAGCCCCATATAACGGTACCCACGATTTACGGTATTTTGACGGTTTTAGCTAAATTTTTAGATCGACTTAGCTATATTTTGACATTTAAGGTTCTTAAGTGTCATTAAACTTATTTAACAAAACTTGTGGACATAGGTCCACGTTTTTTTATAGCCCCCATATAACGGTACCCCCCGATTTACGGTATTTTGACGGTTTTAGCTACATTTTCAGACCGATTTGGCTATAATTTGACATTTAGGGTTCTTTAGTATCAATAAACTTATATAACAAAAGTTGTGGACATAGGTCCACGTTTTGGTATAGCCCCCATATAGGTCCATGTTCGGATATAGCTCCCATGTAACGATACCTCCCAATTTTCAGTAATTTGGCAATTTTAGCTACAATTTTTAATAGAACTAACTGTAATTTGATATTTGAATGTTGTAGTGGTCACAGTGGTTGTAGTAGCCCCAATATAACGATACTTCCCGATTTTCGGTACTTTGAGGATTTTACTTAAAATGTTTAACCGAACGTAGGTCCATGTTTTTGTATAGCCCCAAAACAAACCTCCCGATTTTCCGTACCTTTATTTTTTATTTTTTGGACGAACTTTCTGTAATTTGAAATTTAAAAGTCAACAAAAATTCCACAACAAAAATTGTTCATTTAAGTTCATATTTTCGTATAGCCCAGATACCTCCGAACTAGCTGTTAATGACATTTGAAGTTCCCACGTTATGTACCGATTTTCGATATTTTGAGGATTCTAGCTAAATTTTTTAACCGAATTAGGAGTTATTTGACATTAAAGGCTCCCATCAAAAACTGTCAACATAGGTCCATGTTTTATTATAACAGACCTCCCAATTTCTAGCCCACCAAAAATTGTCAACAGTTAGATATAGGCACCATAAAAAAGGGCCTCCCGAATGAAGCATTTTATGTACATTATCTGACATTTTAACGTACTCACTTAAAGTTGGGGACAGGAATGAATATTTTATGGTGGAGGGTATGAAAAGTTCGGCCCGGCCGAACTTAATGCTTTTTTACTTGTTTGTTCTAGAACTGCAACTAACAAAGTTTTCAGAAGCGAATTAATTTAATTTGATTGACTACTCTATATGCTTTTTAACGGTATACATATAAGTTTAATCGGTTACTTAAAACCGGTTCAAAAATCCGTTTTAATGTCGGAATATCCGGATCAAAAATTGAGATAACCGTATCCATCCTCCAAGAAAATTTGTTATTAACGTGTTCACCATTACAAGAGCTATTTGTAGTAAATATTTCAGAAGCACCCCAGATGTCTACATAAGCAATAACCAATAGTTATGTGTACATACCAATAAATAGCCAATGACGAATATACAGAAAAACAAAACATAGTTTATTTCTGAACCAAAACCGATTAAATGTCAAAAAGGACAATGAAAACGTGACGAAATCGATTAGCTGTCAAAAAGAACCGTACCTAAAATCTTCTAAGCAACATTTTTGTAGAATATTTGGATGCTGAAAAATCTCATCTTGTGGTACTTTCACTACGGTTCAAGAAATAAAGGACGAAAAGGACATGAAAGGCATTGAGTTAGAAGAATGAAATGTTCTACAAAAAGATTCGCCAATCGATTTGACTGAAGACATGTAACCTCAAAATGAAGCTACAACAACGCCAAACAGAGATATGGAGCTATTTTCCCAAGCATTATAGGGAAAAAATCAAAAACTTCATCGCGCGATATCTCAGAAAGTTGACCTATGGCGAAAATTTCCTTTTGGGTTCTTAGTATACTCATCAAGGGTTTTCATATTCAAAAGAATTTTTCCACCCCCCAGACTTTGAGTTCCATTTTGTGTCACAGTGTAATATTATTAACTATATTCGAATTCGAGGGTTTTCCTAACACAAACTGAGCGACAAATGAATCGTTTTCAATTCGTTTTCGTGTGTCGTTCTCGAACAAAATATCCGCAAAACTATCGAAAAACATTCGAAAACGAATCGTTTGCGATAGCAATGGCTCAGTTTGTGGCCGGAAAACCCTCGAATTCGAATATCGTTAATAATATTATTAGCGAATGAAAGATGATAGTTTTTACGATAGTGCCGAAAAAGCATTTTTGGCGGAGTTTCGGTGCTATGACGTGTTTAACTTTATCTGACGTCCCTTGATATTTTTGTTATGTACCTTTTTCTTCTTTGTAATGTTTGCGATACGATGTGCGGCAACTGTTTATAAACATTGTTGTTTTATATTTTGTAACCCAGGCATATGTTGTGTTTATCAACACTTCTTGTTTATTTATATCGAAACTATTTGAAAAGAGTAACCCCCAGTTTATGTATTTCGAAACGAAAATGTGTGCGCATGAAAGACACCCAAACTTTAGTTTTTGAAATATTATTCATTTGCTTTTGCTTCAAAACAAAAAACAAATTTGAAATACACACTCAAATTTGGTAGTTTTTCTTCCGCATTCGTTTTCTTATCGACATACATAAACAGGCCCCAAATATGAATTTTATACGAACTACATAAAATTATTTTTTAAAATAAACAAATTTCCGAATTACAAAATGTTTCTCTAAACAATTTTTCTTGTTAAGAAAAAACATTCGCCAAATGATCGAAAATGATATCGTTTTTAAACTTTTGACGAACAAAAGAACAACGTGCTTGTGTACACCGGAAAAACGTTTACCAATCCTTCGAATGTGATATCGTTTTTGAAAGTTGTGCCGGACATTCGAATAATAGAGTTGTGTCGTTCATGAACGAACCGGTTCAAAGGAACGATTCCGTGAAAAGAACGAACGGATCCGTATCCAGCTTATTCTTTAAATATCGTTCATTTAGATCCCCGATGGACGAGTCATTGCTGTCAAAACAAAACCACCACCATTAGCTTTGCATACACACAAGCAAGCAAAAAAACAAATTCATTGGTTTTGCAGTCAAACTCTAAACAAACGCTGCGTTAGCGCAAGCAGCACAAATTTCCACACAAAACAAACAATGATTCAGAGCTACTCTCGCTCAGTAACAGCACATCTCGGTCATATCTTTCTTTTGCATCATTCGTTCATCTGGTTCTTTCATATCAAAACCACCACCACTACGTTCAGAAACATAACCACCCCATTAGCACACAATGTGTCATTCGAGAACGAACATTTTCAAAAGAACGATTCGGTGAAAGAACGACGGAGTCATATGCAGCAGAGAACGAACGACTTCAAAAGAAAATAACACAGTCAATTGTATTGTGGAACGAAAAAGAGCCAACGAACGAACTGAACGACCCGGATCTTTTTGGTGAACGGAATGAAAAAGATCGATCCGCTCAATGACCGAGATTGCCCAACACTATCGAATAATATCCGCATCTGGTATGGGGGGATGTTACATATGTTTTCACATGTGAAACTTTTATATATTCGTTAAGTTTTTATAAAATAAATAAATGTTTTCATATTTACTGGTTAAATATAAATGTAGCCGCTCTTGTATTTTATTTATACGATACCCAGTCAGCATTTTTTGAAAATTTTAATCAAATTCGAGTCTTTTTTGATCCGACTGCACGATTAAAAAGCTAGAATATGAGCTCATTTTCTGATCATAAATGACTCCTTTGTCGGTAGGAAAACATAACCTCAGGCGACTCTTCTAAACAAATCACAAATGAGTCTTTTTCGAGTCGTATTTCAATCATTTATTGGTGTTTTGTTGATTAATTTCGGACCCTTTTTCGAGTCTTTTTAGAGTCATGTTTATAATCATTTATGAATCTTTAGGGAGTCATTTATGAGTCTTTTTGTTAGACGAAATAAATTAAAAAAATTTTCTTTTTATTCTTCTTTGTTTCTTTCCTTTGTTTTATAGTCTTTTCTGCTTTGTTATGTCTTTTAATTATCCTTTATGTTGCTTGGTGGTTTGTATACTGCTTCTTCATTTCACTTGGCAAAACCTGTTGTGTTGTGTTTGTCTGTACCTTTAATATTATACGTTACATTTATATCAAAATTTTGTAGAAAGTGTATATGAGAATTTTATTTTTTTATTTATAAATAATTACAACCAAATAAAAATAAAACAAAACAATCAGTTTTTAATCACCTAACTGTTCAAAATATGATCAGAGTATACATAATTATAATCACTTTTCAAACACCTGTATGACCCTTTTTTGATTAAGCATTTTTCAATCTTCCAGATGATCAAAATGTGACAATAAATAACAAAAAATTGTCACATTTTAAACACCTCAATGATTTATTTGTGATTGCTACACATTTGTTGTTGTATTTTAAATTGAACTCTTTTTAATCATTACAGGGAGTCACTTTCGAGTCTCTTTTTGATCACACAAGCGACTTAATCAATTTTTGATCACCAAAAGGACTCTAAAAAGACTCCTCAATGTGATTTTTGACAAAACAGTCTTCTAAATGCTATCTGGGTATTCACTCTTATTTTTATGGTTGTATTTTTCTTCATACCATTCATATTTAATATTTTTGTATAAACACCACTGAGGTGTACACAACCTCTATTTGTTTTTTAGGGTACATAATTATGTACGCTACGTGGTTTTTTTAATGTACACGCAACCTTTATGACGTACGTACCCAACCATTTCGGTTGGGTACGTGGTTGTTACTTTACAATGGTGGTTCCGCACCAAACATACGATTTTCGTTGCGTACATGTTCATAAACACTTACAGCCTGTTCATGTATGTCGATAAGAAAATGAATGCGCAAGAAAGACTACCAAATTTGAGTGTGTTTTTCAAATTTGTTTTTTGTTTTGAAGTAAAAGCAAAGGCAATAAAATTTCAAAAACTAAAGTTTGGGTGTGTTTCATGCGCACACATTTTCGTTTCGAAATACATAAACTGGGGGTTAAACAATTTTTAAAGTTAGTGTACATGTACAAAACGTTATTGTACGGTAAATTAATGTATGTTTTCCAACGGTGCTTTTCTGGTAAAGCTGGTCATGAGAGAGCAATTTTGACAGTTTTCTTTTTTACCACCTTTACCATTAAAAAAGTAAAGGAACAAAGCTAGTGTTGTTGTTTGCTTACTGCGAGTGTGCGTCTATATGTTTGTTGCACAGATTGCTTCCAGGCGTTACAAGATGTGCATTCCGTATAATTGAGGAGCAAGAAGGGATGGCCTATAAATACAAGGGGATTTTTAGGCAGTGTTTTAGACGTCAGACTGAACAGTCGGTTAAAGAAGAAGTAAAGAAAAGCTGTGTGCTTACTAGAGTCAAGCTGTGTACTTAGTAATCACGGTTGGTTGCGAATAAGTGTAATAAAGTAAATACAGTATTGTACAAACGTAATCTAAAACGAACCCTGTTTTATTTGATACAAATCGTATCAAGCAATAAACAGTGTCTACACGGAGATTAGTTAAATCTAATTCCGTAACAATATTATAAAAGTTTACTTGTCTGTTCTAGGATGATAGATGCAAATACATACATATATTTTCTCTAGAGATCCCTAAAAGCAAGTCAGTTTGTTGATCCCTACAAGTGGCGACATCATACATTTCCAATTTTTTTTTATAAAATAACGAAATTACAAGCTAACGATATAGAAATTCTTAACGAAGTTCATGTTCATGTCGACATCCGAACTGGTGATTGGAACATAATGAAAAAACCTTTTGTAAGATGAAACAAAATCAGTTGTGGAGAAAGTAAAAAAGAAGTAAACTCTGTTACATGTACAGCGGCGGTGAGTAAATTGCAACTACAGCTGAAACAGCTGGATGTGGCGGAAGTCGAGTAGCTCACTAAAGTTCTCAAACTGTCGCTAGCCACCCACATAGGTTCCGAAGTCTGTAAAATGGGCAGAGTGGTCCCGTTACTGAAGCCAGGCAAGGATGCCACCAAAGGTGAATCGAACAGACCGATTTCGCTTTTATCGCCCGTAGCAAAGACCCTTGAGGCTTTAGTCCTTCCCAGCGTTAGATTTAGCTCTCTTGTTCCGATCATTAGCATGGGTTTCGTAAGCAGCACGACACTACAACAACGCTGCACGCCATCTCCATACGTATGGTAGAGGACTCAATCAGAGCAAGCCGTGGCATAGAACAGTGATGGTGGCGCTCAATTTATCAAAAAACCGTTGATACTGTCAGGCACTTCACACTGTTTGACCATATCGAACAGACATCCCTACGGTCAAGTTTGAAACGTTGGGTAATCAATTATATGTGTGGACGCCAGCCATACGTGAAATTCAGGAACAACAAGTCAAAAATCTATTGAGTGAAACAGACAGGTACAAGGTGGGGTGATATCTCCGAAACTGTTTAAAGTATGCCTCATGACAATTGTGAAAGGCTAAACTCCTACTAGACTGATCTTACCACCTTTTTCCACGCGAGAAATATGCCTTTAAATCTTAGGGCACTCTGTTCACCACATGGGCGGCAGATGTGAGAACAGAGTTGAATGTCATGGTCGATGGTAACAGAATTCAGACCACAAGCTATCCCAAAATTCTAGGGATAACATTCGACAACATGTTCATGTCTTCCGCGCATGCTACAACTATCTGCGGCAAGCTGAGATGTAGGAACAAGTTTCTCATGTCCCTAGCTGGCCGCACTTGGGGTGCAGATAAAGAAATCTTGCTGACCACATATAACACGATAGATCAGTCTTTAGAAATCTATGCGGAGCCAGTTTGGACCGCGAATATAAGTCCAACGTGATGGAAAAATATTCAAACCTGTCAGAATGCTGTCCTGAGAACTGCAACAGGGTACCTTCTCATGTCTTTAGTGGACCATCTACATGAGAAAACAAAGACAAGATTGACATGTTTTTGTTGCAATACTTGCTCGTGTGTTACCATGAGAGCCATCCTAATTTTACATATGATGGATGGACCACCTAAACCCTCCACCCAGGCATGCCAGGAGGGATCTTCAGAAAATACCGAAAATCGGAAGGTGTCGTTATATTTTGGCGGAGAAGTTTCGTGACTGCAGGGAAGCTCAAATGTCAAATTACGGGCAGTGAAATGTGAAAAAAATGTCGCTAAAATCCTCAAAATATCTAGAGATGGGAAATGAGTAAATACCCATTAAAATGGGTAAATTGGGTAAAAATGGGTAAATACCCAGAAATTTGCCCAAAATGTGGTTAAAAACTATATAACATGCAATTTTCAATTTAGAGGAGAAAACACGGTGGATTAGCAAATTTTAGCTTCAACATAAATAAAATTATTTATTTCACATATGAATACATAAGCTTAAATAAGACCTACATACATACATATGTATGTATTTTGGTCCATATTTTGACAAACCTGCTAAAAATAGTAACATCGTCCTTTCTGGTATTTTAGATCATTTATAACGCTTGGTTGAACTGCGCCTTGATGGAAAACACCATTGATGGACCAGTAGTGGGATTCTGTAACTCATTTTTGATGTTATCGATAATTGTCGGTAAAATTAAAATGCTTATAATTTCGATAATTAACGAAGTTTTTCGGTAAGTTAACGATGAATAAAAAGTAGTCGCTAGCCTCTACCGACACAAACAGTGATGCCAACTTTTCTTTATGTTTTTAGTCATAATTTTGCGATTTAATTTTACCGATTTTTGTCGGTAACAGCAAAAATGAGTTACAGAATCCCACTACTGGTCTCATGGTATCCGATATATGTATGTATGTATGTATCTAGTGACTATATTCTCGATTTTCGTTGATTATCTTGAGATTTGGTCTTCTCTAGAAAAATTTTACTTTTTGCAGCCTGCAGCCCACATCTGACCTTAACAATAAATGTGAAACATATAAAATATTGAAATCGCGAATTTAAACCGATTTTCTTGTTTTTTCTATATTTTTGTTTTTCTATATGACATAAAAACAAAATGTTCATTTCAAAATAAATTTTTAAATGCCCAAATAAACACCCAATAAAGGTATTTACTGGGTGTTTACCTGGGGCTCAATTCTGTTTCTATGAAAATGTGAAATGAAACATGTTATAAAGGAAATAAATTTCAAATGAAAAATGTTATAAAGAAAATATTTTTCATTTCAAATTTTCATAGAACTAGCCTCAGGTATTTACCAAAATAAACTCCGATTTTATTACCAAAAAATTCTCCGAAGGAAGAAGGTAGATTTTTCTCTATTCAATGAGTGCGTGCACCCTATTTCATGTTATTTCAATGATATATGACCTACTTTTTATCGCCGAATTCGAAAGGCATGTCTTAAGACACCACTTGTAGAGAAGTTTTACATGTCAGAAGTACTCAGTAAAAGTTGACTACACTACGCTGATGGATATTTTTGTTACAATAATAACAAATATGTATTTACATATTTCACACAAACATTTCTACTTCTAATCTACTTTGACCTGACCTCATTCAAAATTTCGGACTGATCGGAACAAAATTGATTGGCTACGCAATATCATAACATTTATGTTCACCCGCTAAACTAAAAATAGTAGTTTGCTATATTAAATCCAACCATCCAGTGGCATAAAAAATTTTCCAAAAATACTTTTTGTGATTTGTTTTACATATTTCCCCCTGTCATTTGAAAACAAGTATTTTCTTTATTTCTGAAATAACCTGGCCAGAAAGTTGTAGCTTTTAGGCCATCTCCACAAACATTGTGGTTTGTTTAATTAAACATTTTTTTTTTAATTTTTAGCTCAAAGTTTTCCATTAAAAATACGCAATTCTCCCAAAGCCTGAATGCGGTCATTTAAAATATCCCCTTAAATTTTGTTATTTATTCAATTCAAGACATTACCGCCACCACCAAAAGGCCTTACACCCCCATTAAAAAATCAAAAATAGATAAGCCAAAGATGACTTAAAAATATTTCCAATCAAAAGATTTATCCTCTTCTAAACAAGAAAACAAATCTTTAAAAGTTTAATTAAATTCTTACTGAATTTCTTGGAACAATTAGAAAAGCATTTTGTCGCATGGCCAAAGTTAAAGACAGCTTAAGGGGAAAAACAATGAACAAAACACAAAAGGGAAAACTTTTCAAATCCCAATATCCTAAGGGTAAAATAATGGCATCTCGCCCGTTTGGTAAAACTCATTGTAGAGGGTTAATGAGCACAAAAAAGGTAGGGAAAAGCAAAATAACCGTCATGGCTTAAATTGATGATGTCCCACACTGATATCGCAACACGCAGACTCCCAACACATTCTACTATTCCCATGTGTTGGTAACGTTTATTGTTATTGACCTTTGGAAAAAACTGTTTTTAGGCCATTGTTCTAAACGCCACTTCTTGTTTTTACTGTTTCAGTAGCTATATTTTTGTTGGCTAATTGTTGTTTAAATAACTTTCAAACGATAGGCCTTTTTCCTGTCGTCCTTCTTGAATCCCTTTTTTTGTTTTAATAATCATTTAAAAGATTTTCTTTGTGCCATGAGTAGAATAGAAGTAAAGAAAACGTTAAAAACTTTCAAATGAAAATATCATAGGCATAATAATCAGAAGTTTGAGCAGCAGTAAAAACGTTACAAAACGCATATGGTGCACCAAAAGGAAACATACAACTGAAAACGTTCTTTTTATTTACATTTTATGAGATATGTCTTAAAACATGGCATAATAAAAAAGGTAAACTCATTTTAAAAATCCAAAGAAAACTCTTCATCTTTCTGTAATTGACCCAATATGGAATAGCACATTAACTATGCTTTGACCGGCTGTGGGATTACACTATATACCACTTTTACACTTCAGTAACATTAAAACACTCCCTTCCACCATAATATGGAGGGTATAATTAAATGTGTCATTCCAAACTATAATAATAAATGTTCCACAAACATTGGGACAAGGGAGACTTCTCTCATATCAATGAGTGCACCCCGATTCATATTAGCTCAATGATGTGGGCCCTACTGTTAATTGCAGAGTCCGAACGGCGTGTCCTAAGACACCAATTGTAGAGAAGTTGTACATGGCTGAAATACTCAGGAAATTTCGTCAACATCACTGAGGGGTATTTTGCCACCGTTGACATTTTTTTATGTTGCTTGGCCTGGGAATCGAACCCACGGCCTTTAGCGTGCAAGGCGGTTGTGCAAACTATAACACATACACGCAGAGAAAACATGTTTTTTTGTTGGAACAACAATATCTATTTTTGATCCAACAATTTATTGTTTTTTTTTCAAGCTTGTAAATGAAAATATAAAAATACAATATTTTGTTCCAAACATAAAAAAATGCGAAATCCCGCAATATTGTAAAAATCATTGACAATACCGATGGTAGAAAATATCATAATCTAGAATTTTTACAAAAACGATTGTCAGACCAGAAAACCTGTTACAGGAATTTTTGATTTGATTGTATATAATTCTCATAAACACTTTCCACATAACATTGGTATAAAAGTCATAATGAGTATTGACAAACGCAACATATGGCCAGGTTTTGTCAGTTTTAACTAAACGGACAACAAAGTGAATGAAGAAACATAACCAACTACTCCCAACATAAGGAATAAAAAACACAAATATCAAAAGGAAACACAAATTACGACCAGACAGGATCAGAACAAAGAAAACGAAGAAACAAATAAAAATAAGAGTCTCATTGTTGGTGTACTTACTTAGCTGGCCCATTACAGAACATTTGTTCCATAGACCGAACTAAGAAAAGATCTCCATTCCTCTCTGTTTTTCGCTTCCCGTTTTGAAATACCGCGCCTTTTCATTTCTTCATCCACTTGTAGGCCTTGAAGCTTAGGCCTGCCGGTTCTGCGTGCACCGCCATGTGGCATGTATTCATACGCCTGTTAGCAGGTTCATCATCGCTCATTCTTATGATATGGCCTAGCCAACGCAATCGTTACATCTCGATTCGTTTAACTATATTGATGTCGTTGTATAGGAGATACAGCTCGTGGTTCATGCGACGTCGATATTCACCGGTAACGCAAATCGGCCCGTAGATCATTCGAAGAATTTTCCTCTCAAACACACCAAGCACTGCCTTATCTGCTTGCGCAAGTACGCATGCTTCGGAGCCATACATTAGCACGGGTAGTATCAGCATTTTGTATAGTGTTATTTTTGTTTGACAAGATGTGGCTTTGTTTTTAAATTGCTTACTTAAACCATAGTAGCACCTATTGGCCAATATAATTCTTCTTTTTATTTCACAGCTGATGTTGTTTGTTGTGTTTACGGCGGTGCCGAGGTAGACGAAGTCTTTAACTACCTCAAAATTATAGGTACCAACTTCCACAGTTGGTCCGAGCACTATGGACGCTTTGCGCGTCGACACCATCAATTTGGTCTTTTCGTCGTTTACCGCCAGACCCACTTTCGCAGATTCTGCTTCGACCTTCCTAAAGGTATCAGTTACTTCCTTTACTGATCGTCGCATGATGTCTATGTCATCAGCATAAGCAAGTAACATGTGGCTATTGGTGTAAATTGTGCCATTTCTTTTGACATTTGCATCTCGTATTACCTTTTCCAGCAAAATGTTGAATAAGTCACACGAAAGGCTGTCTCCTTGTCTGAAACCTCTTTTGGTACTGAATTGATCGGAGAGGTTCTTTCCAATTTTAACTGAGGACCTAGTATCAGTTAAAGTCATCTTACAAAGCAGGATGAGCTCTGCGGGGATACCAAATATCTACTCAATGGTGGACTTGCCAGGTCTAAAGCCACATTGGTATGGTCCAATTATTTCGTTGACCATTGGATTTAGTCGTTCGCACAATATCCCTAACACTATCTTATAGGCAATAGGGAGAAGACTTATGCCCCTATATTTGGAGCACACAGTCTTATCTCCTTTCTTGTGGACGGGACACAGGATGCTCAGGTTCCAATCGTCGGGTACGCGTTCTTCCTGCCAGATGGTGCTAACTAGCTGATGCATACACCTTATCAGCGCGTCGCCTCCGGTTTTAAACAGCTCGGCTGGTAAGCCATCGGCTCCTGCTACTTTATTATTCTTCAGCCGGTTGATTGCTGTTTTTACCTTATCTTGCCCGGGAGGTATACATTCTATACCATCTTCTGGGATTGGATCTGTGGTATCATCGTCTTCGCTACTATTGGGTACCAGCAGATTGGAGAAATGTCCCTTCCATATCCTGAGCACGCTATCTGTACTTGTTACCAGATTACCTTGCTGGTCTCTACGGGAGGATGTGCCTGTACCAAGGCCATCTGTTTGATGTTTCACTCTTTGATAAAATTTTCGGACTTCATTCTGGCTCCGGTACATCTCGATTTTTTCACACTCCCGCTTTTCCATTCTTCTCTTTTTCTTGCTGAGAAGACGTTTCTCTTCTCTCCTTTTTTCCCGATATCTCTCTCGTGCGCTACGCGTCGCTACTGATTGTAAAGTAGCTCTATATGCCGCATTTTTCTCTTCGGTAGCAGCACGACACTCCTGGTCATACCATGAATTCCTTGGGTATGGATTTTGCGGCTGTTTGCATGGAGTGGGCAATATTTTGCACTTGGCCGTTTTCGACCCCAAAACAAGTCTTTTCGCAATATTCACCCACATACACAAAATTCTTTTTTCACCTCGGCATCGAATATCGAGAGAAGAGAATAAAATTGTGGGAGAAAATAGAATAATATTATCCACCTGACAAAAACCATTGTTGGATATGACCAAACCAATTGTTGTAACTGACAAAAACAATTGTTGGAGTCACAATACTACATACGGAATCTAACAATTTATTTACAATACATAATTTGCTCTTCGAATATTGTTGCATCAATCATATTTTTTTCTCTGCGTATATATATTCTTGATCCACATAAAATTCTAACTCGATATAACCATGTCTGTCTGTCTGTCAATGTCGCTGAAATTTACTACTTGGTATAAAACTTTCCACCTAAAATTTGTCGAAATATTTTTCGAATTTCGAAAGTCCCAGTGTCATTTTAACACCGAAATGGATAATACTCTATATTTAGTCTTTGACGGGGGTATAAAACATTCGAGAAGGGAATTGTCAGTATATGTCCACGATTTGATATAGCCCCCCATAGAAGGGTACCCCCCCATTTTCGGTATTTTGAAGGTTGTGGCCTCAATATCCCATCGAAATTGCTAAAATGTGATATTTAGTCTTCG
This sequence comes from Musca autumnalis, assembly GCF_047663935.1. Lineage (NCBI taxonomy): Eukaryota > Metazoa > Arthropoda > Insecta > Diptera > Muscidae > Musca > Musca autumnalis. The sequence goes on along the minus strand of NW_027411866.1, from coordinate 160,895,873 downwards.
GTGCGGGTATGAAACTTTCCACCTGAAATAGTTCGGCATAGCTTCACGCCTTCATTTAGCCCCCATAGAACGGTACCTCATGATTTTATGTATTTTGAAGGTTATGGCTTCAATACCCCAACGAAATGGCTGAAATTTTGCATTTAATCTTCGTTGGAAGTATAAAAGTTTCCACCAGAAATTTATCGGTACAGATCCACGTCTTCATATAACCCTAATAGATCCGGTACCTTCCGATTTTCGGGTATTTTTGAGGTTGTGGTCTCAATTCTATTCGAAATGCTTAAAATGTTGCTTTTTTTCTGCGTATAAAACCTTCCATTAGAAATTTGTCGGTATAGCTCCACGCCTTCATATAGTCTCCTTTGAACGGTACCTCCCGACCTGTGGCATTTTGAAGGTTATATCCCACCAAAATGGCAGGAATTGATAGTCTTCGTATATATCTTGTGAGCCACGGTGGTGTTGTGGTAAGCACGTCCGCCTTGCACTCAGAAGGTCTCCGGTTCAATCCTTAACCAGAACATTAAAATTTTCGGCAGTGGATAACCCGCTCAGTGTAATGCTAACCAGAACATCAAAATTTTCGGCAGTGGATAGCCCGCTCAGTGAAATGCTTACAATTCCTGAGTATATCCACATAGGCATACCGACATACTGTTCATATTCGGCGATAAGAAGTAGGTATTTCATGCATTGATATGAGAGAAGTTTCCCTTGTCCCTTCGGGGATGTTGTGGGAACGTATGTATAAATCACTCCACCAGAAATTTTGATTTTATACATTCCCCATAGAACAATCCCTTTAGATTTTCGGCATTTGAAAAGTTTAGCGTCATTATCAAACCGGTGTTTGATGCCATATGTGAGCTGTTTTAAAGAGTTTTGCTACGAGACCCAAGATATTTCCCTTCTTTTCTTGGTATTAAAATCTCCTAGTTTAATCCCTATGTCAAAAGTCATAGTATTAGTTTAAACGCAATTTTTTTGCTCTTTTATATAAGTTTTCACTCGGTTGAATGTATATAGGTGTATGTAGTGGTGGGATATATGACAATCTCCATGTTCTCATTTTCCTATTTTCGTTTGTTGACAGGTATAGCTCATGAATTTGATTTGGTAGGTCATGTCACCCACGGTTTCAATGATTGCTTTCCTATAATTTCAATTTGAAGTATTTTGCTGCCAGCCGTGTTTATGTTATATCTTATACATGATTTTATTTAATATACCGGATATTATTTTTTATATAATATTCAACTATTTCCGTCTTAGTAAATTGAGTTTCAACGGCAGAGGAATTTCCACTTATTTCCTGAAGAAATACAGAATATAATCGTTTGTCGTGTTCATAAGAGTGTGTGACGGTGTACATACACATATGAACATTTGTAGAACACATCCCAGCAAAACAATCGTACCGACATCGTAACGAAATCGGAAGAAAATTCGGACGATACGTCCGATGTCGGATCCGAAATCGTAACGATATCTTAACGAAAGTTGTGTGAAGTGGTTGACTTAATTTCGGAAAAAAATATCGGATCGTAATCGGATAGAATTTGGTCAGAATTCGGAATAAAATCGGAAGAAAATCCTTGGGAAATTCGAAAGCCGAATTTTTTCTTCCGAATTTTCGTACAGATTTCTAAACTATTTCGGAATAATGTCGTATGAAAATCGGAGTTACCTCCGAATCTTTGTAAAGATTTCTGAACGATTTTGGAATAATGTTGTATGAATATCGAAGTAGAAACATTCTCTGACGCCTCTTTTTGATTAGATGGTTTTATTTAGCTCACCCCGTTTGTTTTATTTATTATTTATTCTTGGGTCAAATTTAGTAATTCAAATTTCAACCTCTTCCTGTCAACCGATTAATCTGAAATTTTGTATACACTTTGGATTTTGGTGACAATACAATTATTTTTATTCATTATCATTATAAATTCAAGATGGCCGCCGCTACAAAATGGCGGATAACGTAGGTTTTATCAATCCCATCAATATGGGTATCAAATGAAAGGGCTCAACAAGCAGAATACAATATACTATAAAAAAATTGAAATCCAATATGGCGGCCGCTACAAAATGGCGGATAACGTAGGTTTTATCAATCCCATCAATATGGGTATCAAATGAAAGTGCTCAACCAGTAGAATACAATGTACTTTATAAAATTAAAATCCAAGATGGCGGCCTCTACAAAATGGCGGATAACTTAGGTTTGATCAATCCCATCAACATGGGTATCAAATGAAAGGTCTCAACAAGTAGAATACAATTTACTATGCAAAATTGAAATCTAAGATGGCCGCCGCTACCAAATGGCTGATAATAATTTTTTATCAATCCCACCAATATGGGTATCAAATAAAAGGGCTTGACAAGAAGAATACAGTGCACTATACAACCTCAATATTTAAGATGGGCGCAGCCACTAAATGGCGTATAATTAAGATTTAAATTGAGAAATTGAATCTGTAATTTAGGTATCTGATTAATCCAGCCTGAATCCACCACCCAAGTCAAGATTTTTTATCGTGTTGAGGACTGTGTGGCGTTAGGGTGGCTAAAAATGATACGTCGTTAGCGGTACACCACCCAAGTTGAGGTGAAAGGTTAAAACGCGCCGAGAACTGTATGGCATTAGGGTGGATAAAAATGATATGTCGTTAGCGTTTTCCCCTCAGGCGCATCTTGTTGTACATAGCCTTGCCCCTTTATTGGACCTCTGGGGGGTCGACCGTTTAAATGTCCATTACTCGTGGGAGCAAAATGGTAAAAAAAATATAAAAAATACAAACACAAATAAAACAGAAACTGCAACACAACGTAAACGAAGACTTCAAAAAGCGAAAGAAAAGTATAAAGCAAAACGAGCTAAAGAAAGTGAAGGTGATACAAATAGTCGATTACAGAAACGACGGGAACAATTAGCGTCAAAAACAACTGAGCAATATGAGGCCAGGTTAAAAAAGCAACGTCAGCGATATACACAAATGACGGCGTCAGAAACGCCTGAAGAATATGAAGCCAGGTTAACAAAGCAACGTGAGTGATACACACAGATGATAGCGTCAGAAACGCCTGAAGAATATGAAGCCAGGTTAACAAAACAACGGGAGCGATACACACAGATGTGTGTTGCCTTTAATACTATCATGGGCTTCTACAATACATAAAATGCAGGGCAGCACTGTGGATCACGCAGTCGTATACTTAGGTGCGAAACTGTTTGAAGAAGGTCAAGCCTACGTGGCTCTTAGTAGAGTAAGATCTTTGCAGGGACTACGTATAGAGGAGTTGGACTGCAATAAACTAACGGGCAAGAAAACTTGCAATAATGAAGCACTAAATGAATTAAACAGAATGCGAAATAAAAACTAAAAACTAGAAAATAAAAATAGGTAAAAAAACTTTTTAAGTTAAACGGTTTTATGTTAAAAATACATTGCAATGTTTAAGATAAGTGTACCAAAAACCAAAAAATAATAAAATAGATATTATAAACATATGCATAGACTAGACTAAAATAAAACCGTGGGGCACGTCAATTGTCTACAAATTATCGATTTAATGTGCGATAGAAGAATCGTTTAATTCGTCATTAGGCAGTTGGCCCGCAGACGGTGAGGAAATTACCTACTATTTTCTTGCTCATGGAAATTTCAATAGTTATACACTCCATGTAAATAAAAGAGATGTTTCAACTAGTTTATCGTTGGACATTCACACTGCTGGCTGGCGAGGAATCGTTTCACTGCTCGTAGTTTGTCTTTAATCGACAAAGTACTACTCGCTCACCACTATGAAAACCTAAAACTCGCTTATAATCGATGTTGCTAGCTTGTTTCCACATTCTAGCCCTACTTATCACACGTCCATCGTTGTCGGTTGAACAACTGCCTAATTATAGTGTAACATTACAAAACAAACATTTTTAATTTAATCTGGTCTATGCATATGTTTACAATTCCCACTATTTTATTATTTTTTGGTTTTTGGTACACTTATCTTAAACATTGCAATGTATTTTTAACAAAAACCGTTTAACTTAAAAAGTTTTTTTACCTATTTTTATTATTAATTGATGTTTGTTGCGTTTTTATTTGAAGATTGTAATTTCAAACGTTTCACACAAAAAAAAACTAATTTTTTTTTTTAAATTATTTATGATTATTGTGATTTCAGACCTTCTGATTAGTTATCCCAACAAAATAAATTGGAAGTAGTGCAATGTGGACTAGTTCTTTCGCGGCATGTTTTGATGCGTTCCTCACATTCTAACAGCATTTGGATGCAATCCAAAGAATCACATCCATTTGTCACATTTTAACAACATCCGCATGCAGTTCAACGGATTCGTGAAAAGGCAACTCCAATTCCTCACAATTTAACAGCATCCGGATGCTGTCCAAACGGAGTCGTAAAAATGCACTCCGTTCGCTACATTTTATTAGCAGTTGTTAGAGATCCCTACAAGTACATAAATCAGTTTGTACATTTCTAGAGGCCGCGGCATAAAATTGCCAAAAAAAATTAACATTTTCAAAATTTTGTTATAAAACAAAATTATTGCGAACATTTTTGCGGTAACTCACGATAAGAAAATTTCTCAATGGAGTGCTCTTGGAGTACATGTCGAAATCTTAGCTGGTAATAGCAAGACAATATCAAACCCATTTGGCAGATGAAGCAAAAACAGTTCAGCTTGGATTAAATGGATAGAGAAGGAAACACGCATGGTTGTGATTGAATTCCATGGAGAATTTTCATAATTTTTGTTTATGTAATAAATCTCTTAATATTTTTGTTTTACACAAATAATAAATGCATTTTATTTGTTCTGGGATATTTTGCAATGGCTTGCACACATTCCGCAGAATGCCTGTATCAAAACACGTTCCTTGGACTGCATCCTATTCTACCCCTAAGGGTTAGTTAAAATGCAATGCAAAAGGGATAGCTAAAAGGCAGTACCAAAGGGTCAGTTAAAATGCAGTGCCAAAGGGTTAGTTAAAATGTAGTGCAATGAAGTGCCTCTTTCTGGGTTCACGCTCTTGTAAAAAGAATGGTTGAAAACGGTTAATTTGATGCACTTCCAAATCACTTGTACATATGATTTAACTGCCTCTTTGGAGTCAAACTTTTTGCTGGGTATAGTAATTACTTGGCCGACTTATTCAATACAATATTGAATGTACAAATAAACAAGCAAGAACTCTGTATTGAAGTGAATAGGAATAATTAGTATCCACTTACTTCTTGCAGGAACAGAATATCGTAACACCCATGGGATACTAAATACCAAATTTCAGTCATTTCGGTGGGTTATTGAGGTCACAATCTTCTATTTAAGAAAAGACCTATAACGACCATTTTGAGGTGGAAAGTTGTATGCACCCAACGAGGCCTGAATACCAAATTTCAGCTATTACGATGGGATATTGAGGCCACAACGTTCAAAATACCGAAGATTGGGAGGCACCGCTCTATGTGGTGAAAAAATACCAAATTTCAGCCACTTCGGTGGCTCCCGAAAATCGGGAGGTACCGTTCTATGTGGGCTATATCAAAACGAGAATCGATATATCCCATCGTCAATACCAAACATCCTGGGAATAATAGAAACTTCTATATCAAAACTGAATCTTAAATATTGAGAGCTGTATCTTGAGTTCAACAGACAGACGAACTCCAACAACTTTGTTAGGAAAGTGTTATAATTATTTAAATACACTACAATAACAGGAGTTCAAATGTAACTTTTTAATGATAAATTTGTTTATACGGTATTTCACAGTAATATTTGCTCTTAAAATATTCATTGGTGTTGCTTGGCTTGTTGTTTTTTTTTAACCTTATCAATTTTCAATAAAAATTATTTGCATTTGCGTTTTATGTTCTTTTCATCTTTTTTTTTTTTGCAACAAATAATATATACGATATTAAATTTTTTTCTTGGCTTTATCGTTCTTTTACATTGAAGTTTAGTATGAAGGTAAACACTTTGCTACTCGAAGAAAAAAGTTGTTTTCCATAGAAATTTTCAACTGAACCACAAGAAATTCAATAGCAGTTAGACTTTCATGCTTCCACGGAAACATCTGTTTATGAGCACAAATAATGAAGATAAAATTTCCACAATTTCTTTAAAAAGTCTTACTTTTGGAAACAATTTATAATAATAATATAATATAACAACATTCTACATCACTACATAAGTATTACATTTTCTCGTTTAAAAATCAATTGTAGTAAAAAAGTCAAAACATAAAATTTATAGTTCAGAAATATAGATAACAATTGCTTGTTTAACTGGTTCATGGACCTTTACAGACAATAGTTTTCTAAGCCAAACCTGAATTTTATATGTTATTATGGGTTAAAAGTAGCGTTATAGAAAATTAAACAATTTTCTTCAAATAAATTTGTACATACTTCTGAATGAGGTTTAGGAAAAGTTAATATTTAATTGAAAATTTAAAATCGGGGGTATCGTTCTTGGGGGCTATATAAAGACGTGGTCCTAATACCGACAAATTTGTGGCTCTGTACGCTTAACGAAGACAAAACATCAACTTTCAAAAAATCTTTAATCTTCAAGACGAACGCTAAATACCAAATTTCATTTATTCCGGTTGAATAATGTGGCTAAAACCTTCAAACTACCGAAAATCGGGAGGTATCGGTCTATGGAAGCTATATGAAGACATTCCAGGTGGAAAGTTTTATACACCCAACGAAGACTAAATACCAAATTTCAACCATTTCGGTGGGATTTTGAAGCCAAAACCTTCAAAATACCGAAAATCGGGAGGTCAAGACGAAGGCTAAATAACAAATTTCAGTAATTCCGGTTGAATAATTGGGCTTACACTTTCAAACTACCGAAATTTGGGAGGTACCGTCCTATGTGGGCTATATGAAGACATTCCAGGTGGAAAGTTGTATACACCCAACGAAGACTTAATACCAAATTTCAGCCATTTCGGCGGGATTTTGAAGCCAAAACCTTCAAAATACCGAAAATTGGAAGGTACCGGTCTGTGGGAACTATATGAAGACGTGAACCTCTACCGACAAATATAAGGGGGAAGTTGTATACCCTCAACGAAGTCTAAATACTAAATTTCAACCAGACCATCAAAGCACAACCTTCAAATTTTCGACATGACATGAACCTATACCGTCAAATGTTAGATGGAATATTTTATACCCCCAACGAAAACAAATGGAGGGTAAAATTAAATTTGTCATTCCATTTGTAACACATCGAAATATTCATCGGAGATCGTATAAAGTATATATATTTTTGATCAGGGTAAATTTCTAAGTCGATACAACCATGTCCGTCTGTCAGTCCGTCCGTTGAAATCAAGATACAGCTTGCAATTGTTAAGATAGAGCTTTGTAGTATGGTATACTTACTTACTTAGCTGGCCCATTACAGAACATTTGTTCTATAGGCCGAACTAAGAAGAGATCTCCATTCCTCTCTATTTGTTGCTTCGCACTCTGGAATACCGCGCCTTTTCATCTCATCATCCACTTGTTTGCGCCATCTATTCCTTGACCTGCCAATTCTGCGTGCACCGTCAAGCGGTCCGTATTTATACGCCCTTGTAGCGGGTTCATCATCGCTCATTCTTGTTATATGGCCTAGCCAACGCAATCGCTGCATCTCGATACGTTTAACAATATTGATGTCGTTGTATAGCAGATACAGCTCGTGGTTCATGAGACGTCGATATTCACCGTCAACGCAGATTGGTCCGTAGATCTTTCGAAGAATTTTTCTCTCAAACACACCAAGCACTGCCATGTCTGCTTGCGCAAGTACCCAGGCTTCGGAGCCATACATCAGCACGGGTAGTATCAGTGTTTTGTAAAGCGTTATTTTTGTTTGACGAGATGTGGCTTTGTTTTTAAACCGCTTACTTAAACCGAAGTAGCATCTGTTGGCCAATACAATTCTTCTTTTTATTTCACAACTGATGTCGTTTGTTGTGTTTACGGAGGTGCCGAGGTAGACGAAGTCTTTTACTACCTCAATATTATAGGAACCATCTTCCACAGTCGGTCCGAGCTCAATGGACGCATTGCGCGTCGACACCATCAACTTGGTCTTCTCACCGTTTACCGCCAGACCCACTTTAGCAGATTCTCCCTCGACCTTTATAAAGGTATCAGTTACTTCTTTTACTGATCGGCCCATGATGTCTATATCATCAGCATAAGCAAGTAACATGTGACTATTGGTGTAGACTGTGCCACTTCTTTTGACGTTTGCCTCTCGTATAACCTTTTCTAGCACGATGTTGAAGAGGTCACACGAAAGGCTGTCTCCTTGTCTGAAACCTCCTTTGGTACCAAACTCTTCGGAGAGGTTCTTTCCTATTTTAACTGAGGACCTCGTGTCATCTCCCTTCTTGTGGACGGGGCACAGGATACTCAGGTTCCAATCGTCGGGTACTCGTTCTTCCTGCCAGATGGTGCTAACTAGCTGATGAATACACCTTATCAGCCTGTCGCTTCCGGTTTTGAACTGCTCGGCTGGTAAGCCATCGGCCCCTGCTGCATTATTATTCTTCAGCCGATTTATTGCTGTCTTTACCTCATCTTGGCTGGGCGGTATACATTCAATACCATCTTCTGGGATTGGGACTGTGGTATCTTCGTTGTCTTCGCTGCTATTGGATACCAACAGATTTGAAAAATGTTCTTTCCATATCCTGAGTACACTATCTGTATCAGTTACCAAATTACCTTGCTGGTCTTTACAGGAGGATGTGCCTGTACCAAAGCCATCAGTTTGATGCTTGACTCTTTGGTAGAATTTTCGGATTTCATTTTGTCTCCTGTACATCTCGATTTGTTCACACTCCCACTTTTCCATCTCTCTCTTTTTCCTGCGGAAACGACATTTCTCCTCTCTCCTTTTCTCCCGATACCTCTCTCGTGCGCTACGCGTTGCAACTGATTGTAAACTAGCCCTATATGCCGCATTTTTCTCTTCGGTAGCAGCACGACACTCCTGGTCATACCATGGATTCCTTGGTGGAGGTCTCTGGTATCCAAGTACTAATTTTGCGGCTGTTTGCATGGAGTGGGCAATGTTTTGCCAATGTCCTGGTATGTTATCGGGACGAGGAGTGCTTTGATTAAGCAGTTGGGCCAGTTGAGTGGAATATGCTGTGGCTATCTGTTGTGATTGCAGCTTACCGATGTCCAACTTCCGTGTTGTGTCTGTTCGCACTTTGCTTGCTACGTTTAAGCGGGTGCGTACCTTTGCTGCAACAAGGTAGTGGTCCGAATCAATGTTTGCGCCTCGGAACGATCGTACATCCAACACGCTCGATGTATGTCTTCCATCTATCACAACATGATCAATTTGGTTTCTTGTTTTCTGATCTGGAGACAGCCAGGTGCCCTTATGAATATCGAGATGATTAAATCTGGTACTGCTAACTACCATGTTTTTTGCAGCTACAAAGTCTATCAGCCTCATACCATTGTCAGATGTTTCACTGTGGAGACTGAATTTCCCGACTGTTGGGCCAAAGATATTCTCCTTTTCAATTTTGGCATTAAAATCGCCTAGAATGATTTTAATGTCATGGGCAGGGCAACGGTCATACGTTTCTTCTAAGCGCTCGTAAAATATATTTTTGTTCTGTTCGTCCTTTTCTTCAGTGGGATGTGATTCAACTTCAGAGGGGTTTGATTTTCTTTTCTTTCGTTTTTTCATAGTAGGCTGTTTTTTCTAGGGGAGGGTTACTAACCCGATGCCCAAACCCAAGTTTTTAACGTTCTTATGGGTGAACGCGCGGCACATGTTAAAGGCAGTTCCCCAGGTGACACCACGGGGAGGTCAGTGTCCACTTGGGATGAAAGAGGGACCAAGATAAATCCTGGGCTTTGCCATATTAAAACCGGTCAGGACCGTTGCTTGGTATCTTCCATCCCCTACGTCACCCACTAGTAGTATGGTATAGAAGTTTCTATTACTCCTAGGATGTTTAGTATTGCAAATGGGCTATGTCGGTCCACGTTTTAATATAGTTCCCATATAACGGTACCACCCGATTTTCGGTATTTTTAAGATTGTAGCTTCATTGTCACAACGAAATGACTGAAATTTGGTACTTAGTCTTAGTCTTTCCCTATACTTTTGTCGGTATAGGTCCACGCCTTCATATAGCCCCCATAGAACGGTACCTCCCGATTTTCGGTATTTTGAAGGTTGTGGCCTCAATATTCCTCCGAAATGGCTAAAGTTTGGTATTTAGTACTCGCTGATACTCATAGAACGGTACCTCCCGATTTTCGGTATTTTGAAAATTGTGGCCTCAATATTCCTCTGAAATGGCTAAAGTTTGGTATTTAGTCTTTGCTGGGGGTATAAAACTTTCCCCCTAATTTTTTCGGTATAGGTCCACGCCTTCATGTAGCCCCCATAGAACAGTACCTCCCGATTTTCTGTATTTTGCAGGTTGTTGTATCAATATTCCTCCGAAATGGCTAAAATGCCGTTCTTACTTGTTTTTTCAAAACATTTCCCATGAACTTTCCACATTTATACCCGCCACCATAACACATCGAAATATTCATCGGAGACCCTATAAAGCGATTTAAACATGTCCGTCTGTCAGTAATATTTAAAATAGATCTTTAAAATATGGTACATAAGTTTCTATTACTACTAAGATGTTTGGTTTTGAAAATGGGTTATATCGAACTTTTGTCTTCTTTGGGGCTACAACACTTCCCAGAAATTTGTCAGAACAGGTCCACGTTTTGATTTAGCATCCATAAAACGGTATCGCCTGGTATTCGCTATATGCAGGTTTGTAGTCGCATTATCACACCAAAATTGTTAATTTTTTTCTGTCTTCTTTGGATGCCACAAAACTTTTATCCATAAATTTGTCAATACATATCCATGTTTGATATATACCCAAAAGAACGTTACCGCCCGATTTTCGGTAAATGGCAAAAATTTTAATTTGATTTTCTTTGGGGTAACAACAATTTTTAACGGCTATTTGTCAGTACAGGTTCTCAATTTTTAGTCTGTTCCAGAACTGCAAGATTCTACTAATTTTTACTATTTTTTCCGATAAAATAAAGGAAAAAATGTTATCGTAGTTAAAAATAGTAGATTCTTGCAGGTTCTGGAACAGAGCAAGATGATCTGTTTCTATAAAAATGTGAAATGAAAACTTTTATAAAGGAAAAAACTGACAATGAAAAAATATATAAAGGAAATATTTTTCATTTCAAATTTTCAGAGAACAAGGTTGGTATTTTCAGGGCCGAAAATTGAAATTTATTTTTTTTGAGGGAACACAAAACTTTTCCTCAGAAATTTGTCAGTGCAGGTCCACTTGGGTGCAATGGTTTGCACATCCGCCTTGCACTCTGAAGGTCGTGGGTTCGATTCCCCGGCAACATCTATAATTTTCGACGGTGGCAAAATACCCCACAGTAATGTTAGAGACATTTCCTGAGTATTTCATCCATGTAAAACATCTCTACAAGTGGTGTCTTAAGACACGCCGCACTGTGGTTCAGAAATGGATTTTCCTGGCCAAAAACCAAAATTTTGTTTTGTCAAGGTACTTAATTTTTATATAGGATTCGATAGTAAACATATTGAAACTAAGGAACCAAAAAAAATATATCAAAATATTTGAAGGTGTGGGCGTGGGGTGCACATAAAGACAAACATTTTTCCCGTTTTTTGGAGAAAGGAATAGCTATTACGCGGAAAATGTAACAGGTATTTTGTTCATTGTTTTTTTAGGTAGGTAGGAGTGTGTCCTTTAAAAATATTTTTAATAAATTATCGTAGCGTTTACACAACATGAGCTATTTTATTTTTCCTTAGATAGTAAATTTTATGAAATTCCAAATATAGTGGACTAGAACTTTTGTGGAACAACATGGAACAATGTTCTATTTTTACAGAAAAATGCCCGAAAGTCTCCTCTTTCAGCTCATATATACTTTTGTTCCCGAAATTTTAACTTTGACCTTGAATTTCTCTGCAACTTCCAGACCTAATATGACCGTTCATCTGAAAGCTAATTATGTTATCTGTCTAACAGAAAAAGAATTATGAAAATATCTCTATCCGTTCAAAAGTTACAGAATTTTGACCAGAAAAAAAACGATTCTGAACCACTGTGCGGCGGACGTGCTCAACACTGCACGACGGTGGCTTCCTACAAATTTATTTTCCGCGGTTGGAAGCTTCTACCCAGGTAAGATACCAACCACATGGTCGTGATCACTCTCCTAGGACCTTTTACTCTTGCTTTCTTTTTAATTTTCCAGTAAAATAATTTCATATCGTTGACATCTCTCGGAAGTAAGAAAAGTCCATTAAACACAATATTCATTTTAAACATTATAGGCAGTAATTAAATTCAATCACCATTCAAACCATTAACCAAAGCATTAATTATTATTAAGATTATTATTATTATTATTGTAATGCGCATAATATCAAAAGCTCTTTCTCCAGTAATTAACAACTGGTTTAAGTTTTTAATTATACTTTTATTTCGGTTTTTTTTGTGATGGCTTTAAAGTTTATAATATTTCAACATTGCAACAAGGGAAATAAGAAGAAGTAGTCGAAAATAAATACAACATTTTCGGCGAATTCGTAATTCCATGGAGGCATATACAGTCTTCCTTACTGCCTAACATAAACTCCCTGATGTTATTTGCGTTGTCATGACCAAAGTTATCCTCAGCAACAACTTGTAGATTGTGTATAAGTTTTCTGTGTTTCCTGTGTTACTATGTATGTATGTGTGTGTGTGGAAGAGTGCGTTCAGAAGACCATAAATTCGTCTCCCTGTCAGATTTTTCTTTTTGTTTTGGTTGTTTGGTTGCTGCCTCCAGTTGTTTGATTTCGTGTACTGACATAAAATGGAAACAACTACCGTAATATTCTGCGAAAGTTGAATTTCATATTCATTTTTGATGCAATTGTGCCAGAGGTAAATTGAAAAACGAGCAACGAACCACGTGCCATTTAATATGGCACAAAATATTGCAACATTATTTACCAAATCACTTTGTTTCTCTTCATTCCACTCCGTTTAAAGAAAATTGACATTTAAATTTTTGAAAATTAAATATATTGTTAATTTTATGTTCTAGTACATACGTATGTATGTATGTACGCGTTCAGGGGAATTTGGGGCCATCACGTCGTAGTGGAAGAATTTTCTTTGGAATTACTGCTATTGTCTATGGAATTTTTAATTCCTTTACATAAAAAACAAAAAAAAAACAAGGACAAAATGAAAAATAAACTTTATTCCCCACCATAAACCGGCTAAAAGGAATCACAACAATCTCTCCCTCTTATTCTCTTCTTTTGTTAGTTTCTGTTGCGCTCTACAGGATTTTTGGTAACTGATGGGGAATGCTGGCATGTACATATGTGTGAGTGGTTTTAATTTAATTTATATGGACTTTAGAAAGACTTAAACAAGTTTCAAATTGTTGTTGGTTGGTTGTGTTTGGACATCACTTAGGGAGAATAAAAAAATAACTTTGTCCAACATATGGAGCAGAGCAGTCTAAGGGATTAAATTAATTTAGTAGTTTTCAAATGAAGAACTTTGTCAGAATTTCAAATTACAAAGTGAGTGTGGGGTTTTAATGGTACAAAGTGCAGACACTTTTGTTTGTTGTTGCATATATGTACCATTATTTTATTAGGGCCATTAGTTTTTTGTGGCCAATTTTTTTTATTTTATAACTTTGTTTGAAAATTAAAATATTTAGATATCTTTTCCGTTATAAAGATGGAAGTTCGTTATGAAAAATATTACTCTCTGTAATAGTAGTAATGATGAAGTTTAAACCATTGGGGTAACACTCCAGACTTAAAAAACTATCAAAGAAATTTCTTAATAACGTGGTCGGACTATTTAGAGCATCACCCAAGCAAAAATGTGTTGCAAATAGAAAATTGTAAAATGTGAAATTTTGAGAGATGGTTCCTGTTAAGTTGAATGTGTGCATATACCAAAATATGAACCTATATATAACCGAAATAATGGTTTTAGACCCCAAGTACGTTTGGACGAAATGTGTTTCAGACAATTCGGTGTTGATTTAGCCATGTCCGTCAGTCTGTCTGGCTGGAGCGCACGATAACTCTCAAATCGGTCCACTGCTTCGGGTACCTCCTACACAAAATTTCGGAAAAGTTCAGCGTAGGACCTGCTCTCGAATAGATTTGATTTTTGTTGTAGCAACTTGTATTCACTGCCCCCATACGACGCTATAAGTTTCATCAGGGGCAAGTCCAAACTTCCTGAGAAAATAGCCTGAAAGGTACAAAAAACCCTATGTCACCGTGTGTAGTGGTTGGAGCTCAAGATAACTCTCGATCGAATCTGCCGATTCGGTCCAAAAGGTGACCTTCGTTATATTTTGTGTAAACTTAGTTTATGTTCGAAGATACTCCATATCGGTCCACCCCTTCAGGTACCTCCCCCACAAAAGCTCAAAAAGGTCGGAAAAATTGTGCGAACTGTTGATGGGAGCGAGCGATCTACCAGATATAGATCAGGTTCGAATATGGACTATATTTGTCCACTCCTTCGGGTACCTCCCACACAAAATTTTGGTAAATTTACTTTAAGACCTGCTCTCCTGGGTATTATAATATTTCTTCGAATATTAGATGAAATTCGAAGGTGGTGCCTATAAGGTCCAACAGTTCGAAAATATTCGCTAAATTGCTACGCACGATTTCCCATAGACGTAGCAACCAATTTGGTCCAAACTTTGGATCTCTTAATATTGTCGAAACTTAGTTCATGTTCAAATTTGGGGCCCAATCTGTCCAATCCTTATGATACCATCCACATAAATGTTCAACATTTTTGTATGGTTAAGGGTCTGTTCGAGGATTCTTTGGACATTTTTACCGAAGGTTTTCCTAGTGGCCCTGTTTACAGCGATATTATGTTTTTCGTAGGCTAGTGTGATAAAACAAGTAAAAAAGTATCAGTCAGCTTTGCTGACAGAGATATACCCTCAGCCTGTGTATATTGAAACAATTTTTTTTCCCAAAAAACGTATGTTTTAGGGGGTTTTAAAAATTTTGGATGTATGAACCGACAAAAATTTTGATTATGATTAAATATCAAAAGTTTTGCGTAGGAGATACTTAAAGGAATGGATCGACATTGACCATTATGGAAGTGGATCTCCAGCCACTACATATGGTGCCATAGGGGGTTTTTACATCCTTCGGGCTGTTTGCTCAAGAAGTATGGACTTGCCCCTGAAAAAAAAATTTTACCATCGTAATTGAGGCATCGAATGCAAGTTGCTTCAACAAAAATCAATGTGATTCGATTGCAGGTCGTAAAGTGAACTTATCCGAAATTTTGTGTGGGAGGTACCGGATGGAGTGGACAAATATAGTCCATATTTGAACCTGATCTATATCTGGTAGATATATTAGGATGTGTAAAGTATGCACCAATTCGGCCACTCCCTTCAAGAGTTACCCTACGAACAATTTTTCCGAACATTTTTGAACTTTTGTGGGGGAGGTACTGAAGGAGTGGACCGATATGGCTTATCGTCGAACTTAAACTATGTTTGGACAAGATATTACTAACGCCAAATTCGAGAATTATCTTGCGCTCCAACCACCTCACACGGTGTCCTAGGGGTTTTTTGCAACTTTGGGGTTATTAAGGAAGGAAGTGTGGACTTGCCCCTGATGAAACTTACACCGTCGTAAAGGGGGCAGTGAATACAAGTTGCTAAAACAAAAATCAAAGCGATTCACGAGCGGGTCCTAAACTGAACTTATCCCAAATTTTGTGTGGGAGGTACCCGAAGGAGTGGACCGATTTAGTCCATATTGGAAACTCAACTAAGTCTGGTAGACATTTCACGCTATGCAAAGTACGGACCACATGGGTTACTCCCTTCAAGAGTTATCGTATGTACAACTTTTCCGAACATTTTCGAACATTTGTGGGGGAGGTACCGGAAAGAGTGGACCGATATAACCCATCTTCGAACTTAAACTAAGTTTGGACAAAATATTACCAAACCCAAGTTTTGGATCGAATCGATTGATCCGTTCGAGAGTTATCGTGCGCTCCAGCCAGCCAGACAGACAGACGGATGGACATTGCTCAATCGACTCCAAATTGTCTGAAACACATTTCCTCCAAACATACTTGGGGTCTAAAACCATTATTTCGATGAGGCACATTTTGCCCGTATGAAAGTGTATATACCCTCGTTAGCATAAATGCTGAGGGTATAAAAAATCCATATCTATCGTTATCCCCGCAAATTTTTGAGCTTTAATCCTATCCATACTTTTGTCGGTTCATACGCCCAACGCCCGTGAATAATTTTTTGGAAAATAGTATTTCAATCCACACAGACTGAGGGTATATCTCTGTCGGCAAAGCCGACTGATACTTTTTTACTTGTTATACCCTACACTAGCATGTGGGGAGTTGGTTTTGGCCAAAAAGGTTGTACCAAAATGAATATCTCGACGAGCTGAGTCGATCTGGCTATATATGCGCTACAGGTCGCATTTTTGATCGGGTGATGGGGGGAGGGGAAGAAGACTATTGATTTTGGTGATGGTCGGATAATAATTAGGAGTCGGAATGGGAATGAGAGAACATTCGACGTTTTATTCAAATGCGAATATCTCTGCTTCTAGTAGGCGTATTCCAAAAGGAATGGAAGAAAAAATATTTCCTTTACATTTTTGAAAAGTAGGTCAGCGTAGGTGGTCAAACTCCGAGATATCGCAAAATTCGGTAATACATCCCATTTTTCCATTTTTTGTAATCACCCTACAGGTCTTAATGCTGATCGTCACGAAATTTTGTTGTTTAACAGGGCTTCCATATTGTGTTTCGTGATAATCGGATAATATTCAAGAGTCGGAAAGGGCAAAACACTTATGTGGAAAAACTTCAAAGTGTTATTCTTATGCGAATACCTCAGTTTTAGTAGTCATATCCCAAAAGGAAAGCCCTTCAACGGGTGAATAAAATATCGTCATTATTATGATGCAAAATAGGTTGACGCCCATCCCACTTTCCCATTTTTATTTGAATTGCACTGACGAGTATCTCAGCTTTGGTTGGATGTGTATCAATAATAAAGACATTCTGAGCTTTAAAATGTTCCCAATTGCGTTACCAAAATTTGGTGAAATGCTTGAGATGTTGAGAAAGACGCTGGAATATCCCAATTTCCAATTTATGGAATTTTATTTCCATGTCAGATATTTCTGCTTCTGTTTGGCATATTCCAAGCAGAGCTTGATAATGCATCTAAACCATCTGAGCTTTGAATTAATACAAAATGTTACATTTATGGTAAAATATCAGAGTTATTGCAAAAGGCGCTAAGCTCTCACAATTTTAATATTTTGAAATTTTTACTTTAATGACAAATTCCTGTGTTTCCATTTGGTGTATTAAAGACATGTAAAATGCTAATCAAGAAGACCAGCAAGTAGATGTCGACAGTAGTCAAATATAAAGTTAAATATTAATTATTTTGGTTCAGTTTATTTGGTATAAAAGCCAGATAGGTGAAAACTTTAGTATCTCCACCAAAGAAATGTTTACGGGTGAAAAGCTTATGGACAGGGGTAGTGGTGTAGGGTATCGCATAGTCGGCCCGTCCCGACTATAGCCTTTGCTCACTTGTTGGTCATATTAAAGTATATATAGCTTGTATATGTATCCTGAAGGCTGGGGTTGCTGTTGCACATTACCACGGTAGAAGGCCATGGATGTGCAAAGTGGAAAGGAACTTTTACAATCTGCAAATTAAGAGCAAATGGCGCATTGGTTACTCCAACGCCAAATCTGCCAATACCATTCACCCATCCAAGCAAGATAGGACAATGAAATCGACTGTGTCTATGGTTACCAGCTCGGTGACACCTAACTGTTCCGGGAGGATGACAAAACATCAACATATGAAAGAATGCATAACCCAACAGACACTGTAAGACGCTTGGTTATACGCTTAAAGCTGTCATCCCGGTAACGGTGTACCACCAGCTTTCCTCTGATGAATTTCCAACCCCATGTTGGCCAAGAATCCACAAGGCTATCTATAAGGAAGCTGCTCGGGTATAGTTCAAACAATCGCAAAATGACTATAGGATCACGGTGTGCCTTAATTAACTTTAAATGAGAGGGGCTTACAACTGAGAAGTTTTTGCGGATTTTTAAACTACAATGTTCACAGTTTAGAAAAATCAAAAAAAACAAAAATAATCGCCGTAGTGGTAATTTGAAGGTGAATGGAAAATGTGTTTATCGTGTATTCGATTCCCCTAAAAACTACTAGGTACATCTACGAACAGGGGTCCAAAGTCACAATGAGGGAAAGAAGATCAAAGTCTCTGTGGCCATATGTTGTTACGACTGTTATGTTCCGTTTAAATGTTTGGTATTTTGTCTTTTGCGTCTTTTCGCTATCTGCAACCTACGCACTTAACTATGCTGCCTCACAGTGCAGATAAAGTAAAACCCTAAATCGCACATGTGTAACTAAAACCGCCACTTACATTCGCGTGTATGTAAGTACCATCGAAAACATTAAGTAATCAATCAACCTACCCTATACTGTTACTAGCATAAGCTTTGTGGTCGTATACTTGTTATTCAATTAGGTGTGGTTGCTCAGCATTTGTTGCTCATATGCTAATAGTATAATCCTTTCTGAAGGATGATTAATTCTCACCGAAGGAGAATACATATAAACATGATATATTTAGAAGAAAAAAGTATGTGAAATGTATACATAAGTACACTACATGTGTTTAATAATACGCAAGGACGTCTTCACGAAATATTCGCGTTGTTAAGCAGGATACTAGGGATTAGGTAGGATTTATCAAAATGCTTATTAGTGTTCAGACAAAATGAATTTGCAACTACGAGAGAATGCAGATCAAAGAAATGACAAAAATATATTTCCCAGAGAGAAAGAGTTACTACAAAACATTAAAAATAAACAATGACACTTCCACCTATAAACATGAAAGAACAACACTAACTGTATTGAAGTAAATAATTTTCTTTTATTATTCCTTGCAAGAAAATTACAGCAAACTCGGTTCGACAATTTCACAAAAAAAAACTCTAAATTAATATTATTGGACAATATTGGTTAGACATACACCTGCATGTATGTGTGTATATTAGGCCGGGGCGACTTGTATGGAACGAAAAAAAAACATAAAGGGTGCTTCCAAGACAATAGTTAAGAGCTCTCTAGCCCATCGCAAAGGCATTGGAACGCTCCTTCAGGCGTAGTTTTTCCCGTTTTCGGAAGCTTATTGATTTTCTTATTTGGTGAAAGTAATTAATTACACTATTTGGTATCTTCTAAGCAGCCTAGAGCATGAGGAAAAGAATTTTCCCGTTTTTTGCGTTTGTTAATACTTCACTTTCATACGGGCAAAATGTGCCTCATCGAAATAATGGTTTTAGACCCCAAGTATGTTTGGACAAAATGTGTTTCAGACAATTTGGAGTAGATTTAGCAATGTCCGTCCGTCTGTCTGTCTGGCTGGTTGGTGCGCACGATAACTCTCGAAGGGATGAACCAATTTGGTCCAAAATTTGGCTTTCGCAATATTTTGTCCAAACTTAGTTTAAGTTCGAAGAAGGTTATATCGGTCCACTCCTTCCGGCACCTCTCCCACAAAAGTTCGAAAATGTTCGGAAAATTTGTGCGCACGATAACTCTTGAAGGGAGTAACCGATTTGGTCCACACGTTGCACATCGTGAAATTTCTACTAGACTTAGATGACGTTCAAATATGGACTCAATCGGTCCACGACCTGTTCCCGAATCGCTTTAATTTTTGTTGTAGCATCTTGTATTCACTACCCCCATTACGACGGTACAAGTTTCATCAGGGGCAAGTCCATACTTCCTGAGAAAATAGCCTGAAAGTTGGGAAAAACCCCTATGACACCGTGTGTAGTCGTTGGAGCGCACGATAACTCTCAAACTAAACTGCCGATTGGGTTTACACTTCGTAATATTTTGTCCAAAAAAAAGTTTAAGTTCGAAGATAAGCCATGTCGGTCCACTCCTTCAGGTACCTCCCACAAAAGTTCGAAAATGTTCGGAAAGATTGTGCGTACGATTACTCTTTATGGGAGCGACGGATTTGGTCCATACTTTACACAACCTAATATATCTACCAGATATAGATCAGGTTCGAATATGGACTATATTTGTCCATTCCTTCGGGTACCTTCCACACAAAATTTCGGATAAGTTCCCTTTAAGACCTGCTCGCGAATCACGTTGATTTTTGTTGAAGCAACTTGCATTCGCTGCCTCAATTACGACGGTAAAAGTTTTTTCAGGGGCAAGTCCATAGTTCTTGAGAATACAGCCCGAAAGGTGTAAAAAACCCTATGGAACCATATGTAGTGGCTGGAGAGCACGATAACTCTCGAACTGATCAACCAATTTGATCCAAAATTTGGCCTTCGTCATATTTTGTACAAACTTAGTTTCATTTTGAGGATGGCAAATACCGGTCCACAACTTCCGGTAAGGATGTCACTAAAATTATATGAACGATATCTCTTGAACGAAGCAACCAAATTGGATATCCCAATATTTTGTCTAAATTTTTTTCTCCTTAGGGATATTATGTTTTTCGTGGACAAGTCCATGCTTTCTGGAATACTGGTGCAAAAGTTATACGATGACCAACAGAAATGACTAGTGGGCGCGATATCTATCGAAAGAATACACTCAACGTCAGTAGAATAGAACACCTAAATTTTTGTTATTGTTAGCTAATTTATCCCGAAGCGAATGGATCTATGTTTTTAATCTTGTAGTGATTTAAAGTCGATAATGTTCCATATCAAATACAGAAAAAATTATGTTTCTAGCTCTTCGCGAAATGATTTTCTGATCATTTTTCCGATAGTTCTATGAAAAATAGGCATTTATTTTTGGTCATCAGGATTGAACAGTCATTTTATTTTCGCGAATTTTTAAGATATTAACTCCCAATTTTCTTTCAGTCGATAATGCAAGGCTTTCTAATCATTTTCACCAAAGAAAACCTATAAATAATTCCGCGAACACCGAAATTACAGCGCAATATGGTTTAAAATGACAGATAATTGAAACATCTCGGAATATCAATAGGAGTCGCGCAGTTGTGTCATATTTCTGTACAATAAGATAGAATATGACACAGACAACCTCGACGGATACAATCGAGTGCTTCGGATGCTGAAACTTATTGAAAACTTCAAAATTTCTTATAAAAACCTAGATGTTTTGTTAAATAAAATGATTTTTCCGCGAACAAGTCTGCCGTTTAAAGGTTTGGAAATATGCTCCAGATTTAGAGAAAGATAATCTGATATGGAAACAACCGAGGGAAATTTTAGTACTGTATGACTCCCAAAATAAGATCTACTTCCATAATGGACTATGTCGGTCCATTCCTTTAAGTACCTACTCCGCAATCCGTTTGAACTTTAATCCTAATCCACATTTTTGTACGTATGAAGTATTTTTTGGAATAAAGTGTTTCAAATTAAACTGGCTGAGGGTATATCTCTGTCGGCTATGCCGACTGATACTTGTTTTAACCGATTTAACCATTTTGAAAGAATAAAGGGTTCATAGAAAGTCGTTGTGAAAAAAATACGTTATGCTTGTTTAAACTTCTAAGAAACCCCGTTTTCACTACATTTGCCGTTATAAAATAAAAAAACGAAGTGACCCAAAGGAACAAACTGTATTTTCGTTGTCCATGAACCAAACACGATATAATGTTTGCATCAGAACGCTTGATTATTTTTCTCATCAACTTTTGTAGAACAGTGTCATTTATCGACATTTTCCGAAAAATTTGCACTGCATCAAGGCCAAAACAGACTTAAGATGCGTTCCAATGTTTTTGCGATGTATTGGAGGGTTCTTACTTATTTTCTCGGCTATATTTTTTGTCTTAGTGTTGGATGGAAAATTTCAATGGTTTAGCTGTTATATGCCATAATATCAAAAATAAAAAAAACCTGGAAAAAAACTTCAAGTCAAAATTGGGAGGCTCGATTTTCATAACATGATATATGGTCTAGTGGACTGTTTTGCTAAGTACAATTTCAGGTATCAGATACACAACTCGCCCATTTAGGTTTTCAAACCGCCCCGGCCTAATTATATGGATTTTTTGCCAGTAAGTTTCATATCTTCTATGGGGGGATATGAAGACGTGGGCCTATACCCACCCATTTTTCGTAAGAAGTTTTATAGCTCAATGAAGACTAAATACAAAATTACAGCCATTTCGTTGGAATATTGGAACCACAACGTTCAAAATACCGGCAATTGGGAATTATCGTTCTATAGGGACTACACTACTACTCCAACTAAGGCTAAATACTAAATTTCAGTCGAGTCGGTGGTGTATTAAGGGCACAACCTTCAAAATGTCGAATACGTTTCTATGGCTGCTATATCAAGACGGGGATTTATACCAGCGACGACCATAGAAATACAACCAAACCGAAAGCATACATGTATGTGATTGTATGAGTGAAAACATCAGGAACCAAATATTATGTTATTTGTTTGTTTTTGTTCATGTACAGTGTACGTGAGGGAGAAAAGCAAATGCAAAACCAACTCAGTGGGATCGCTATGTATACTGACTTTGCAAAGAAGAGCATCCCTGATTTATACTGATAATTCTCTTCTGGAATATTTTATACCTCCATGGAAGAAGCGAACCTATACTGATGATTACCTTATTGAATATTTGGAAATTTCAGGTGTGAAGTTTTATACCCATAGCAAAGAATAAATACTAAATTTCGGTGGGATATTGAGGGCACAGCCTTCAAAATGATAAAAATGGGAGGTAACGTTCTTTGGGGGCTATGAAGACGTGAACCAATACTGATAATTCTCCACCGAAATATTTTATAACTACCAAATTTCAGCCATTTTGCTGGGATATTGAGACCACAACATACAAAATATCGAAAATCGGGAGGTACCTTTGTATGGGCGTCGTAAGGCTGGCCTAATTCTTACAGGATCTTTTGCATTGTGTCATTGTATTTATTTGTCATGGTATTTACTATAGAAATCTTACAATTAAATTTTGTTGGCTTATTATATCCTAGTATTAATTTAAGTCGTGTGGTTAAAAGAATCTTGTGTAATTCTTTAACAATTCTAACCACTTTTGTCTTGTTTTCTCAACATTTGCCTTGCTAAATGTATTTTAAGAATTGGGTGGTGTAAAAAAATTGGTTGGTTAACCCAATCTAACACATTATTTGCCTGTTCTATTAATGAAGATTTCTACAACAATATCTCCAATACAATTACAAAATATCTCACTCACATTTCCAAAAAAAGAAGATTAGAATGGGGGAAAATGTGTTCACAAAAGAAAACTTTCTATTAACATTGCTTTCAAGTATTTAACTGACACTTGACAAGAAGAAGAGCTCTTCAAAGGGAAATATTTGCTACAATCTTCCCTCTTTTCTTTTTACGCACAATTACACTTACACAATACATATTTTACTTACAACGACGCTATTTAGTCAAGTTGTCAATAAAGTTTTTCATTCATCCATCCATCCATCCAATCCGTATAAGGAAGATACAGTAACAAGTTATGTCAATCGTTATGATAATTGGATGAATCGAACAAGATGGACATCAAAGAAATTCTTATTAGCCATATTTGGTATTGTCGTGATTCGGAATAAAATAATGCCATTAATGATTTCCGTTATAAGTTGTTGTACATTCTGTTTCGATATCAGATTTGTATTTGATTATCATTGTTTGAAGGGAATCACATTAAAGATAAGATGTTATATTTTACTAAAGTTTTGCAACGATTTTGTGGCGACAAAAATCGTCCCTCATTTTTGTGTACACAGGCACTAGCCGTACACCAGCACCGTCGTGAGTCTGGTGAATCATTGACTACGATAACCACACAATCCGGAGAACCGTCGCCATCACCACCACAGCACCGAAGCAGCTTGAGGCATATTGAACAGAAGGTCAATCTTGTAGAGATTTTTCTTTATTTCCATTTTGATAGGGCTTGCGGTTTCCAAGCAATATCGTGAAAACCTAAAAAAAAAAACTAAAATTGAACATTGACTGCGATTAAATAAAAAGCGCCGGCTTTTAATAAACTAGTAAATAAGTGTAACTCGTTGTGTTTGACAAAATATAAAGTAGAAGTCGTAGAAAAAAATTATTAACTGAGAAAACGCATTTTTGAGTTATGCCACTCTTTAAGTAAATGAGCGAAATGTAAAAAACAAATTTCATCGAAATGTTTTTTTCTTTAGAATTCCTACAAATTCCAATAATTTAAAAATCACAACTATTTACTTCACAACAAAGGGCAAAAAATTGTACAAAACTCAACTAAAATCTCTCATTACTAATAAATTCCAAATCGAAAATCGTGTATAAATTCAATACAAATTGTCGTTATAATAAACAACATGGAAAAACTGTGCGTGCGCGATGCGTGTTGTGATATCAAATACCCCCCAAATTTGTTTTAGAACACAAATATCTCTAACATACACACATCCAAAGCGATGTCTTATCGTTCCAACAATTTAGTGCTGAAAATGTCAATCACGTCTTAGCAATCTCAGCCTATTAAAGCCTTTATGATAAGTCATTCGTTTTTTCGTCTTCAATATGTGAATTTAGTAGTGCGATTAGAGGCCAAACAAATGAATGGGGCTTGGAGGAAGATTTTGAAGACAGTAAGCCACTATCAACGATAGATGGATGATTATCGATAGAGGGCTGACAAGGGAGAGATGTAGTTGGAGTATTAATGTAACTTTAAGCAATGCTATATTCATGGGAAATCATTGAAGAGATTTTCATGACTGATATAACAAGCATTCGTGTGTGTTAGTGTATCTTCGTAAAGCAAATTAAATGGAGGAGAAAGTTTATAATCGTGGATAGATGAGGTTGTATATGTATTTACGATCGAAATTTTTCAATTTATTTAACTAATAGTATGTTTACATATATCTGAAATTTGTCAATTTATTTAATTATAGTAAGTTTACATATATCCGAATTAAGTATATCCCGTGGATTAAAATTATCAAATCCATTGCGTATACGTGCAATAAATCCTCATTGTTACGTTTAACCTCATTCACACCTTGATAAATAAAGAAATGCTTAAATACAAACAAAGGCAGATCAGTGGAAACCGCATTGCATGGTGTACTAACCCATATAGAGAGAACCTTCAAAATGAAGAACCAAAAACATATTTTTGGAACTCCTACCACCGAAATTTTTTCCATTTGATCCAAAAACCTTATATATGTGAAACTTTATGGCGATCGGTTAACGTTAACCCATGCCAACCTAGCGATCTCTGCTTCCATAGTAATTTGTATGGGTCCAAAGGTGCATTTTCACGAAAATGTTCTAATGGCCGCAATTACGGCCCAATCGATGAAAAAACTTTATCAGTTCATTGTTGTGGCTAAAAAACGAATCCTAAAAAAATTTTGAAAATCGGATGGGAGTATGATGTACTGTGGGTTATTATCATTAATAATCTTTCAAGTGCCTTAACCCACGAGGAATTTGAACCGGTCTGCTATGCAGACGACGTTATAATACGTCTAAGGGGAAAGCATCTGCTTTGTAGGAGGACCGAAGTGGCACTTGAAATTGCTTACTACTGGGTCAGAGCTAGACGTCTTAGCGGAACTATGCCTATTCACGAGTAAAAAAGGGATATGGAGCTTTCAAGGAACCAGTTTTCCGAGATATGAAAATAAACATAGGAAACTTGAATGAAAATACCATATTCCGGAAAGGAACCATATATGTTGGTCAACCCCAAAAATTGGGGGGTTTAACCTGGTCTCCCAGTAAACACAATGTCGGACGTCCGACAGGTTTTTTTTAGAAAGTTTAACATTTTTAAATAAATAAATAAATCAGAAATTCATACGATAGTTCATCAGACTTCGGACTGAATTCTGTACGAAAGTCGTCCAAAACTTCCGAATTTCATAAGATTTTACTTCCGAACTCGGACCGATATCTGTCCGAACGTCGGTTAATAAATCAGAAATTCATACGATAGTTCATCGGAATTCGCTCCAAAAGTCTTCAAACACTTCCAATTTTCATCCGGATTTCGGTCAGAGCTAGAACACGTCAACCACGCCATATGACTTTCGGTCAGAGTTCGGATCGAACTCGCATACGAACTCGGATGTTTCTTCCGATTTTGGTTTGCTGGGATGATACATTGATAAGCGCATCTGCGGTATGGTGGGCAACTATGGACAAAAAAGATCTTAGCAGGGCAAAGAGGACAACACTACTGCGGTGCAAAACGGATAAGTCAATACCTCATATTGTATCCGACCGTGTAAATGAAACAAGTGAAGAGAAGTCAGTACTGCGGACAACTACCCGGAATAAAGTTTAACATTTATCCACAAACAGGTCTAAACCTGTTCTTAAGCCTAAAAGTTTGAACTCTTGTGTTGGAGGTACCGAAAGAGGTATATCGATATAGTCTATCATCGATTTTGACGTAAGCTTGGAAGAAGAAAATTAGACCCATAGATGATGGAAGTAGGTTTTTTTCAGATTTGGCATAATTATCTTATTCATTATGGTCTCACGCCGATAAAAATGACATTTTCGTAAGCCCCTGGTCACACTAGAGTAGTTTCATTGAAATAATGTCAGGAGAAAAGGCGTTCCTAGATCGAGTTCTTTGGTGAGACTTTCGACTAAAATGAGCCCGCGAGGACTCCTCGAACAGCCCTAAAACTGCACTTTAGCAAAAATTTCGAACTTTGGTGCGAGAGAAACTTCAAGATGTTTTCCAATATAACATTCCATTTGGTAGGAATGTGGAAAGTTTCGACCAAATCGGATACTTAATTCATAAATTTAGTGTTCATCATATATATGTTCCCACACATATCCCCGAAGGGACATGGGAGACTTCTTTCATATATATGAGGGTATGCCGATTCATATTAGCTCAATGATAAAGGACCTAATTTTTTATCGCCGAGTCTGAACGAATAGTCTTATGACACCACTTATAGACAAGTTTTAAAAAATTGGATTTTGTTTGGCCTGGGAATCGAACCTAGGGACACATACACAGAGCATGCAGATCATTCGCGACTCTAAGACTCACAATGCAAGAACTCAAACAAATTAGAACAAAAGAGTTTAAAAAAAGATTGTGTCATTATCTTAGGTCATAACAGCTCAACTCGAAAGAGAATTAATTCAAATATCACTATAAAATGATTTTCGCCTTAAAAAGGCAAAAATAAAACAATTTCAGCATGAGCCAGACTGGGATTCGAACCCGGGTCTTCGATAACAAAGTGACACGGTAGCCGGCGACTCAGAGCTCTAGGCCACCATCAACTTGTCAAAGCTTCCGATGACAAATATTGATTTTCAAATTTTTTGATACTGATGCATAAAGCATTAAAAAATAGCGTTGCCAGCCAAGTCGGACTATAGGAAAAGTTTGGAATTAAATAACTGACATTGATTTGTATATACAATTTTCGAATGATTTATGTATAAATGCTAGTTTCAAAGCTTAGCCTTCGTTCACCCAAAAAAATAACAGTTTCACCCCAGTGAATGATAGACTCGCCACAATTCGATTAAAATCAAAATTCTTCAACATCAGCTTTATTTGCACTCATGCTTCCACTGAAGACAAGGACGAACAGACCAAAGATATTTTTACGACCGCTTAGAAGAAACTTATGACCTTTGCCCTGCCCATGGCATTAAAATTTTTCTAGGCTATTTTAATGCCAAAATTGGAAAGGAGAATACCTTTGGCACAAAGGTAGGGAAATTCAGTCTCCACAGTGAAACATCTGACAATGGTATGAGGCTGATAGACTTTGCAGCTGCAAGAAACATGGTAGTTAGCAGTACCAGATAGAAGCATCTCGATATTCATAAGGGCACCTGGCTGTCGCCTGATTAAAGAACAAGAAATCAAATTGATCACGTTGTGATAGGTGGAAGACATGCATCAAGCGTGTTGGATGTGCGATCGTTCCGAGGTGCAAACATAGACTCGGACCACTACCTTGTTGCAGCAAAGGTACGTACCAGATTAAACGTAGCAAACAAAGTGCGAACAGACACAAACAGAAGTTGAACATCGGTAAGCTGCAATCACAACAGATAGCCACAGCATATTCCACTCAACTAGCCCAATTGCTTAATGAAAGCACTCCTTGTCCCGATAACATATTAGTACAAAGGCAACATATTGTCCACTCCATGCAAACATCCGCAAAATCTATACTTGTATACCAGAGACCTCCACCTCGTGCTGCTTCCGAAGAGAAAAATGGGGCATATATGGCTACTCTACAATCAGTAGCAACGCGTAGCGCACGAGAGAGGTATCGGGAGAAAAGGAGAGAGGAGAAACGTCTTTTCCGCAGGAAAAAGAGATAAATGGAAAGACGGGAGTTTTAAATAAAATTGAGATTTACATTAGTCACAGGAGCCAGAATGAAGTCCGAAAGTTCTACCAACGAGTGAAACATCGAACTGATGACTTTGGTACAGGCACATCCTCCTGTAGAGACCAGCAAGGTAATTTGGTAACTGATACAGACAGTGTGTTCAGGTTATGGAAATAACATTTCTCCAAACTGTTGGTATCCGATAGTAGCGAAGACGGCGAAGATACCACAGATCCAACCCCAGAAGATGGTATTGAATGTATACCGCCCAGCCAAGATGAGGTAAAGACAGCAATAAGTCGGCTGAAGAATAATAAGGCAGCAGGAGCCGATGGCTTACCAGCCGAGCTGTTCAAAACAGGAGGCGACACTCTGATAAGGTGTATTCATCAGCTAGTTAGCACCATCTGGCAGGAAGAACGAGTACCCGACGATTGGAACCTGAGCATCCTGTGCCCTGTCCACAAGAAAGGAGATAAGACTGTATGCTCTAACTATAGGGGCATAAGTCTTCTCCCTATTGCCTACAAGATTGTGTCAGGGTGAATGAAATAATTGGGCCATACCAATGCGGCTTTAGACCTGGCAAATTCACCATTGACCAGATATTACCCTGCGGCAAATCCTGGAGAAGACCCAAAAGATGCAGATCGAACTACTACCTTTTTGTCGATTATAAAGCAGCCTTCGACAGCCCGCTACGTTCAAAGGTATTCCAAGCAATGTCTGAATTTGGTATCCCCGCAAAGCTCATTCGGCTTTGTAGAATGACATTAACTGATAGTCGGTCCTAAGTTAAAATAGGAAAGAATTTTTTTTTTTTTTGCGAAGATTTTAGTACCAAAAGAGGATTCAGATAAGGAGACGGCCTCTCCTGTGACTTATTTAACATTCTGCTGGAAAAGGTTATACGAGATGCGAAGGACAATAGAAATGGAATAATATATACAAACCGCCATATGTTACTTGCTTATTTCGATGACACTGACATCATGGGTCGATCGGTAAAGGAAGTAACTGATACCTTTGCAAAAGTCGAAAGGGAATCTGCTAAAGTGGATCTGGCGGTAAACCACCAAGTTGGTAGTGTCGAAGCGCAATGCGTCCGTAGAGATCGGACCAACTGTTGAAATTGGCTCCTATAATTTTGAGGTAGTAAAAGACTTCGTCTACCGCGGCACCGCCGTAAAAACAACAAACAACATAAGTTGTGATATAAAAAGAAGAATTGTAATGGCCAAAAGATGCTACTTTGACTTAAGTAAGCAGTTTAAGAACAAAGCCACATGTCGTCAAACAAAAACAACGCTTTACAAAACACTGATAAAATTACCGTATATATAGATAGATATAGATACCGTATATATAGATAACATATAAAAGAGCAGTGAGGTGAGGTATTCACTGACTGACTGACTGACTGATTCATCACCGCCCAGACGAAACCGCTGAAGCTAGAAAGTTGAAATTTTGGGTGTAGGTTGCTGTTGGTGTGTAGGGGTGAGATAAGCTGGGTTTTTGGAAATTCGACCCAGAAGTGTACGAAAAGTACTGAAAGGTACTAAAAATGGTACCCTATGTATTAGGCTAACGGTAAGAGCTAGAATTCTGAAATTTGGAACGAGTGTAACTGATGGAGATCTAGAAAGATGTACCAAAGGGTTTTTTGGAAATTCGACCTCTAAGTGTACGAAAAGTACTAAAACTTACAAAATTTAGTACCAATTGTATATTTTGAACGGATATAGCTAGAATCATGGAATTTGGTATGGAAATCAAGGTTGGGAAGTGGAGTTGATGTAATTAAATGGTTTTGGAAAATCGTACTAATGTGTACGAAAAGTACTAAATGATACTAAATTTAGTACAAATTATATTTGAGTGAACGGATAGAGCCGGAATTCTGAAATTTGGAATTAAGATTACTGTTGAAGTGTAGGAGTTAGACATGAGGGTGATTTTGGAAATTCGTACTTATGTGTACGAAAATTAATAAATGGTACTAAATTTAGTACAATTTGGATTTGGGTGAACGGATAGAGCTGGAATCCTGAAATTTGGAATTAAGATTACTTTTAAAGTGTAGGATTGAGAAATGAGGGTGGTTTTGGAAAATCGTACTTTTGTGTACGACAATTACTAAATGGTACTAAATTTAGTACAATTTGGATTTTGGGTGAACGGATAGAGCGTGAATCCTGAAATTTGGAATTAAAATTACTGTTGAAGTGTAGGATTGAGACATGAGGGTGATTTTGGAAATTCGTACTTATGAGTACGAAAAGTACTAAATTTAGTACAATTTGGATTTGGGTGAACGGATAGAGCTGGAATACAAACATTTGGAATGAGGGTCACTGATGAAGAGTAACAATGAAAGGTTTTTGGAAATTCGAACTATAAGGGTACGAAAAGTACTAAATGGTACTAAATTTAGTACAATTTTGATTTGGGTGAACGGATTGAGCTGGAATACAGACATTTGGAATGAGGGTCACTGATGAAGAGTAACAATGAAAGGTTTTTTGGAAATTCGAACTATAAGTGCACGAAAAGTTCTAAATGGTACTAAATTTAGTACAATTTAAATTTGGGTGAACGGATTTAGCTGGAATCCTGAAATTTGTAATGAGGGTCACTGATATAGAGTAACAAAGAAAGGTTTTTAGAAATTCGAACTAAAAGTGCACGAAAAGTACTAAATGGTACTTAATTTAGTACAATTTGGATGTGGGTGAACGGATAGAGCTGGAATCCTGAAATTTGGAATGAGGATCACTGATGAAGAGTAAAAATGAAAGTTTTTGGAATTCGAACTATAAGTGTACGAAAAGTAATAAATATAGCTGGAATCCTGAAATTTGGAATAAAGGTCACTGATGGAGAGTAAAAAGAAAGGTTTTTGGAAATTCGAATTAAAAGTATAAGAAAAGTACTAAATAGTACTAAATATAGTACAATTTGGATATGGGTTAACGAATAGGGCCGGAATCCTGAAATTTGGAATGGGGGTCACTGATGAAGAGTAAGAAAGAAGTAAAGGTCGAAAAGTCCTAAATGGTAGTGAGTTTAGTATGATGGATTTGGATTTGAAGAGCTGGAATCCTGAAATTTGGAATTAAGATTGTTGTTGGAATATAGAATTGAGATATGGAGGTAGCTTTAGAAAATCGTACTAATGTGCACGAAGCACAATTTGTATTTGCGTAAACAGATTACTGTTGGAGTGCAGGATTGAGGTAGTTTTGGAAATTCGTACTTATAGAAAAGTGCTAAATGGAACTACATTGGCTATAAATTGGGTTTAGGTGAACGGATAGAGCTGAGATATGAAAGTACATTTTGGAAATTCGTGTACGAAAAGTGCTAAATGGTACAAAATTTGGTACCTTTTGGTATTTGCTATATGGTATAGAATTTTGCACAATTTGTGATTTTGTAAAGGGTAGAACTGGAATTTTGAAATTCGGTATTAGATTAGCAATTGGTGTTTGGAGTGGAGATAGGGAGGAGGTTTTGAAAATTCGTACTTATTTATACAAAAAGTACTAAATAGTACTATAATGGGTTTCAGAGGAACGGATAAAGCTGGAAAAGTGAATAGGGTTAGGATATAAGTTGAATATAAGGAAGTAATTTTTGAAACGTTTACCTATGTGTACGAAAAGTTGGGTAACATGTTGGTACTAAAACCATTTTGGCATTGTGTAAACAGTTAAGGTAATAAATTTGGTGTTGGGTGTAGGAACAAAGCTGGGATTATATAATTTGGAAATATGGTATTTGTACAAAAAATACGAAATGGAAAAATATTTGTTATGAAGATCACTCTAAAATTAGAGACAAAGTTCTGAGTTTGAAAAATTGTACTGAATATTGTTCCATTGATTTGATGTTAACGCCAAGGCGTTTCTAAATAGTGTACTGAAATTAAGTAGTCAAACGTGAAGTATCTTTTCAAAAATGTTTTGTTCTGACCGCTTTGGTATGTTAACTTCAAAACGTGATCCAATGCGACAATTTTGTTAATAAAAAAACCTAAATTGAAATGCTTCCAAAAATTTTTCCGTTATATACGGTGGACATACCCGTGCACATTAAGTAAATTTTTTTGTAAAAAAGTTTTTCTAACCTTTCATGCCACAAATTCCGAATTTCAGTTGGAAAATGTGCCGAAGATTTTCAAAATACTCAAAATCTTCAAAATATCTCTTCTAATAAACATGGATCGAATTGGAGATTTTTTAAATTAAACTTCTATATCCTCTGAGTATTCACGGTTCAAATTTAAAGATAATTGGACAATATAGAGTTGTTCTTCTTTTAAAATACACTAAGTCGAGAGGTACCGTTATATGGGGATATACGAAAACGTGGATATTCATGACCATTTTGAATGCCGAAAGTTTAACGGACCTATTCGGGTTCTGGGCGAAACCGCTAAAGCTAGAACCTTGCATTGTAAATGTGCGGGATTGTTGTTGTGAAGGGGTGAAATAAAGTTTAGTGTTTGGAAATTCGTATTGGAAGGGAATGCTGTGTTAGTGAAGGGTTAAAACCAGGAGTCAAATCTAAAATTTGCAATATGATACGTAGTTTTGGAAATTCGATATAAAAAAATATGGTAGTTGTGTAGGGATGCGATACGGCAATTTTTTTTTTTTTTTTTTTTTTTGTAAATTCTGACTACAATCGAAAAAATATTGGTAATAAAATAGGTCTTAGTACAACAGAATCTCCAGTATTCACCATTCCCGTATTAAATATTGTTTATATATATTTGTTCCTTTCCGCATACGAAGTAGCGGGCATTTGCTAGTAAAATGTATAGGAGTCAAAATGAAATTGATTTTTAGTCATTAATCGAGTGCTGACACAATTCAGCCATGTCTACAATGACATTTGGCCTAGAGCAATAAAAACCAACCATAGGCCAGTTACTTTGACCTTTCGCCAAGGTAGTATAGAAAATAAAAATAGTTTTATCTTTCATTTTTATTTATTTATTTCTTTTCATTTTACTGCAGCCAAGAAAATATTATTCTCCATTAAAGATTGTTATCGGCATACCATATGTATGTACCTAATATGGCAAAGTAAACAAAAATCTAAGCAATTTCCATTTACTGTTTGTTTTTTATTATAGCAATTTGCAAGTCATTCAAGAAATGACAGCAATAATGACATTGTTTTTCTCTCTCTTATTTGTTATTCTTACAGATTGACTAACTGGCCAATAACGTTCGCACAACCTCAGAGGCAAGGATTAAAAGAATTGCTAATTTTCTATGGCAATTGTAAAATAAAATTTATGTAAGTAAATATAAAACGCACACACAAGCTCACTTATAAAACCTTACGACTTTTTATATACACAGATCATAAAAAAATCCTCAGAATATGTAAATATTTTTGTTTGCTTTGATAATTTATTCGTTTTAATTGAGTGTCACTGACTGTGACTTGTTGTGAATTTTAAGCAGTCGGAACCAAGTGTTTTTGTCGAGAGCAGAGGACCAAAAAGTGTACTTTTGATTTATCCATTTAAATGACTCATTGAATTTATAATTTCACTTCTTGAAGCGAATTTGAGGAAGAAATGTCATCAACATTTACGGGAGTGGGTTATGTTCAATGCTGATTAGCACAGAATGTTGTGTTAACGTTAATTCTTCATTTGCATAAAATGTTGAGAATTTATTCATTAAAATATATTAGTTCTATTAAATTGCGAGCAACATAATTATTATTCAAAAATATAGACATTGTAACAGGCCGTTTGCGAAGTTTGTATGAGGACATACAATAAAACACCAAATGTTTAGGTTTTTTAAAAGAATACTTTATTCACTTTCTATGTTGCGGTTGATGCTCTGCTATCAGTTTCAACTACTTAAGGAAGCACTGAGGTTGATGTACAGAGTTTAAGTTGCTCAAGAGGAATGAACGAATTTATTGAATTTTATTCTACTTAGCTTCACTTTTGAGAAGCGACAAAGTCGTTTAGTCATGTATGATAAAATTTAGTAGTACATAGTTGCTTAAAGTAGTAGTATTTAATATATTTACAGAGGTGTATTTTTAGCTGTTAACTTTAAAAATGTAAAGATCAATCACAATGGAAATATGAAATGGTATAAAATCACAATGACAAAAATACAAAAGCTTAAAAGTGTTACTATTGAAATGTAGAGGGCGTTAAACTGTAATAATTAAAATGTTGATTGCTTCAGTCTCCCCCTCTGATGCTGAAAGCGTCCCGATGAAGCATCAGAAATAAATGATTGTGGGAACTGCTATGGCAAACTGTATCAGGAATTGGATTGTTGAATATGTTACAATAAACTGCATGTGGGATAACTGATTGTTAGATCTGCTAAGTAAACTGTATTAGGATAATTGCTTCTTGAATTTTGCTGATGTATCAGTTTGTTGAATCTGCTAAAACTGCAATGATGGTAGGAAGATTGTGTTGAACTAGTCTTGTGGGATGCTGAAACCATAGACTTTATCCACACCCTGTAGGTACTGATGATGCACTATTATCGGTTTCATGTACTTCAGAAGCATTGAAGTTGATGTGTTGTGTCCAATTTGCTTGATGATGCACTGCTATCATTTTCATGTACATAAGGAAGCATCGAGTTGATGTACAGTGTTCAAATTGCGTGATGATGCACTATTATCGGTTTCATGTAGTTCTAGAAGCATTCAAGTTAATATGTTTTGTTCAAATCGTTCTACAGGAATAACCCGTCGTCTTATATGGCCATCTGTATAGGTCTTCCGTGAAACTAGACGATTGCGAAGACTCTGTTCTTTCACAAATTACGAGCCTTTTGCTGTTGTAGTCCTCGGCTGTTGATGGTAGAAATTGGTCGTGTTACATGGCCCCACGTTGGGCGCCAATAAAGCAAACACGATTTTCGTAGATAGTTTGGTTCATGCACTCTCTGTATTGCGGATGATGCTCTGCTATCAGTTTCAACTATTTAAGGAAGCACTGATGTTGATGTACGCAGTCCATTACTCAAGAGGAATGGACTGGCATTTATGTAATTTGGCCCCACGTTGGGCGCCAGTGTAACAGGCCGTTTGCGAAGGTTGTATGAGGACATACAGTTAGTCAACTTAATTATTGCAAAACCAAAATTTTTACAAAATTTTAAATAAAACATCATTTTATTAGTATAAATAAATATCATTATTAATATTTTTGTTAAAAATACAATTCTTACACATGTTTATTAATATAATAAAATAAAAAGTAGCTAAATTTCACTAATTATTTTCTTAAAATTAGCAAAAAATAAGTACAACTCATAATTGTCAACTGTAAACTAAAGAATTGCAAAATTCACAACTTTTCAGTCTTTCACGGTATTTTTCGAAAAGTTGGTTCTAATATTTCGTATGTCCACATTTGGCATCAAAAACAGCTTGTAAACGTATCTGAATTTTATAAATAAGTTTCGGAATGTCATATTCCAATGGTATTTTTTAGCCATTCTTCTTTATTGCATTTTATTTTATTAAGTCCCCCAGGTTAGTGGGCGACCTATTCCCAACTTTTTTCTTCAGGTGTGCGTAGGAATTTTCGATGGGGTTAATATCTAGACACTGGAACGGGATGTAAATGACTTTGGTACAGTTGTATGACAACCAAGTCCTACATAAATTAGATTTATGCTTAGGGTCGTTGTCTTGGTAGTACTTATATTGCAATTTGTTTGAATTTTCAGGACCAACAGGCCCAAATTTCTTGACGCTTTTGGTTAAATCTTTTCATAAAACATCTAAATAAACGTTCTATGTCATTGTTTCTTCCAAAATCAGGATTTTACCAACGTCACTGCTTGGTATACAACCCCATACCTTAACTGACAGTTTTCCGAACTTTACGGTATGTATTCAATTTTTGTTTTCCATGGCTTTTAAGGGTTTTCCCAATACTTTTTGAGGTCCATTGTGATAGTACAACATAATTTTAGTCTCATCAGAAAATAAAACGCCATCCTGATGGCGTGAAAAGTTGTCTATAACAAGTCTGAATAGTTTCTATATATTGTGATGGGAGGGCAATGATTTTTACCTAGTCACTTGTGATGATTGCTTGATATTATGTAGCACTTTTCTGACTTTTCCCATGTGACACACTTACTCCAAAGTCATTTTTAATTAGAAAAAGCTATTTTCTGGTACTGCTTTGGGCTATTTCGTTAATTTCTTTATACATTATACAGTCAATTCGTGTGGTTACTATTTTAGACCTGCCATGTAACGCCCTCAGTTTGAGCCGGGCTTCTTTCTCGGTGCGGTATATGATGTTGTATACACTTCTCAGCTTACGAGAGGTGGTCTTAGGGATTTCTCTTTCGGATTAACCATTATTATAATTGGACTAGACCAAATGTAGCATATTTTCTGAAACCGTTTAACTGACTTTCTCTTTTTCCGAATATACCGTCTATGTTACACACACAAAAATTAATTTATGATCAAAAATTATGGATCTATGTCCACATACCATAAAAGTCTTAATCTTGAGCATTCGATTCTTATTTATTTCACTGACGTTTTCGCTCTTAGCAATAACAATTTGTGTTTAAATAAGAAAATTATGTTTTTCAAAGTTTTGGGTCCACATCTCGTCTTTTTGGCTAGCCACTGCTGACTCAGTTATACAGACAATATGGAATTAACTATTTGAATCTATCAACTAATTTTTCTACACTTCAACCATCGTTGGCTGACTATGATAAGCAACAGTATTTTAAACCTAGAGTTGTGTAGCTTAGTTCCCTTTAAAATCGATGTTGGGTGTTCCTTTTCTCTAAACGAATTAGTTCATTAGGATTCCGATTAGTGAGAAAGTCCCTTGGAACTATATAATGTAGAAGCGTTGAGAATAAGTGCTTAGTTTCGGGATTTTTTAAATTTTCTAACTCATTTTTTGAGTTACCGACAAAAATTGGTAAAATTAAAACGCAAAATTATGAATAAAAAGTCCCATGGAGAGATTTACAGCACTCTTGCAATAGGCAGATTTTAACGACTATTTTTTTTTTTTTTTTGATCGCTAACTTAGTGGAATGTATCGTCTTTATCGATGTTTTCGCTAACGCAAAAAATTAGTTGCAGAATCGCACTTCATATATAGAAAGTGCAACAAATTATTTAAAGAACGCATGACTCATTTTATTTTCATTCTTTAATATACAAAATCACCTGTAACTACGGATTGTTGTATTGTATTCTTGTAATTTTACATTCGAAAGCTATAACATTTATACAAAACAAAAGCTTTTTATGGTTTCGGCGACAAGGTAAAGTCACCTGCTGGTGTTCATAGAAATTGCAAAAATATATTCACCAGAATGATACGAGTGCATTTGGATTCTAAGAGGCTCATGTCCCATGGACACTGAAAACACTGTTGGGCAGAAATGCTCGGCCTCATACACAAAAGTGTAAAAAATACATGAGTCTCTCGCAATTTGCCCACCAATGACTGAAAATCAATATGTGTAAATATATTATATATAAAAGTTGCATAAAATGGTCGCAACCCGTGTTATTTGCTTACTATGAATTCGTTTACCTTAGATGTCAGGTTATTATCTAGTAAACGTCAGATATTAAAGATTTTTAGTTAAAAAATTATGTGTTTTTGTGACTACTGGGTAATCGGGACAATTCGATAATCCGGACATCGCCGAAACATGTGGTGTCCGGATTATCGAGACTATACTGTATTTGTAGTTTTGGGCATGGTTTTTTTACTCCCAAGAAATGCTTTAGACTTATCTAAGAAACTTCTTTATGCCAAATAATTTTATTTATGGGACCATATGAATATACCTACATCAATGTTGAAAATCACATAGTCATATCGTCGGTGTCATGCTTAAGTGTTCCATACGCCATTTCCCGTTTTGAGATAATCGCATTTTAATGTTTTGCGTCACAACTGTGTGAAGCTGGCTAAAACAAATATTTATATTTTTGACTTGAAATATTAATAATAGTATATAGAAAATATTTGCAAAAATTTAGCGGAATATGTATTGGAATATAAAAGTTATAGAGATTTTTTTAAAAAAAGATTTTTTGTCGATTTGTTCCGCACTTATGACACAAATGTGAAATATTGTAAATCACATGGAACAAATTGACAAAAAAAAATTTCCATCTTTACCTCAATAAATTAAATACTTCTAAATCGAAAATTCTGATTTTTGAAATGTGTTTTTAAAAATTGTAAGTTTTTAAAATATTAATTTCATAACTGAAAAAAGTTTATGCTTTCCAGTCGAGGCGTGGATATCTCGAAATATAGAGCAGATAAGGGAAAGCCGACTAGAAATTCAGAAAGACCATACCGGAAAACCCTAGAAACTACCTGTATCTCCAAAAGTCAGAAATGGTGTATGGAACACTTAAGCATGACATCGACGATATGTCGAGGAGATACATACATACGTACATAACATTGAACACAGTTTGTCAAGTAAATGTTTTACATTAGCCACATGATGATAGATTTTTCTAAAGGCAAGAAAATGTAATAAATAAATAAAATGTCTCAAACTATAGCAACTGTATATTTGCTCCGAGGTAAATTTCGAAACCTTATTTTGGACGTTGTGTTGAAAAGATACAAAGTGTTAGAATTAGTCAATTAGGACGGTAGGAGGCATAAACACACAAATTAAATATAACCATAAAGCACATGTCACATATGCTTCCTAATAATACGCATACAGTATACATACATACATATGTATGTATGCATGTCGAAGTTGTTGTTGAAGTTACCTATTGAAAACCACAATTATAATTTTCAGACAAATTGGAGTTGATTTAGCCATATCCGTCCGTCTGTTTGTCTGGCTGGCTGGAGGGCACGATAACTCTCGAACGAATGTTCGAAAAATTTCGAAAAAATTTGTGCGCATGATAACTCTTGAAGGAATTAACCGATTTAGTCCATACTTTGCACATCGTGAAATTTCTACCAGACTTAGATGAGATTCCAATATGGACTCAACCGTTCCACTTCTTCGGGTACCTACCACACAAAATTCCGGATAAGTTCTCTTTAAGACCTGGGGCTGGATTCTCGTTCTATGAAAATTTGAAATGAAAAATATTTCCTTTATAATTATTTTCATTTGACAGTTTTTTCCTTTGTAAAAGTTTTCATTTCACATTTTCATAGAAACAGAATTGAACCCCTGCTCTCGAATCACTTTGATTTTTATTGAAGCAACTTGCAATCGCTGCCTCAATTACGACCCTAAAAGTTTTTTCAGGGACAAATCCATACCTCTTCAGAAAGCAGGCCAAAAGGTGTAAAAACCTCTATGACACCCTATGTAGTAGATGGAGAGCACGATAACTCGCGAATTGATCAAGCGATTTGGTCCAAAATTTGGCCTTTGTCATATTTTGTCCATAACTTCGGCACTTCCCCACTAAAATGACATGCAAAATATATGTTGAACTGGGCAACCAAGTCCAAACTTTAGATCTCCTAATATTTTGTCCAAATTTAGTTAAACTTCTAAAATGGCCCAAGTGCAGTTCGAAGATCATTTGGAAATATATACCGATGCTGTTCGTTGTGGCCCTGTTTACATCAATATTATGTTTTCCGTGGACAAATCCATGCCTCCTTGCTTACTGTTCCAAAAGTTATACGATGACCCATTGAAATGACTAGTGGGCGCGATATCTATCGCAAAGATATGACTCCCAAAATAAGATCCACATCCATAATGGCCTATGTCGGTCGATACTTTCAAGTACCTCCTCCGCAACACTTTTGTGTATTTTGGTCGGCAAGTTCAAATATCCAAAAAGGACACAATATTTTGAAAGGACCCTAAATACATTCGATATGTCCGTAGATGAAAGTTTCAATTCACATAGTCTGAGGGTATATGGTAATATTCAAAAAAGTTTTACAATCGTTGAAGTTGAGGTTTATCATTTAATAAATCGCGAACTGGAAATATATTTTATACAATATGAATATATTTCTGTTGATTGAAGTGTTTTAGCCACGACCTCATAGACTATAAAAAAAATTACGTGGAAGCTGTGTTGGTGGTAATACAAAAAAAATTGGTAAAAATGTGTTGAAGTAAACAAGTTTTTTTTGTGTTCTTTCTTGATTTCTGGCCAAACCACGCCACATTCAGACCTGTGGTCAAAGAGGAATTAAAGAATGCCCCTTGGGCAAGATAGTTGTAATGTATTGTTTTTCGATATACATAAACACTTCATCACGCAAAAATTGATGCTGACATTTTGAAGTTTTGATTTCGGCGTTTTTTTGAATTTTTGTTATAATTAGAGGGTGCAACTACATAATAATCGAAACTAGTTTATAGGATTGTAGAACTCGCGATTCCACGTCGTTCGATGTATATCTCATGAGTGTGCTCCGTACAGCTTCCTAGTAATAGGAGTCCAAAGTCGAAAATTTAGTGTGTAAATTTTCTTAAAAAACGTATGTTTTGGCTTTAAAAATTGCAACTGTGACACAGATGCCTTTGAGCCCCGCGTGATTCTAGTTTTTTTACGCGGCGGATCTACTGAGTCCTTCCGCGTTCGAATCCATCCACTAAAACAGCGGATATAGATACCTTGAAAACATGAAAATCTGCAAACATATATTTTAGCAATTCCGCGCATTGAACCGCGATTTTCTTTTAAAATGTATACATAAATGAAATCCTTTATACGCGATTATAATATTTGCAAAAAGGTTTGTCATAAATTATAGAGATTCTGGAGTAATATTCGCATTTAACCCAAAATAGAGTGTGGTGGCACATCCGCGGTTCTTGACGAATCTGTTTAAATTTTTTTATATTGACGTATTTTCAATAGGCGGTCACTGAAATCGGATGCGCCTTACAAGCATATGCACATCGCGAAATTTTTACCCACTTGAAGGTTTTTTGAATGGTAAGATGCAACTGATAGCACACTTTGGCGGCTAAATGAAATATGGATAAATTCATACATATTGATTGAGATGGGCTCGCTGTATCCGAAAAGTGCATGCGCCTCAACTGATTTTAAAGCATTCGCGAATTACACGCTTTTTAACTTTTGTGTTTTTTCTTTGTTTGTGATTTCAATATTAGTCTGTACTTTTTAATTCCATTGCTTATCACACTAACCATATACTTTCACGATGACAAACTATTTTCCTTGAAGAAGTTTTAGCAAAATACTTCAGGTTTTGTATGGAAATTTAGCGAAATAGTAGAATACTCGTAACTCCTAAAATGATTCTCCAATTTTTCGTATTAAACCAAAAAAAATATTTTTGAAATAATATTCCAACAATATGTTTTTTCACTTTGTTGTTGCTGCAATATGCAAGTTATAAACCCAATCTTTAAAATCTCACATTTTTCTGGGCATTGCACATAGTTTTCAATCAAGAAATTTTTGGCCAAATCCCTATTTTTGAAGTTTCGAAATTTTAATTTTTTTTGCACAGAATAGTAAAAAACACATCAAGTCATCTGAAAATAATTAGTTTTTGTAAATAACGTTAGTATTCGTTGATTGGCGCAGTACCAAAGTTGACACTTTTTTATGTAAAAATAAAACAGATTTTGTGCTGTAAAATATACAATTTTTGTTGTATTGCGTCGCTGCATAAATATAGAGAAGTGAGACCAAAGTTATTATGAATCGGAAAACTGTTAATGAGTACTTTCATAATATTTACAAAAAGAACGATGAAATTTGTAAAATTAGCGTAATAATATCAATGTTTTTATATATATT
The DNA here is from genome assembly GCF_047663935.1 of Musca autumnalis. NCBI lineage: Eukaryota > Metazoa > Arthropoda > Insecta > Diptera > Muscidae > Musca > Musca autumnalis. Next base: position 160,853,436 of record NW_027411866.1, on the reverse strand, counting down.
AAAAATTATTTTTTACAAATATTTTTTAAATATACATAAACTTTAAAAAAAATATCCAAATATGTCCACCTCCAAATCGAATTTGAAAGATAGCAGGGGGTCTGTACTAATAAATTCAGAAGTCAAATCGTGCTCAAATTTGCCAGAGTTAAAATAAAGTGGATTTTTCTATTTTAAGATGGGAGAATTTTTTGTAAATACCTGTTGTGACTGTACGTAGTATCCAATTGAAATAGAACGGTAATACCCACATCTATTAACCGATTTTCCTTAAAATTTATATTTAAGGGTTTCAGAGTGTAGAAAACAAGTATGTATAATTTTTTTGAAAATAGGTCCATTTTTTGCCATAGCCCCCACATAAAAGTTCCGTCCGATTTTAGATATTTTGTGAATTTTAGCGACACTTTATGACCGATTCGGCTGAAATTTGGTATTTTGACCTCTTGGAAGATATGAATCCTTCGTACCAAAAATTATTAACATAGGTCAATGTTTTGGTTTAGACCCCACACAACGGGACCACCCTGTTCAACAATTTTCTGCAGTTTTTGGTCATTTTGGTCAATAAAACGTAAGAATTGCTGTTTGTACACATTTATTAGAAATAATAATTAATTTCAATACAAAATGGACGTTGAAATAGTTTTGGCCAGCAAATTTGGATTTGGAAAATTTACTCCAAGATTCCTTCATTAGGCGTCTACGGATAGATATTAAATGCTGTTGCCGATTTATATTTACATTTTGGTATTACAACACAAAAGGAATTTTTAAATCTTTTTTTCTTTATAAGAGAATAAAACCCCCCATAACTTTTGGGCGCAGAATCCAATTTTGTGAACGATAACAGATTTGAAACCACTATTTTTTTCTTAATCCATGTACAAAAAATCGTGAATGTTCTAGGAAACATTTTTTTAATTTTTTTTTCGATAGAATTGTAAAGGAAATTTTAAATTTACCATATCTGTATCGGCAAAGCCGACTGATACTTTTTTACTTGTTTTAGGAGATCCAAAAATAAACATTTTTTTGGGTCACTCTAATATACGTATATAAAAATACTCCTTACACACAATGCATTTTAAGTAAAAAACTGGAAATAAGTAGCTTCATTTTAGACGACAGTATTTTAAACCAGCAAGGAAACACATTTTTACCTCAATACTCTTGTAAGGAAATTGCATTTTGTCATACCTAATTGGGACATTTATAAATTTTAATGTCATGACACTAACTCAATGTAAACATTTTGCCTTGAGAAGTCAACAAAAACTTGTACAAAATGTTTTTCTACTAAAATACTTCTATGCTGAAAATAAAATATTAAACAAGTGAGCAAAGGCTATAGTCGGGATGGGGCCGACCATGTGATACCCTACACCACTACCCTGTGCATAAGCTTTTCACTGGTAAACATTTCTTTTGGGAATATAATCCGACTTCCACCAAAAATAATATGCCTCTTTCTCTCTGGGACCCCCATAAGCAACCAAAATTTCGTCACCATCCGATCAAAATTACGACCTGTAGCTTTATTGCAAAAAATGGAAGAATTGGGTGCATTAACGACTATTGTGGTATATCCCTTGTTTGGCCACCTTCTCCAACCTACTTTACACCAATTTACAATATTTTCTTCTTCTATTGACAGGCTTTGCCGTTGGAATATCCATACTAGAAGTTAATATATTCACAAAGAATAAAACTTTGAATTTGTCTCCACATGAGCTTTTCCCCATTCCGACCCCTAAATGTTATCCGACTATCTCCACAATCAATAGGCTTCTTCCTCTATGGGGCTCGCATCTACCCCCAAAATTTCGTGACTATCCGATCAAAATTCCAACCGGTAGCGTGATTACAAAAAATGAAAAAAAATTGGATATATTAGTGACTTTTGCGATATCTCGGTTGTTTGCCCACTTACGCCAACATACTTTGTATCAATATAAAGGATATCTTTTCTTCTACCATTGGCGGGCTTTCTTTTTGGAATACTCCTAATAGAAGCGGAAATATTCGCATAAGAAAAAACGTTGACTTTTCTCCACATAAGCTTTTTGCTTATTCCGACTCCTGAATATTATCCGACCATCACCAAACTTTATAGGCTTCTTCCTATGTGGGACTCGCATCAACTCCCAAATTCGTGACGATCCGATCAAAATTGCGACCTGTAGCGTGATTACAAAAAAATCGGAAAATGGGATGCATTACCGACTATTGCGATATCTCTGTTGTTTGACCACCTACGACAGCCTACTGTACATCGTTATAAAGGTGATATTTTCTACTTTCCTTGCCAGGTTTTGCTTTTGATATACCTCTTAAAGAAACAGAGATGTTGGCTTTGAAATAAAACGTAGACCTTTTCTCCAAATAAGTTTTTGCCCATTCTGACCCCTGAATATTATCCGACCATCAGTAAAATCAGTAGGCTTCTTCCTCTGTGGGACCCCCATTAACCCCCAAAATTTCGTGAAGATCCGATCAAAATTGCGACCTGTAGCGTGATTACAAAAAAATCGGATAATGGGATGCATTATCAACTATTGCCATATCTCTGCTATTTGACCACCTACGACAACCTACTTTACATCGTTGCAAAGGTGATATTTTCTACTTTCCTTGCCTAGTTTTGCTTTTGATATACCTCTTAAAGGAAGAGAGATATTGGCTTTGAAATAAAATGTTGACTTTTCTCCAAATAAGTGTTTGCCCATTCCGACCCCTAAATATTATCGGACCATCACCAAAATCAATAGGCTTCTTCATCTGTGAGACCCCTATTAACCCTTAAATTTTCGTGACGATCCGATCAAAATTGCGACCTGTAGCGTGATTTCCAAAAAAAATGGATAAATGGGATGTATTAACGACTATTGCGATATCTCCGTCATTTGGTTACCTACGCCGACCTAGTTTGCATCATTGTAAAGACGGGTTCTTCTACTTTCGTAGTCAGGCTTTGCTTTTGGAAAGTTTACAACTTAAGCTGTGATATTCGTCAATATAATTAAAATCGCAAAAATGAAAATTGGTGTTTTATTTGCTACTATTGTGATATCTTCGTTGTTTGATCACCTACGAGCACCTACTTTACATCATTAGAAAGGTGATATTTTCTACTTTAGTTGTCAGATTTTGCTTTTGGTATACCCCATATAGAAGCTGAGATATTCGCTTTAGAAAAAAACGTTGTCTTTTTATCCACCTAAGTTTTTTGCCCTTTCCGACCTCTAAATATTATCCGACCATCATCAAAATCAATAGGCTTCTTCCCCTCCGGGACCCCCATCAACATGCAAAATTTCGTGACGATCCGATCAAAATTGTGACCTGTAGCGTGATTACAAGGTTTAGATGGACAGACGGACGGACGGACGGACGGACACACATAGCCACGACTCAGCTCGTCGAGACATTCATTTTGGTATATATAAGTATGGGTCTACGACCATTATTTCGATGCGTTACAAACTTTTTGGGCAAAACCAACTTATAATAGCCTCCCCACATAGTGGTGTAGGGTATAAAAAGCATATTTTTAAAGTTAGTTTAGTAAAAAAAAATAAAATTAAATTCATGTATTTAAACAAAAATCTTGTTATCAGAAGCTTATGCATGGTTGTGTGTATGTACCAATGTAATTGAAATACACATACATAAACTCTACATAATTTCTGTGTGGGTGTGCTGTGTGTTAGGGAATGCATGTACATATGTATGTTGGCTTGTGTAAACACATGTTGCAACAAATTATCCGGCGGCTATAAAAATAAATTGAAATTTGGTTTTCTTAGAACGAGGCATAGAGGGAATCAAAAAAAAAAATCAAAGAGAAAAACAAAATCAATAAAGAAAAAAAATATCCCTGGGAATAGAACTAATGAATGACATTTGCATTAATTACATTGTAACATATTGTTTATTTTTCGATACAATTTTCATGTATAATTACAAGAGATTTTTTTTGCAATATTCGATTATTTGTAATTAATTTTGATAGGGATTTGATGTAAAGAAAAACTTTTCATAACTTTGTTATGGAAAGAAAATATTAATTAAGCATCATAATTAAGCATCTTGAATCGAGAATTATTGTTATTCAAAATAGAAAATAGTAAACCGATATCGAAACTTTTCTGTGCACCCAATCAACACAGACTTCAAAAACATAATGCTTCTGGATTTATTTTTTTTTTATTTTGGCCATTATCGAATGAAATAAAGAGGATAAAATAAACAAAAACATGTTGGGGCCCATTTCCCATTAAGCATTGACTTCGCCTAACAAAAAAACCAAAAAAAAAAGAATAAAATAATGTAGCAAAGTTTTGAATCCAAAGGAATAAACCGACATAGTCCATTGTGAAATGTATATAATTTTTAGAACTTTTTACCCACAAAACATAATCAGAATTAATGCCTGTGTGAAATGAAACTTTCATCCACGAACTATATCCTTTTCCCCAGTATTTATGTATTAGGGGGTTTCACATATTGTGCCCCCTTTTGGGCGTCTGAACTTTCCGACAAAACTATATATTTGGATTAAAGCTTAAAAGTTATGCGAAGGAGGTACCTGAAGGAATGGATCTGCATAACCCATTTTGGAAGGGGATCTTATTTTGGGAGTAATTTCTTTTCGATAGATATCGCGCCCACCAGTCACTTCAGTCGATCACCGCATTGCTTAGAGCTTTCGGTCTTCTAAACTGCACTTAAACAAATATGTCGAACTTATGCAGTGAGGCACCGTAAGAAGAAGAGAGATATGAACTATATTTGAAGTTTGTACAAAATATGACAGAAACTAAATTTTGGACCGAATTGGCTGATCCGTTCAAGAGTTATCGTGCGTCCCACAGTGTTGCCGCCTCCATACAAAAGTGGACAAAAATAGAAGGAGTTGACCTAGGTTGATGAATTTTTGCACAAGTACTTATAAGGCCATAGAAATTAAAATTTTCAACTTTGGTCCATATCGGTTCAGATTTGGATATAGCCCCCATATATATCTTTCCCCGATTTTGATATAACTCGGTCAATTTTGATCGAATAGCCTTCAAATTTAATATGTAATATATTCTAAAGCCCTGTGTCCTCAGGGATGTTAGTAAAATAAGACGTAATTATCCGTAATTGAGTGACATCGGGCGAAATTATATTTGGAAGCCATATTCAAACCTGAACCGATATGGACCAAAGTTGATATTTTTCATTCCTGTTGTTGGCTTTGTATTGTTGGACTGCAAAATAATACTTGTTGTGTATTTATTTCAGATAAAGTCCATATTTTGTTGCTTCAAAATTTGAAAAAACAAAATGTTTAACAGTGGGTAATGAAATTGATTACTACGAGCGGAGGCAGAGAAGACTATAGTTTCGGAAGCAGCCAAACTTCCTCATCAGTTCTCTTAACCGCTGACTCTGTATCGATAAACAGGTCAATAAGAGTGACCAGAAAATTAAACAGAACGAGAAATTTTCTGTATCCTCCTAAATCTGTTGACCGCACAATTGAGTCAGAATAATCAAAATCATATACCCACTACTATTTTTATGCTGTCTTTGCATCGCAAAGAAGACAAGCATAAGTAGTGTTGTTTGCAGTAAGCAGAGATCACAACAAAATGTTGTTTTTGCTTTATGTGTAGTCAACAAGTAAGGCCGTGCTGATTGCCTGTTATTGTTGTTGGCTTTGTATTGTTGGACTGCAAAATAATACTTGTTGTGTATTTATTTCAGCTAAAGTCCATATTTTGTTGCTTCAAAATTTGAAGAAACAAAATGTTTGACAGTGGGTAATGAAATTGATTACTACGAGCGGAGGCAGAGAAGACTATAGTTTCGGAAGCAGCCAAACTTCCTCATCATTCCTGTGCCCTCAAACATTCATCAACCTAGGTCAACGGTAAACCAGAACAAGGGCCTGAGGAACCTCCCATGTTAAATTTGAAGGATATTCATCAAAAATTGAGCGAATTATAGCAAAATCGGGGAAAGATATATATGGGGGCTATATCCGAATCTGAACCGATTTTTACGAAAATCTGTGAACCTATTCAGGGCCTTAAGAAAATATCACATATCAAATTTGAAGGCTATTCGATTAAAATTGACGGAGTTATAGCAAAATCGGGGAAAGATATATATTGGGGCTATATCCAAATCTGAACCGATTTTTGTGAAAATCGGTAGAGCTACTCAGGGGCCCTAAGAAAATATTACATATTAAATTTGAAGGCAATTCGATCAAAATTGACCGAATTATAGCAAAATCGGGGTAAGATATACAGGGGCCTAAGAAAATAAGACATATTAAATTTCATGGATATTCGATCAAAATTGAACAAGTTGTAGCGAAATCGGAAAAATATATATATGAGGGCTATATACAATCTGAACCGATATATCTCAGAAGGTTGCAGGGATGGGCAGAATGTTTTTAAACATTTCGCTTCGGAAGAGATGTCCAATTAACGGAAATCAAGGCAATAGGTGGCAATCAAAAGATATACTCTACCAAATATTAAGAATTTCTATTTTTTATCAAATTTAAATGTTTAATTCTTGATAATGGTACTTTGCCCATGTGCAGTTGATATCAACTTTTTGTACTAAAATTTGGAGAAATGGATCTGAAGCATGGATACTTGCGAACGCAGAACTTGGTGTGTTTGAGAGAAAAAATCTTCGAAAGATTTATGGACCAATATGCGTTGACGGTGAATACCGATGTCCTATGAACCACGAGTTATACCAGCCAACCGACATCGATATAGACAGGAGGACGGAAACTACTAAATCGACTCCAAATTGTCTGCAACGGATTTCGTCCAAACTTACTTGGGGTCTAAAACCATTATTTCTATGACGCACGTTTTGCCCGTATGAAAGTGTATATACCCTCGTTAGAATAATTGCCACCGTGGTGCAATGGTATGCACACCCGCCTTGCACACATAAGGTCGTGGGTTCGATTCCCCGGCCAGGCAACATCTAAACACTTTTCAACGGTGGCAAAATACCCCTCAGTAATGTTGGCGACATTTCCTGAGTATTTCAGCCATGTAAAACTTCTCTACAAAAGTGGTGTCTTAGACACGCCGTTCGGACTCGGCGATAAACTGTAGGTCCCATATCATTGAGCTAATATGAATCGGGGTGCACTCATTGATATGAGAGAAGTCTCCCTTGTCCCTTATGGGATGTTTGTGGAACAATTATATATTATACTAGCAAAGTGCCCGCTACTTCGTATGCAGAAAAGATAAAAAACAAATAAACAATATATAATATGGAAATGGCGAACACTCAAAATTAACAGCGAGACCAACATTGCACACCAATACCCACACTATATCCAAAAAATACAGATTCCAGCACTATCCCTACACCCAATAGTACGATTTTCCAAAACTACCTCAATCCTTCACTCCACCAGTAATCTTAATTCCAAAAACAGGATTCCAGCGCTATCGGTGCACTCAAATTCAAATTGTACCATTTGGTATATTTCGTGCCCATAAGTAAGAATTTCAAAAACTACCTCCATGTCTCAATCGTACACTCCAACCGTAGTCTTACCAAATTCCAGGATTCCAGCTCTATCCGTTCCCCCAAATACCCACTGTACCAAATTTAGTACCATTTAGTACTTTTCGTACCCATAAGTACGAATTTCCAAAACTACCACAATCCTATACTCCAACAGAAATTTCAATTCCACATTTCAGGATTCTAGGTCTATCCGTTGACCCAAATCCAAATTATACCAAATTTAGTGCTTTTCGTATCCCTAAGTACGAATTTCCAAAACTACCTCAACATTAATCTCAATTACGAATTTTAGGTTTCCAGCTCTATTCGTTCACCCAAATCCAAACTGTACCAAATTTAGTATTTTTCTTACCCGTAAGTAAGCATTTGCAAAACTAACTTCATCTTACACCCCAACAGCAAGCTTAATTTTAAATTTCATTATTCCAGCTCTGTTCGTTCACCCAAATTCAAATTTGGTACTTTTTGTACCCATAAGTACGAACTTTCAAAACTACTTCCATTTTACTCTCCCAATGTAGTCTACGAAGTACGAATTTTAAAATTATCTCAATCCCATACTCTAACATCAATGTTAATTCGAAATTTCAGGGCTACAGCTCTATCCGTTCACCCTAAATCCAAATTTAGTACTACTTAGTACTTTTCGTAACCTTAAGTACGAATTTTCAAAACAACTTCCATTATACAATCCAACAGTAGCCAATCTTATACTTCAGCAGCAATTTTTATTCCAAATTTCAGAAATTCAGCTCTATCCGATAAATGTAATACCATTTAGTACTTTTCGTACCCATAAGTACGAATTTTCAAAACTACTCCCATTCTACCCTCCAACTGCAGCCTTAATTAAAAAATTTCAGGATTCCAGCTCTATCCAATCAACCTAAATCCAAATTGTACAAAATTTAGTACCATTTAGTTATTGTCGTGCCCATAAGTAGGAATTTTCAAAACTGCTTCCATTCTACTCTCTAACAGCAGCCTTAACTCAAATTTCAGGATTCCAGCTCTATCCGTTCGCCCATATCGTAATTGTACCAAATTTAGTACCATTTAGTACTTTCCGTATCCATAAGTACCAATTTTCAAAACTCCTTCCATTCCACTCTCCAACATCAGCCTTAATACTAATTTCAGGATTCCAGCTCTATCCGTTCGCCTAAATCATAATTGTACCAAATTTAGTATCATTTAGTACTTTTCGTACCCATAAGTACGAATTTTCAAAACTACTTCCGTTATACTATCCAACAGTAGCCTTAGTTCAAAATTTCAGGATTCCAGCTCCATCCGTTCGCTCAAATCGTAATTGTACAAAATTTAGTACCATTTAGTACTTGTCGTACCCATAAGTACGAATTTTCAAAACTACTTCCATTCTACTCTCTAATTCAAATTTCAGCATCCCAGCTCTATCCGTTCGCCCAACAGCAGCCTTAACTCAAATTTCAGGATTCCAGCTCTATCCGTTCGCCCAAATCGTAATTGTACTAAATTTAGTACCATTTAGTACTTTTCGTACCCATCAGTACGAATTTTCAAAACTGCTTCCCTTCTACTCTCTAATTCAAATTTCAGGATCCCAGCTCTATCCGTTCGCCCAAATCTTACTTACTTAGCTGGCCCATTACAGAACATTTGTTCCATAGACCGAACTAAGAAAAGATCTCCAATTCTCTCTATTTGTTGCTTCGCACTCTGGAATACCGCGCCTTGTGATCTCATCATCCACTTGTTTGCGCCATCTATTCTTTGGCCTGCCAATTCTACGTGCACCGCCATGTGGCTCGAATTTATACGCCTTTTTAGCGGATTCATCATCGCTCATTCTTATTATATGGCCTAGCCAACGCAATCGCTGCATCTCGATACGTTTAACTATATTGATGTCCTTGTATAGCAGATACAGCTCGTGGTTCATACTAGAGTTGGGTAATCTAGTTCCTAGTTCCTTGTACTAGTTCCAAAACGTATGATTAACATCATGAAATATAACGTGTGATAGTAAGTATACGCAGTTTGTTCAAAGAGAATGTGGGCCATTGGAACTGCGAAGTGAACTAGATAGTTCCAAATAGTTCCTTTGGCACAACTCTAGTTCATACGACGTCGATATTCACCGTCAACGCAGATCGGTCCGTAGATCTTTCGAAGAATTTTTCTCTCAAACACGCCAAGCACTGCCTTATCTTATCGCCCAAATCTTAATTGTACCAAATTTAGTACCATTTAGTACTTTTCGTACGCATAAGTACGAATTTTCAAAACTACTTCAATTCTACTCTCTAACATTAGCCTTAATTCAAATTTCAGGATTCCAGCTCTATCCGTTCGCCTAAATCATAATTGTACCAAATTTTGTACTTTTCGTACCCATAAGTACGAATTTTCAAAACTACTTCCGTTCTACTCTCCAACAGTAGCCTTAGTTCAAAATTTCAGGATTCCAGGTCTATCCGTTCAACCTAAATACAAATTGTACAAATTTATTACCATTTAGCACTTGCCGTACCCATAAGTACGAATTGTTAAAACTACTTCCATTCTACTCTCTAACAGCAGCCTTAGTTCAAAATTTCAGGATTCCAGCTCATCCGTTCGCCTAAATCATAATTGTACCAAATTTAGTACTCTTCGTACCCATAAGTACGAATTTTCAAAACTACTTCCATTCTACCCTCCAACTGTAGCCTTAATTCAAAATTTCAGGATTCCAGGTATATCCGTTCAACCTAAATACAAATTGTACAAATTTATTACCATTTAGTACTTTTCGTGCCCATAAGTACGAATTGTTAAAACTACATCCATTCTACTCTCTAACAGCAGCCTTAGTTCAAAATTTCAGGATTCCAGCTCTATCCGTTCGCCCAAATCGTAATTGTACCAAATTTAGTACCATTTAGTACTTTTCGTACCCATAAGTACGAATTTTCAAAACTACTTACATTCTACCCTCCAACTGTAGCCTTAATTCAAAATTTCCGGATTCCAGCTCTATCCGTTCGCCCAAATCATATTTGTACCAAATTTAGTACCATTTAGAACTCTTCGTACCCATAAGTACGAATTTTTAAAACTACATCCATTTAACTCTCCAACAGTAGCCTTAGTTCAAAATATCAGGATTCCAGCTCTATACGTTTGCCCAAATCATAATTGTACCAAATTTAGTACAATTTAGTACTTTTCGTACCCATAAGTACGAATTTTCAAAACTACTTCTATTCTACCCTCCAACTGTAGCCTTAATTCAATATTTCAGGATTCCAGCTCTATCCGTTGAACCTAAATCTAAATTGTACCAAATTTAGTACCATTTAGTACTTTCCGTACCCATAAGTACGAATTTTTAAAACTACGTTCATTCTACTCTCCAACAGTAGCCTTAATTCAAAATTTCAGGATTCCAGCTCTATCCGTTCGCCCAAATCATAATTGTACCAAATTTAGTACCATTTAGTACTTTTCGTACACATGTGTACACTTTTCCTAAACCACCTCCTTATGTCAAGCGTACCTTTTCACCTTGATTCTCATACCAAATTTCAACCTTTAACCTTTATCGCTTCACAAAATATGAATTGGTACCAAATTTAGTACACTTTAGTACTTTTCGTACACTTATAGTTCGAATTTCTAAAAACCCTTTAGCACATCTTTCCTGCAATCCATCAGTGACCTTCATTCCAAATTTCAAAGTTCTAGCTCTACCGGTTCGCCAAATACAAATGGTACCATATTTAGTACCTTTTAGTACTTTTCGTACCCTTCTAGTTCGAATTTCCAAAAACCCAGCCTTATCTGACACATTCGGACCAAGACTGACCCTCACCCAAAATTTCAAGATTCTAGCTTCAGCCGTTTGGTCTGCGCGTTGATGAATCATTAAGTCAGTCAGGCAGTCAATCACTTTACTCTTTTATTAAATAATAAATATAGATATTATAAAATCAAACAGCCATAATCTGCATGTAACCGAAAATTTTAAATTTTTGAAAGGGAGGAGAAAAAGTTGTCCGATAAAGTTAAATGTGTTTGAGAGTTAAATTGCGATGCGAAAAATTTAGACCAATGTCAGTAACTCCTTTCTTAGTTTCGATAGAATTCCAAGAGATCTCCTAATTTATAAGTTACACGAGGCAGGATTAACGTCCGTGGAAAAGATATATGAAAATACGAAGTCAGCAGTTAGGTCTGGTACCCACTTGTCAAGGGGGTACCTGTTGTCCCCAATTTTATTTGCACTGTATTTAAACGATATGCACGATCATCTACAAGGGGGTCTTTATGTGGATGAAATCAACATTCGCCTTCTGATGTATGCGGACGACATAGTTATACTTGCAGATAACACTGTGCAACATTTTTAAGGTGATCTTGTGCAAACAATTCGAACTGAGGATTTTTTGAAAGTACAGACCCAAACGCCAAGAAACCCTAGTTGGAATTTGTTGTGTCAGATGCAGCTCGGATTTTATGGTCCCATCTAAACATGGTTAAATATTGCGTTTTTAAAGAAATTCGGGGCTATATCTCTGAAACCAATGCGAATCTTCTTCTGACCTCTGAAGAAAATTTGTAGATAAGGATAAGAAAAAAATATTCGGAGAAATAATGAAGTCGAAAAACTACATTTATTGCCTCAAATTTCAAAATATATGCAAAAATTCCACATTTTTTATAAATTTCGCACCGTATCTCTAAAACCGTTAATTTTTTCTGAATATTTTCTTTTGGAAAAATATTCCCTGGAATGTAATACACAACTTCAGAACATGTTAATGTTGTAAAATGCCTCTATCCCGTAGTTTTCAGTACATTTTTCAACGACGATTTAATAAAAATGTCAATAATGTAGTGAAATCCGAAATGCGAGAATTAACTGTTGGTGTGAACTGTGTTTGAAATACGTGTTGTAAAAGATATGATGCAAAATACCGCTAAAACACACCACAAGTTGTTTTCATTTTCAGTGTTGCATAGTGTTATATTAATTGAAGTGTTTTAGCCACGATCTCATAATATGGACAATAACAAATAATTTTCGTATAAGCTGCGTTGGTGGTAATATAAAAAAGTGGGAAAAATGTGTTGAAGTAAACATGTTTTTTTGTGTTCTTTTTTGATTTCTGGCCAAACCACGCAAAATTCGAACCTGTGCTCAAAGAAAGAACTAAACAATACCCCTTAGGCAACATGGTTCTAGTGTATGACTTTTGGATATATACACTACATCCCCCTAAAATCGATGCTGACATTTTGAAGTTTTGATTTCAGTGTTTTTCGAATTTATCTTATAATTAGAGGGTGCAACTAGACAATAATCGAAACCAGTATATAGGATTGTAGAATTCGCGATTCCACGTCGTTCGATGTATATCTCATGAGTGTGCTCCGTACAGCTTCCTAGTAATAGGAGTCCAAAGGCGAAAATTTGGTGCGTAAATTTTCTGAAAAAACCTATGTTTTGGCTTCAAAATTTACAACTGTCGTACAGGTACCCCTGAACCCCGCGTGATTTTAGTTTTTTTTAACGTGCCGGATCTAATGAGCTCTTCCGCGGTCGAATCCATCCACTAAAACGCCGGATATAGATACCTTGAAAGTAGGAAAATCTTCAAAAATATATTTTGACAATTCCGCGAATTGAACCGCGATTTTCTTTGATTATTTTTGCATAAATGTAATCCTTTATACACGATTATAATATTTGCCAAAAAGGTGTGTCGCAAATTACAAAGATTCAGGAGTAATATCCCTATTTATCCCAAAATAGAATGTGGTGGCACATCCGCAGTTCTTGACGAATCTGTCTAAAATAATTTATATTGACGTATTTTTAATAGGCGGTCATTGAAATCGGATGCACCTTATAATCATATGCACATCGCGTAATTTTTGCCCACTTGAAGGTTTTTTGAATAGTAAGATGCAACTGATGGCACACTTTGGCCGCAGAATGAAACATGGGAAATCCATGCATATTGATAGACATGGACTCCCTGTATCCGAAAAGCACATGCACCTCAACCGATTTAAACCAATTCGCGAATTATACGGTTTTTTCTTTGATTGTAATTTCAATATTACTCCCTACTTCTTATTTCTATTGCTTATCACAGAAAGCAAATATACTTTCACGATGACTAATTACTTTTCTCGTAGAAGTTTAAGCAAAATACTTCAGGATTTGGATCGAAATTTAGCGAAATAATAGAATAACTCCCAACATTTATTTTTCAAATTTTTCGTATTTAACCAAAAATATATTTTTGAAATAATTTCCAACAATAAGTTTCCGTTCTTTGTTGTTGCTGTAATATGCAAGTTATAAACGCGATCTTTATAATGTTGGTCTCACATTTTTCTACGCGTTGTCTAGATTCTGTACGTATGTTTAAATTATTTTTTTAGAGATTTTTTGGACTCTGATTTAGAATAAATAAAATGTATTCCTAGATTTCTTCAATATTTTTTGATTTTCCGAGAAAATAAAAATAAATTTAGCAACTATTTTAGCATCTACGGATAGATATCAAATGCTGCTAACGATTCATATATTCATGTTCTTATTACAACACAATAGGAATTTTTAAATATTTTTTCTTTACAAGAGAGTAAAACCGCATATAACTTTTGAGTGCAGCATCCAATTTTGTGAACGCGAACAGATTTGAAACCACGATTTTTTTTCCGTAACCCATGTACCAAAAACGGCGCATTTGCTCGCCAAAAAAGTTTTTAATTTTTTTCTATGTAATTGTAAAGGAAATTTTATATTTACCATATACCCTCGTTAGCATAAATGCTGAGGGTATAAAAATCAAACAGCCATAATCTGCATGTAACCGAAAATTTTGAACTTTTGAAAGGGAGGAGAAAAAGTTGTCCTATAAAGTTTATTATGTTTGAGAGTTAAATTGCGATGCGCAAAATTTAGACCAATGACAGTAACTCCTTTCGTAGTTACAAAGGTTCGAATGTGGACTGTGTTTGTCCCCTCCTTCGGGTACCTCCAACACAAAATTTCGGCTAAGTTCACTTTAAGACCTGCTCTCGAATCACTTTGATTTTGTTGAAGTAACTTGCATTCGCTGCCTTAATTGCGACAGTAGAAGTTTTTTTAGGGGCAAGTCCATACTTCTTTAGGAAACATCCCGAAAGATGTGGCTGGAGAGCACGGTAACTCTCAAACCGATTTGGTCAAAAATTTGGCCTACTCTTAATAAGAGGAGATTTTCTCTCCAAATATGAAAGGGTCGGGAGCAAGCTCGAATTAAATTATTAAAATATGCCTAATTATAATTACTCACTAATTTATCATACAAGGTCGCTACTGAATATAAAAAATAATGTAATTGAAACAATACAAAATAGTTTTAAGCTTACGTTTTATTATAATTCTATTATTTGTCAATTGTTAAAAAAAGACTCAATAAATATGAATTTGAATTTGGCCTTCGTCATATTTTCTCCAAACTTAGTTTCAGTTCGTAGATGGGCAATACCGGTCCACAACTTCCGGTACTTCTCACCAATATTTAAAATATGTCACTAAAATGGTTTAACTTCTAGAATGGCCCATATCGGTCCTCTCCTTAGGGTACCTCCCCCACAAAAGTTCAATATTTATGTCTAAGTGCTGTTTGGGGTCTGTACGAAGATCCTTTGAAAACTATATCGATGCAGTTCCTTGTGGTTCTGTTTTCAGTGATATTAGTCCATGCTTCCTGGTATACTGCTCCAAAAGTTATACCATGACCCATTGAAATGAATAGTGGGCGCGAATTCTATTTAAAAGATATGACTCCTAAAATAAGATCCACTTCGATTATGTCGGCCCATTCCTTTAAGTACCTCCTCCGCAACACTTTTGAACTTTAATCCTAATCCACATTTTTGTCGGCAATTTTAAATGTTCAAAGAGGGCCACAAAATTCTGAAAAGACCCCAATTACATTTTAAGTTTCAATTCACATAGGGTATATCTATGTCGGCAAAGCCGACTGATACTTTTGTGCTTGTTTATATATATTTTAAAATCGGTGTTGCGGGATGCATAGTCTTTGAGGCTCGAAAAACATGTTGAGAAAGCAGCTGTTCATTGCATTGCCCAAACTTTTCTGCATGCTGGACATTTTAATGGAAAGTATGAAATATTTAATTCTTTTCCGTAATTGATATCGTTTAAGTAGAAATTGCACAGTCCATCAATACTATCAATATCACTCAATAAAGTGTATTTAGTGCCCAGTAATAAGATACACGAGCAAGTCAACCATAGCCAAACTGCAAATAGCTTCTTAGACAAGATACTAACCTCTCCCCTCTACAAAACGTTCTTCATTATTGACCCATAGCGACTGTCCTTAGCTTGTTAACAATGTTCTATTGCTTTGGGGAATTTTCTGCTCAGCGTTGCTAATACCTATCACATAATAACACTGGACTCTTTGACAACTACGCCATCACTTTAGTTTGTACACTTTATCTTGTGCTGCAACATTTTAGTGTACGCATCCTTTCATTCTTAGCCTCAATGCTGATGCAGAGAGATTCCATTGTTCATGTCGTTTCGATGACAACCATTTGGGGGTTAAATGACAAAAATATGTTTTGTGTCTGTCCCCAAACGATTCACCTTAAATCCTAAATGTGATGATGTATGGCACACTTGTCCACATTAAAGTGGCCAAGGGCAAATTAAATGTTTTCCATTGTTTTTTATATTATTTTTAATTTACTTTAAGTGATAAGGTTAGACGTTTGTAATGAGGATCTGGTAAAAAGAAACAAATTTTGAAAAGTAAGTACACAATTCATACCTGGAATATGTCAATAAAATGCTAATAATGAAGTTACCTGAAAAAAAAGAAATAGAACAACAGATTTAACATCACACGAACATATAATAAATTACAGAATTGATTTGTCCTTTTCACCAATTCGAACGGAACATGTATGTTCAACCAAATCGTTCCATTCTAATTTAAAACAAAATATGTTTTTTTATGATTTAAGGGGTGACCCCCAGTTGTAATGCCCAATTAAAGCCATTTTTCATGATTTTTTTCCAAGAAAACTATGAAACTTTTTTAGTAGATGATTTTTTCATCTGATAGAGCGCATTTTAGTCTACTTTCTGAATTTTTCGTGTTAAAAAATATTACATAGTTTTGTGGCAATTGACCGTCTTTATTAAAGCGTTTTGCGGTGGCACCTCTAACTCGAAAACTAATGAACCGATCATCATATATTTTTAAGAACATAAATATATATTTAAGAACATAAATATATAGTCCTTCACAGATCGATTTTTTAAAAACATTAGGTTTTACGGAAATGGTGGAACCAAAAATTCAAAATTTCAATTTTTGGCTTAAGAAATTGAAATTTTCTAGTCATAAAACGGACAAAAAAAACCATTTTAAAAATAAAATCGATCGTTGAATCACTAGCCTTTGATGTCCTTATAAGCTCACAAAATTAAATGACAATCAGTTTATTAGAATCGTAGAATCGTACGAATCACAATGAATTTTTCCCTTCCAACACTCATATCTCAGTCAATTTTTTTCCGATCGCCTTGAAAGTTATAGCACATATTCTGTGCTACTTATACTTTAAAATAGGCCAATTATTTTTTTCGATTTTCTAAAATCTACAAGTGGGGGTCAACCCTTAAGCCAATTCAATAAAATAAACAATTCCTTGCTAAAAATATATCAAAGCAAATGTATGTAAATGTTAAACAAATAAAACGGTACATAAAAGATGAAAGGCAGTTAAGGAATAAGTCATTACAGGGACATTTGTGTTTTATTTAATTTATTTATACACAGGCATACATACATACATACATACATACATATGTACATACATACATACATATATTTTCAGTATACATTTGTCACGCCAATGATTGGATGTATTTCATTTCGTTACTTGTTATCCTTAACGACTGACAACAAATTATTAGAAATGATGCGGAAAATAACCAAGAAAAAAAATATGCCCCAAGTCACACTGAAGAACGTGTCCATATATTAAAGGAACATTTGAAATATTTAAGGGCACAAAGGCAATCAATGAGAAGAAATAAACCTTACATTGCAAAAACAAACAAAAAAATGAATGAGTCCTGTAACAAATCCCCTTGGCCAAGTGACGGCACGTGTTGTCAAAGTGTGAGTTGTAGTTGCTAGAATTTTTTTGTTTCAATTCTATTGCAATAAACATTGGCAGAAGGACACGTTTAGAACGCAAAACTCATTGACACGACACCAACACCCGCAAACAAATATTTGGAAAAACATAGAAGAACACGTAAAATACCTGAAGAAATATTTTCGTTCTTTTTTCATTTGGCCACTTTAAGTGAACGTCAAAATCTATTTCCTTTTGCTTTTCCGTTGTAGATGTGGTCTATTGAAAGTGTATTTTCTTTTTTTGTGAAGCACAGTGTCTAGGAATACGAAAGAAGAACGAAAAAAGAACGAAAATAACTGTTCTACAAAATCCTCAACCGGGAGAAAGTTGAAAGCCCTTCTGCAAAATAAAAGAAAGTTCTCTATAGAACAAGTAGGGGGGGGGGAGGGTTCATGGAGTATCTTCGAAAGGAGAAGACCAGATGATTCTCCAACAGAATAAAACACTATATTCATAGAAATTCCATCATAGTATACCAAAAGTCTGCTCATAGAAAATTACATGTCTTCTCATTAAAAATCCAAAATTTTTCATAGATGACCCAGGTCTTCTCATAAAAGAAACCAAAGGAACAGAAGGTCTACCGATAAATGACCACAAGGTCTTCTTGTAGAATGCTAGAAACTCTTTTTTAGAAGACAGTAATGACTAGAAGTAGAACAGTAGAAAATCGGAAGTTCTATCCATGGAAGTACTTTCCATTTTTTTCTCTTAGGAAGCGGGAAGAACATCTTTTCGAAGACCAAAAAGTCTTCCTATAAATGAGCACAATATATTCTATGAAAGATCAGAAGGTCTTGCTATAGAATACCAGAATGTCTTCTTATATAAGAGAAGGATATCTTGCTATAGAACATGTATAGATGAAAAGAAGGTCTTCTTATAGAAGCTCAGTTGGCCCTTCTATAGAAGATCAGAGATATTCTAACAAAATACCAGAGAATCTTCTTATTTATGAACTTCTTCTTATAGTATAGTATATCCTATAGATGAAACGAAGTTCTTCTTGCAGAAGATCAGAGGACTAGAAGGTCTTTTTATAGAAGACCGGAGGGGTTTCTTATAGAAGACCAGAAGCTCTTCTTATAGAAGACCAGAAGATCTTCTTATAGAAGACTAGAAGCTCTTCTTATAGAAGACCAGAAGCTCTTCTTATAGAAGACCAGAAGATCTTCTTAAAGAAGTCCAGAAGCTCTTCTTATAGAAGACCAGAAGATCTTCTTATAGAAGACCAGAAGATCTTCTTATGGAAGACCAGAAGGTCTTCTTATAGAAGACCAGAAGGTCTTCTTACAGAAGACCAGAAGGTCTTCTTATAGAAGACCAGAAGGTCTTCTTACAGAAGACCAGAAGGTCTTCTTATAGAAGACCAGAAGATCTTCTTATAGAAGACCAGAAGCTCTTCCTATAGAAGACCAGAAGGTTTTCTTATAGAAGACCAGAAGGTCGTCTTATAGAAGACCAGAAGGTCTTCTTATAGAAGACCAGAAGGTCTTCTTATAGAAGACCAGAAGGTCTTCTTATAGGTGGCCAGAAGATCTTCTTATAGAAGACCAGAAAGTCTTCTTAAAGAAAACCAACAGATCTTCCTATAGAAGAACAGAAGTTCTTCTTGCACAAAGTTAGATCAAAAGGCCTTCTCATGGAAGAGCAGAAGTTCTTTTTATAGAAGACTAGAAGATCTTCTTATGGAAGGCCAAAATTCTTCTTATAGAAGAGCAGAAAGTCTTCTTATCGAAAACAAGAAGAACTTCTTATAAAAGGACAGAAGGTGTTCCCTTAGAAGAATACCATAAAGTCTTCTCTTTGAGCAGAAGGACCAGAAAGCCTTCTTATAAAAAACCAAAAGGCCTTCTTATAGAAAGCGAGAAGGACTTTTTGAAGAAGACCAGAAGGTCTTTTTAAAAAAGACTAGAAGGTCTTCTTATAGAAGACCAGAAAGTCTTCTTAAAGAAGACCAGAAGGTCTTCTTACAGAAGACCAGAAGGTCTTCTTATAGAAGACCAGAAGGTCTTCTTATAGAAGACCAGAAGCTCTTCCTATAGAAGACCAGAAGGTTTTCTTACAGAAGACCAGAAGGTCTTCTTATAGAAGACCAGAAGGTCTTCTTATAGAAGACCAGAAGCTCTTCTTATAGAAAACCAGAAGCTCTTCTTATAGAAGACCAGAAGCTCTTCTTATAGAAGACCAGAAGATCTTCTTAAAGAAGTCCAGAAGCTCTTCTTATAGAAGACCAGAAGATCTTCTTATAGAAGACCAGAAGGTCTTCTTATAGAAGACCAGAAGGTCTTCTTATAGAAGTCCAGAAGGTCTTCTTATAGAAGACCAGAAGGTCTTCTTATAAGAGACCAGAAGGTCTTATAGAAGACAAGAAGGTCTTCTTATAGAAGACCAGAAGGTCTTATTATAGAAGACCAGAAGGTCTTCTTATAGAAGACCAGAAGGTCTTCTTATAGAAGACCAGAAGGTCTTCTTATAGAAGACCAGAAGGTCTTCTTATAGAAGACAAGAAGGTCTTCTTATAGAAGACCAGAAAGTCTTCTTATAGGAGACCAGAAGCTCTTCTTAGAGAAGACCAGAAGGTCTTCTTATAGAAGACCAGAAGCTCTTCTTAGAGAAGACCAGAAGCTCTTCTTATAGAAGACCAGAAGGTCTTTTTATAGAAGATCAGAAGCTCTTCTTATAGAAGACCAGAAGCTCTTCTTATAGAAGACCAGAAGGTCTTCTTATAGAAGACCAGAAAGTCTTCTTATAGGAGACCAGAAGGTCTTCTTATAGAAGACCAGAAGGTCTTCTTATAGAAGACCAGAAGCTCTTCTTAGAGAAGACAAGAAGGTCTTCTTATAGAAGACCAGAAGGTCTTCTTATAGAAGATCAGAAGCTCTTCTTATAGAAGACCAGAAGCTCTTCTTATAGAAGATCAGAAGCTCTTCTTATAGAAGACCAGAAGGTCTTCTTATAGAAGACCATAAGGTCTTCTTATAGAAGACCAGAAGATCTTCCTATAAAAGAACAGAAGTTCTTCTTCCAGAAAGTTAGATCAAATGGCCTTCTCATGGAAGAGCAGAAGTTCTTTTTCTAGAAGACTAGAAGATCTTCTTATGGAAGATCAAAATTCTTCTTATAGAAGAGCATAAAGTCTTCTTATAGAAAACAAGAAGAACTTCGTATAAAAGGACAGAAGGTCTTCTCTTAGAAGAATACAATAAAGTCTTCTCCTTGAGCAGAAAGCCTTCTTATAAAAGACCAAAAGGTCTTCTTTAGAAAGTGAGAAGGACTTGTTGAAGAAGACCAGAAGGTCTTCTTATAGAAGAACAGAAGGTCTTCTTAAAAAGGCTAGAAGGTCTTATTATAGAAGACCAGAAGGTCTTCCCTTAGAAGACCAGAAGGTCTTCCCTTAGAAGACCAGAAGAGCTTCCCCTAGAAGACCAGAAGGTCTTCCCTTAGAAGGACAGAAGGTCTTCCCTTAGAAGACAAAATGCTCTACTTGCATAAGACCAGTGTGACTTCTTATAGAAAACCAGAAGATCTTGTTGTAGAAGACAAGATGATATTCTTGCAGAAGACCAGAAGGTCTCCTTAATGAAAACCATTTACAGAAGACCAGAAGTTCGTAATATGGAGGAAGAGAAGGTTTTCTTATTGAAGGCCAGAAGAAGGTATTGCTATAGAAGAGAAAAATATATTCTCATAGAAGAGCAGAAGACCTTCGTATAGAAGGCCAGGATCACCTTTAGGATGACCCTTTAGAAGACTATATAAGAAGATCTTCCTATAGAAGAGAAGACAATATTATTATAGAAGAAAATAAAGCCGTCGTGTAGAAGGCCAGAAGAGAAGAATATATTATTATAGGTGAGTATAAGGCTATCGTACAGAAGACCATAAAGTCTTTTTTATAGAAAACCAGAATGTCTTCTTTTAGAAGAAGAGATGTTCTTCTTATCGAAAACCAAAAAGTCTTTTTATAAATGAACAGAAGTTCTCCTTGTAGAAGATCCGAAGGTCTTCTTATTAAAGAGCGGAAAAACCAGAAGTTCTTCTTATAGAAGACTTGAATGAGGACAAAGAGGCCTTATTACAGATGACCAGAAGGTCTTCTGATGGGTGACGTAGGGGATGGAAGATACCAAGTAACGGTCCTGACCGGTTTTAACATGACAAAGCCCAGGATTTATCTTGGTCCCTCTTTCATCCCAAGTGGACACTGACCTCCCCGTGGTGTCATCTGGGGAACTTCCTTTAACACCCGTTAAAGGTAGTGAGCTAACATGTGCCGCGCGTTCACCCATAAGAATGTTAAAAGCTTGGGTTTGGGCGTCGGGTTAGTAACCCTCCCCTAGAAAAAACAGACTACTATGAAAAAACAAAAGAAAAGAAAAACAAACCCCTCGTTGACGAACCCCGCAAACGTTTTAAGGACCATGATCTGCGAATCTGCACCTGGAATGTTCGCACTCTTTATAGAGAAGGTGCAGTCTTCGCATTGGCAGACGTACTTGAAAAGTACAAGGCCGATATTACTGCCATACAGGAAATACGATGGATTGGGAAAGGCGTCACAACAACACCTAAAGGTGACGCCCTGTATTATTACTGCCATGACGTAAAGCATGAGTTTGGTTGCGGATTCGTAGTTAGTCGGAGACTAAAACATCTTGTATCCAGCTTCACCCCAGTGAATGAAAGACTTGCTGCAATTCGAATAAAAGCAAAATTCTTCAACATTAGCTTTATTTGCGCTCGTGCTCCCACTGAAGAAGTGGACGAACAGACCAACGATATATTTTACGAGCGCTTAGAAGAAACATACATATGTCCGTTGCCCTGCCCATGACATTAAAATCATTCTTGGCGATTTTAATGCCAAAATTGGAAAGGAGAATATCTTTGGCCTAACAGTCCGGAAATTCAGTCTCCACAGTGAAACATCTGACAATGGTATGAGGCTGATAGACTTTGCAGCTGCAAAAAACATGGTAGTTAGCAGTACCAGATTTAATAATCTCGATATTCATAAGGGCACCTGACTGTCTCCAGATCAGAAAACAAGAAACCAAATTGATCATGTTGTGATAGATGGAAGACATTCATCGAGCCTGTTGGATGTACGATCGTTCCGAGGCGCAAACATTGATTCGGACCACTACCTTGTTGCAGCAAAGGTACGCACCCGCTTAAACGTAGCAAACAAAGTACGAACAGACACAACACGAAAGTTAGACATCGGTAAGCTGCAATCACAACAGGTAGCCACAGCATATTCCACTCAACTAGCCCAATTGCTTAATCAAAGCACTCCTCATCCCGATAACATTTCAGCGCAATGGCAAAGCATTGCCCACTCCATGCAAACAGCCGCAAAATCCATACTTGGATACCAGAGACCTCCACCAAGGAATCCATGGTATGATGAGGAGTGTCGTGCTGCCACCGAAGAGAAAAATGCGGCATGTAGGGCTACTTTACAATCCATAGCAACGCGTAGCGCACGAGAGAGATACAGGGAGAAATGGAGAGAGGAGAAACGTCTTTTCCGCAGGAAAAAGAGAGAGATGGAAAAGCGGGAGTGTGAAAAAATCGAGATGTACAGGAGCCAGAATGAAGTCCGAAAATTCTACCAAAGAGTCAAGCATCAAACTGATGGCTTTGGTACAGGCACATCCTCCTGTAGAGACCAGCAAGGTAATTTGGTAACTGATACAGATAGTGTACTCAGGATATGGAAAGAACATTTTTCAAATCTGTTGGTATCCAATAGCAGCGAAGACGACGAAGATACCACAGTCCCAATCCCAGAAGATGGTATTGAATGTATACCGCCCAGCCAAGATGAGGTAAAGACAGCAATAAATCGGCTGAAGAATAATAAGGCAGCAGGGGCCGATGGCTTACCAGCCGAGCTGTTCAAAACCGGAGGCGACACGCTGATAAGGTGTATTCATCAGCTAGTTAGCACCATCTGGCAGGAAGAACGAGTACCCGACGATTGGAACCTGAGAATCCTGTGCCCCGTCCACAAGAAGGGAGATAAGACTGTATGCTCTAACTATAGGGGCATAAGTCTACTCCCTATTGCCTATAAGATCGTGTCAGGGATATTGTGCGAACGACTAAAGCCTATGGTCAACGAGATAATTAAACCATACCAATGGGGCTTTAGACCTGGCAAGTCCACCATTGACCAGATATTTACCCTGCGGCAAATCCTGGAGAAGACCCAAGAGATGCAGATCGACACCTACCACCTTTTTGTCGATTATAAAGCAGCCTTCGACAGCCCGCTGCGTTCAAAGGTATTCCAAGCCATGTCTGAATTTGGTATTCCCGCAAAGCTCATCCGGCTTTGTAAAATGACTTTAACTGACACGAGGTCCTCAGTTAAAATAGGAAAGAACCTCTCCGAAGAGTTTGGTACCAAAAGAGGTTTCAGACAAGGAGAGAAACTATGGAAGTTGGTTCCTATAATTCTGAACTAGTAAAATACTTCGTCTATCTCGGCACCTCCGTAAACACAGCAAACGACATCAGCTGTGAAATAAAAAGAAGAATTGTATTGGCCAACAGATGCTACTTTCGTCTAAGTAAGCAGTTTAAAAACAAAGCCACATCTCGTCAAACAAAAATAACGCTCTACAAAACACTGATACTACCCGTGCTGATGTATGGCTCCGAAGCCTGGGTACTTGCGCAAGCAGACATGGCAGTGCTTGGTGTGTTTGAGAGAAAAATTCTTCGAAAGATCTACGGACCAATCTGCGTTGACGGTGAATATCGACGTCGCATGAACCACGAGCTGTATCTGCTATACAACGACATGAATATTGTTAAACGTATCGAGAAGCAGCGATGATGAACCCGCTAAAAAGGCGTATGAATACATGCCACATGGCGGTGCACGCAGAATTGGCAGGCCAAGGAATAGATGGCGCAAACAAGTGGATGATGAGATGAAAAGGCGCGGTATTCCAGAGTGCAAAGCAACAAATAGAGAGGAGTGGAGATCTCTTCTTAGTTCGGCCTATAGATCAAATGTTCTGTAATGGGCCAGTTAAGTAAGTAAGTAAGTTCCATCAAACAATGTAGACCCTCAAAATGCCGAAAATCGGAAGGTACCGTTATATAGGAGATATACGAAAAGATGGACTTATGTTGACGAATTTTAGTGAAGAAGTTTCGTGATCACTGAAAATTCAAATGTCAAATTCTAGCTAAAATTCTCAAAATACCGAAAATCGGGAGGTATCGTTATATGGGGGATATACCAAACCATGGACCTATGTTGGCGATGTTCTGTGGAGAAGTTTCATGACCACTTAGAACCTCAAATGTCAATTTACAGCTAGTTCGGGTGAAAATTGTGGCTAAAATTCTCAAAATACCGAAAATCGGGAGGTATCGTTATATGGGGGCTATACCAAACCATGGACCTTGTTGGCGATGTTCGGTGGAGAAGTTTGATGACCACTGAGAACCTCAAATGTCAATTTACAGTTAGTTCGGGTGAAAATTGTAGCTAAAATTCTCAAAATACCGAAAGTCGGGAGGTATCGTTATATGGGGGCTATACCCAACCATGGACCTATGTTGACGATGTTTGGTGGAGAAGTTTGATGACCACTGAGAACCTCAAATGTCAATTTACAGCTAGTTCGGGTGAAAATTGTAGCTAAAATTCTCAAAATGCCGAAAGTCGGGAGGTACCGTTATATGGGGGCTATACGAAACCATGGACCTATGTTGGCGATGTTTGGTGGAGAAGTTTGATGACTACTGAGAATCTCAAATGTCAATTTACAGCTAGTTCTGGTGAAAATTGTAGCTAAAATTCTAAAAATACCGAAAATCGGGAGGTATCGTTATATGGGGGCTATACCAAACCATGGTCCTATGTTGGCGATGTTTGGTGGAGAAGTTTGATGACCACTGAGAAACTCAAATGTCAATTTACAGTTAGTTCGGGTGAAAATTCTTGCTAAAATTCCCAAAATACCGAAAATCGGGAGGTATCGTTATATGGGGGCTTTACCCAACCATGGACCTATGTTGGCGATGTTCGGTGGAGAAGTTTGATGACCACTGAGAACCTCAAATGTCAATTTACAGCTAGTTCGGGTGAAAATTGTAGCTAAAATTCTCAAAATACCAAAAATCGGGAGGTACCGTTATATGGGGGCTATACCAAAACATGGACCTATGCCCATACCCTTTGGAATATAAGTTTGTTGATCACTAGGAACCCTAATTGTCAAATTATAACTGATTCGGTTTGAAAGTGTGAATAAAAACTTCAAAATACCTCAAATCGGGAGGTTGTTGAACAGCAAGCAAAAGCCAAAAAATAGGGTCTTTTTACCGAAGACCGCAAATTCTTTCAGTAAAGTTCAGAAGGTTCTCTAAGTGTTCCTAAAGTAGAAGAGTACCATCATATAAAAGGAACAAAAGTCAGACCAAAATATCTTCCGTTAGAAGACCAGCAGGACGTTCTTTGGAAGACCAGAGGGTTTTCGTTTAGCAGACATGGAAACCTTCCCATAAAAGATCAGAAGATCTTTCTCTTATAAAATGTTCTTTCCATAGAAGACCAGAATTTCATTCTTAATTCTTTATACTCAAAATACAGTGCATAGTGCTTATCGGATACTACACATCAATGCGAATGCCGTTTGTCCAATCATTTGTCTTTCTCCCTATTTTACCAAAAATACTTGCGCACTTCAAAATAAATGACGTCTATGACCAATACTGAACATCTGTTTATTCTGTTGCCCATTCGAATATCTAAATTGTATCAAAGTACCAAAGTACCCCATTTGCGAGATGGCTGAGGAAATTTCTTAGTACTCGATCAATGCTTCGACAAACAAAAAAAATGTATTTGGAATTTTTTTCGCTTTGCCCTTCCATAGGTATTTCCTTTCATGTCGACCATAATACCCCACTAAATGTGCGTATTTATCATTTATTGTTATGGTAGATTTGAGGTTGTTGGACAGCAAGCAAAAGCAATCCCATGAAATACAGCTTTGTAAGTGTTTTATACGTTACTAAGATGCCGGCTGACTGGCTTCAATATCTGCAGCACCATCAGCAGCTTTGTTATTTGATGAGGTCAGTGAAATGTCAATATTTCAATTGGATTTTATTATCATCGTCATTGCCGCCGCTCAAAGATAGAGATTATCATTATTTCCAAATCAAATTATATGGAAGACTAAGCAAATACCAAAGAAAGAACACAACAAAAACACAACTCTGTAGAGGAAACGCCAACGCTCGAAAAATCAATCTAAACAAATCATTCGATTACAAAGAAGGTCGGTCCTTGGAGTGTTGGATGGGTACCATTTTGTGTAAACAATGGCTACCACTTTCAGGGGCAATAACTCACAGTCTAGTGAATATTTTATTTTTTTGTTTTGTTATTTATACGGATACTTGTTGCCAGATTGAATGTTATGAAATGGCAACAACTACCAAATGAGTGAGTGAAACAAATTCTTAATAATACAAATTATCGATATTAATATTTATTGTCTTTAAGCACCTTGGACAAAGACTTATTTAATGTTTATTTAATTTTGCAAGGATATGCTATGCAAAAGGAACATTTATTCTAACGTGGAGCACTTTATGCTGGATAAAATTAAGAGGTTATAGCCACTTATTGAGCACCAAAGGCATTTTTCATGATTTTTTAGAAGAAATCTACTAAACAATTTTGGAAAATTTGTTTTTTTTCTGAAAGGTCTCACCAAGCTTTATTAACCAGGTAGTGGTGCCACACCAGCTGTACGAATTTGAAATGTTAACCCCCTTTGTAACAAAAATATTTTTTTTGTAATTTTCCCAACAACATAAAGCAAATTTTTAAATCGCATATTACAAATATGTCGATGCCACTACCTGTCGATATGCCTTGGGTCACACCTTACTAGGCGTTTACACTAGACAGTTTGTCTTCAAATACAGCTCTGATTTACTAACACATACAAACATTTGTCGGCTGTCTCCCAGGTGTCCTTCATTTTTTCACAGACAGTCGGGTTAACAAATTTTTGACATGTTTGTAAAAATAAGTGAAGATATTTATTGAAATGTGTTGAAAATAATAGAACATGAACAAAAACAAAATATGTGAACGGAAAACAAAAAGATATCGACGATTTTCATTCATAATTTTACAACTGTTTTTGCAGTTGTCCGGACGCCTACGTCACATAGGATAGTTTTAGGATTTTGACAATCAATACATGAAGTCAACTGTCCTGTCATGTATAAACGCAGGGTTAAGCTACATTCTTTCGGATTTTTTTTTAGTTGAAACACTGTTTTTACTAAAACAGTTTGCAGTGCCCAATGTACCTCCAAAACGAATAAACCGATCACCATATGTCCATTTCTATACCCTGATCAATTAGGCTAGAAAGGGCATATACACTTTGATACGACCAAAAATGTGCTTTATCGAAATAACGGTTTTAGACCCCAAGTATGTTTGGACGAAATTCGTTTCGGACAATTTGTAGTCGATTTAACCATGTCCGCCTGTCTGTCTGCCTGTCCATCTGTCTGGCTTGTGCGCACGATAACTCTCGAACGGATAAACTGATTCGAACTAAATGTTGGGTATCGTAATATTTTGTCCAAACTTAGTTTTAGTTCGAAGATGGACCATATCGGTCCACTCCTTCGGGTACGTTCCCCGCAAAAGTTCAAAATTTGTCTGTAAAATGGTATGAACGATAACTCTCGAAGCGAGCAATCGATTTGGTCCAAACTTTGCACATCGTATTATTCCTTCTAGATATAGATCGGGTTCGAATATGGAATATATTGGTCTACACCTTCGGGTACCTCCCACACAAAATTCGGTTAAAAAGAACTTTAAGAGCTTCTCTCGGATCCTTTTGAAATTTATTTTAGTAAGTAGCGCTTGCGGCTCCCTTTATGACGGTAAGTTCATACTTTCTGCGAAAGTTCATACTTTCTAAGAAATTGTCCTTAATGTTCCAAGAAACACTGACGGCACCAACCTAAATGGCAAATCCGCAAGATAATTTTCGCAGGAGTTTCTGATTGGCGCAGACTTTGCACATGATAAAATAATCCAGTCATGTATCAGGTTGGAATATGGGCTATATCGGTCCACGTTTTCGGGTACCTCCCACACAAAATTCGGATAAAGTGAAGTTTATGAGATCCTCTTGATTTTTTCAGCAGGTTGTCCTTGCGACTCCCTTTATGACGGTACAGTTTTTTTCTTGCGCAAATTCATACTTTCTGAGAAATTGGCCTCAATGTTCCAAGAAACGCTGAAGGCACAAACCAAAAAGGCAAATCCGCAACATAAATCTCGCAGGAGTTTCTGATTGATGCAGATTTTGCACATCATGTTATTTTATCCAGTCCGGTATCAGGTTGAAATATGGGATATATCGGTCCATTCCTTCGGTTACCTTCCACACAAAATTCGAAAAAAGTGAAGTTTAGAGCTCCTCTCACATAGTTTTGATTCTTTTTTCAGTAGGTTGTTCTAGCGACCTCATTTTCAACGGTACAATCTTTTTCCGGAGTAAGTCAATACTTCCTGAGATAATGGCCCAAGCACCAAAACCCTCCCGGCACATACTAAAATGGCTATTGTGCAAGATGACTCTAAAAGTTTTTCAAAAGTTTCTTTCAAACTAAGTTTAATATTTCGAGTCCTTTATGAAAAAGTTTGGTTACTAAAAATGTTTGATATATGTCAAAGATTGGGTATAGCACCGTTTTACGGAACCTACAGATATTAAAGAACACTCGTGATACAAAATCAATATATTTTATATACGGCATAATTATTGTGTTTGGTTTTGTTTTTTTTTTTGTGTCATTGGCTGAGGGTATATCTCCGTCACAGCTGACTTATACTTTCTTACTTGTTATCTGATCATTACGAACCTAATAATCATGTCATTGAGCGAATTTTTCCCCATTAATAAATTAAAGTTGTTTTAATAAAATATTAAAAGAACGACTATGGGATAAAGTCTGACTATTTTGAAAAGCAAAATAGAAGTCGTCATCCCAAAAATAAAAATCCAACCCTCTTGAAACTGAATTAAAATGTGTCTATTTAAAAAATGGCGAACTGTCGTAGTCAAAATTTCGATTTTACCGGCTTATCTAAATTACAGCGTGCGTGCGCAAAATAAATACAAAATACATGTATCTCAAACTGAAATACATGTTTTTATACCCTCAGCCTTTAGGCTAAAGAGGGTATTTACACTTTGATACGACCAAAAATGTGTCTCATCGAAATAATGGTTTTAGACCCCAAGTATGTTTGTTCGATATCCGTTTCAGACAATTTTGAGTAGATCTAACAATCTCCGTCCGTCTGTCTGTCTGGCTGGCTGGTGCGCACGATAAGTCTCGAACGGATCAATCGATTCGGTTCAAATTTTGGGTATCGAAATATTTTGTCCAGATTCGATTTAAGTTCGAAGATGGGCCATATAGGTCCACTCCTTCAGGTACCTCCCCCACAAATGTTCAAAAATTGTCGCAAAACTTGTGCGCACGATAACTCTTGTAGGGAATAACCAATTTGGTCCATACTTTGCACATCGTGTACTTTCTACCAAACTTAGATTAGGTTCCAATATGGACTCAATCGGTCCACTCCTTCGGGTACCTCCCACACAAAATTTCGGAAAAGTTCAGTTTAGGACCTGGTCTCGAATCGCTTTGATTTTTGTTTACGCAAGTTGTATTCGCTGTCCTCTATACGACGCTGTAAGTTTCATTAGGGGCAAGTCCATACTTCCTGAGAAAATAACCTTAAAGTTACAAAAAACCCTATGACACCGTGTGTAGTGGTTGCAGCGCAAGATAACTCTCGAACGGATATGCCGTTTCGGTCCAAAATTTGGCTTTCGTAATATTTTGTCCAAACTTAGTTCAAGTTCAAAGATGGATTATATCGGTCCACTCCTTCCGGTACCTCTCCCACAGAAGTTCGAAAATGTTCGGAAAATTTGTGCGTACGATAACTCTTAAGACCTGCTGTTGAATCACTTTGATTTTTGTTGAAGCAACTTACATTCGCTGCCTCAATTACGATGGTAAAAGTTGTTTCAGGGGCAAGTCCATACTTCTTGAGAAAACAGCCCTAAGGGTGTAAAAACCCCCTATGGCACCCCCATGGTCTATGTCGGTCCATTCCTTTAAGTACCTTTTCAGCAAAATTTTTGAACTTTAATCCTAATCAACATTTTTGTCGGTTCATACGAGACCAAAATTTTGAAACCCCCTAAATACATAAGTTTATTGTGAAAAAAGTGTTTCAATTTGCACAGGCTGAGGGTATATCTCTGTCGGCAAAGCCGACTTATACTTTTTTACTTGTTACCAAATCGTTTTGTGGTGTTGGCTATAGCGCGAAAACGAATGAACCGATCATCATATATTTTGTGGGCTTATTAAGTACCTAATAATCTTGCTTTAAAACGAGAGAATTTTAAAAATATCAATTTTTAAAAAAATTGTGAACAGCAAAAATCAAAATTCGATTTTTTACAGAAAATTGAACGTTTTTTGACCACTTATCGGTCAAAAAAAATTTTAAAGGAAATTTCTCATATATAAAGACAAGAGTTTGATATATTCAAAATGCTCACAAACAGTATGAAGACTAAACACCAAATTACAGTCATATCGGGTGGATATTGAGGTCACACGGTTCTATGGGGGCTATAGGAAGACGAGGACCGATACCGACATATTTCTGGTGGAAGGTTATAAGTCCCCCAACGGAGACTTAATACCAATTTTCAGCATCAGGCTAAAACCTCCAAAATACCGAAAATCGGAGGCACCGTCCTATGGGGGCTATATGAAGGCGTGGAACTATACAGACAAATTTCAAGGTGAAGGTATAATGCCCCCTACGAAGACTAAATACCAAATCTCAGCAATTTCGGTGTAATAATGAGGCTAAAATCTTCAAAATACCGATATTCGGGAGGTACCGTTGTATGGGGGCTATATCAAAACGTGGACCTAAGCCTACAATTCTCTGTTGGAATGTTTGATAACTCTGCCGAAGAGTAACCACAAAATTTGAATACTTTCGGTTGGTCATTGTGTCTAAAACGTTCAAAATACTGAAAATCGGGAGGTACGGTTCTATGGGGGCTATATCAAAACGTGGACCGACCAACCCAATTTTTTGTCCTGAAGATTGTAAGTCAATAATAGGTACGTGTACCCAAAATTGATGCACCTTCGACAACTCCTTCTATTTTTGGCCACAGTTAATATGAACTCGCGACATTGTTCTACGTGGACTAATGTTCATAATTTTGGTAGAGAAACTGTTAACCACTGGGAGCCATATATGCCAAAGGACATTTCACCCATATACCAAGACATGGGGCGATATAGCCTATCTTCGAACCTTGCCTGCCTATGGCAAAAATATACTCGGTGCAAAAATTTAGATCTCTGGCTCAATTTTTGCGGACTCTAGAGTGATTACAACAGACGGACCGACGGATGTGGTTAAATCGACTCAGAATTTTATCCTGATCAAGAATATATTTGTATATTTATAGGATCGCAAATGATTATTTCAATACAATGGTAGAGGGTATGGGAGAGTTTTTTTCGCCATAAATCCTTTAAAAATATTTTGAAAAAAATCTCCCGCTTAAGAAAAAGGTTTTTATGTGTGTAATAATTCACATATGAAGATCATTACATGCATTATCATTGAGGAGAATGGATCAGATATCAGCAGGTCACAGCACCTATACATTATGAGGTGGTTGGGGTCATTGTGAAGAATACGAAAAATTGCCAACTTTGTTTGATATATCGATATACATATGCAGATCCTTTCTATAATACAAAGCTTGAATATATCTACAACGTTCTCAACAGCATAGCAAATTCCTCTATACTCCTTGGAAATGGTCTTATATATGGGATCGCCAGTCGGAACTCGTAATATATTATTTAAATCCTGTTTTGGTACCGACATATGTAAGTCGGTAAATATAACATGAAGGATCCGACAAAAAATTGTTAAAATCGGATCGGATTGTTAAAATCGGATCGGCCTAAGGAATATGCATATTAGAACTATAATAACTCCGAAAATGAACTGGCAAAGTTTTTTAATGGATTGTACCGTAAATACGGCTTTTAGAAAATGTTCGTGAAAATTCACCTTTGGTCCCATGCAAATTAATATGGAAACAAAAATCGCTCCGATGGTACGGGTTAACGTTAACCGATGGCCATAAAAGTTCATAAATAAGGCTTTTGATAAAATCGAAAAAAATTAGGGGGTAGAAGCCCCCCAAAAAAAATATATATATTTTTTTTGTTGGTCTCCCTAATGTACTATATACAGTAATTTGTACCATGGAGCGTATTATGCACTGAAAATGCACCCATAATACATATACGACATCATGCCCATTGTTATGATTTTTTTTTTCAAGAAAACTACGAAACTTTTTTATTTTCTGAATTTTCCGATTGAAAAGTATTACGTAGTTTTGTGGCAAATGGCGTCTACGAAACCATGTTTTAATTAAAGGGGTTTCGTTTCCAACACTAGCTCGAATACTAACGAAACGATCGTCACATATTTTTGTGCACTTATTTAGAACATAAAGATCTAGTTCTTCATCGAACGATTTTTAAGTATTGAGGAAATGCTGGACAATGGGCAAAAAATCAATATTTAAATTTTTGGCTTAAAAATTGATTTTTTAATTAATTTAATAAATCGAGCTATATGACCTAAGGAGATCCTATTGAAAAAAATGATATCCAGCGAAGTCATACACATCAACCGCTATGAGACGATCGTTTCGTTTACTGGTTAGGTTAACATCATCAGGCATATTTACGGTGACCAATACATTTGAATGGAAATAGAGTACATATGAGGATTTAATTTGCCGATTGCAATTTGACTTCCCAACTACTTGGACCATCTTTTGTAAAGAGTTTTAATGCTTAATAAACTCAAAATATTATTTTGTTGATTTATGCCAAACACCTAGAAAATAAGCTGTAAATCGTTGAGTTTTAGAGATATCAACATGACAATTTGACACAAGATAAAGTAGAAGTCGCAGAAAAAATAGAAATTACTAACTCAAAAACCCGATTTTTTGAGTTATGCCACTCTTTGAGTAAATGAGCGTTATGATTTGCTTTATTTGTTGCTTTGTGTATGCTGCTCCTCAGCAAAACATTTTGTGGGTTATTCTGAATAAAAACTCCCTATGAATTTTTCCTCTCTGCCTTTTGAACCTAAAGGAGAAAGTGAGAAAACTCACGGGGAGTTTTCATTGAGAATAACGCCCTTCAGCTTATTTTCAACTTTTTATCAGCAACGGTTCCAGGCATATCGCGCCTTGTTATGCAAAGAAATACTCATAACTTCTTTAAAATTGGTCCAAATAAAACAAATAGTTTTTTGTATTTTTTTAAGGTTAGGTCCCACGACTCTTTCTCCCGCCCCAGCCGACCGAGGGGACCACCACCCATACGTAGGGAACGCATACGGACCATGTTGGCTTAGTAGTGGTTTTAAATGTCAACCACCGGCCGACAATATATTTAAGAATTCAATTAAGATTTGTTTTTAATTAATCAATTTGTAGGCAAGTTTCTACTATTTCCCCTATCTAACAAAAAATAGAAAACTTTTTGCACAGTTTAATACAAACTATTTGAAGAAAATCGAAGAGCTTAATCATTGATAAAAATTTATTTTAAATATTAAAGCGCAAAAATTACGCCCAAACCCACTGTACAAACTGCTTCTATTTTTTTCTAGAAAAAAGTTTTTTTCTATTTGGACCAATATTAAAGAATTTTGCATATATTTTTTTATAGAATTTGATTTTTTTTCAAGCCGCGATGTCTGTGGAAATCTGAAAACATACTGAAATGTTTTTCGGAGGAGCAGCATCAACGCAGCCACAAATAAAGGAAATCAAAAACCATTTTTGAAAAAGTTTCCGATTTCATTCAGAATTCTCAATATATACACATTGATGAAAAGTTACAGGCCGAAAAGAGGACGGGAATTTTGTAATACTTTAGCAAAAACTTCAGCTATTTTAATTATTATAAATACACAAATCTTGTCCTTAAGTGAGAGACTTTTCTAATTTTTCCTTTAAAATCGGAATTTTGACTTTGAAAATTCACCATTTTTAATGGATATTTTTAATTCCGTTTCGCTTAAGGACAAGATTATAAGGTTCTAAATGATCCAAAAAATATATGCTGATAGGTTTATTCGTTTTTGAGCTACAGTGGGCACCGCAATCTGCTTCAGTAAAAACTGTGTTACGTTGGCAGTCATTTGTCAGAAAATAATGCAATATTTTTCAACAAAACAACCGAAATTATCTCAAGTTGTGACTTTTTAGTTGACAAAAAATATAAAATGTTTGGCAGAATTCTTGTAAAAAATTCGTGACAATTAGTTTGTTCTTAAAGTTTTAAAATCAACAGAAAAGGTGATTTCATTTAATCGAAGACAATAATTTGTTTATTTTCTGCCAGATTTCATTGGATTACTTATGTATGCATTCACATATATTCGTAAAACAATTCAGTAATAGAGGACATAGAGTACGTCCACTGAAAATAGAGGACAAATAGAGTACGTTAAAAAAAATAGAGTACGGATGCCTAAAATAGAGTACTGTACTCTATACTAGAGTACGGTTGGTCACCGTAGGCATATTAGATGTTTTTGATAGACAATTTTCGCCATTTGGTTTCAGATTTTGTGGCCCGTTTTGGATGTACGAATTTTCCGTCAATAATATATATTTGGATTAAAGCTCAAAAGTGTTGCGGAGAAGGTACCTGATGGAATGCATCGCCATGGTCCATTTTGGAAGTGGATTTTATATTGGGAGTCATTTCTTTTCGATAGATAGTGCGCCCTCCAATCATTTCAGGTGGTCACTGCATTTCCTAAAGGTTTTTGACCACTACGTCAGGAGGCATGGATTTGTCCATGAAAAACATTATATCGCTGTAAACAGGATGCAATAACCAGAATTAGTATCTAGAACAGATTTGAGAATGAGAATTTTTTCTTAATCAATGTACCAAAAATCTTTCATGTAGATTAAACAAATATTTTAGTTTTTTTTCAAATGGAATATTAAAACATTTTGACTTTTCCTCATATACACTTTCATACGGGTAAAATGTGCCTCATCGAAATAATGGTTTTAGACCCCAAGTATGTTTGGACGAAATTCGTTTCAGACAATTTGGAGTTGATTTAGCCATGTCCGTCCGTCTGTCTGTCTGGCTGGCTGGAGCGCACGATAACTCTCGAACGGATAAACCGATTTTAGTTTAAGTTCGAAGATGAGCCATATCGTTCACTCGTTCAAGTACCTCTTGCACAAAAGTTCAAAAATGTTCGGAAAAATTGTGCGCTCGATAACTCTTGAAGGGAATAACCGATTTGGTCCATACTGATATCGCTTCCAGACATAGGTGAGGTTCCAATATGGACTCTATCGGTCCACTCCTTCGAGTACCTTCAACACAAAATTTCGGAAATCTTCAGTTTAGGACCTGCACGCGAATCGCTTTGATTTTTGTTGTGACAACTTGTACTCACTGCCTCCATAACGACGGTACAAGTTTTCCAGGGCCGGTGCAAGTTGCCTGTGAAAATAGCCCGAGAGCTCTAAAAATCCTTATAACACCACGTGTAGTGGCTGCATCAGCCGGTTCTGTCCAAAATTTGGCCTTCGTAATATTTTGTCAAAACTTAGTTTAAGTTCGGTGCGCACCAGCAATTCACACGGGCTGAGGGTATATCTCTGTCGCAGGACATTGGAATGGGCCGACATACTCCATTATGGAAGTGGGTCTTCTGTTGGGAGTCATATCTTTTCGATAGATATCGCTCCCACTAGTCATTTCAATGCATATGCCAGGAAGCATGGACTTTTCCACGGAAAACGTAATATCGCTGTAAATAGGATCACAACCAATAGCATCGGTAAATATTTCCAACAGATCTTCGAACAGACCCTATACTGCATTAGACACAAATGATGAACTTTTGTGGGGAAGTACCCTAAGGAGAGGACCGATATGGGTCGTTTTAGAAGTTAAACTAAATTTCGAGAAAATATTATGAGATCCAAAGTTTGGACCAAATTTGGACCATTTTAGTGACACTTCTTAAATTTTGTGGGGGAAGTGCCGAAAGTTGTGGACCGGTATTGCCCATCTTTGAACTGAAACTAAGTTTGGACAAAATAAACGAAGGCCAAATTTTGGACAAAATCCGGTGATCAGTTCGAGACTTATTGTGCTCTCCATATGCTGCCATATGGATTTTTTACACCTTTCGGGCTGTTTTCTCAGAAAGTATGAAGTATGTGCAAAGTATGGACCAAATCGGTTGCCCCTGAAAAAACGTTTACCGTCGCAATTGAGGCAGCGACTGCATGTTGCTTCAACACAAATCAAATCAAAGGTCCTAAACTGAAGTTATCCGAAATTTTGCGTGGGAGATAGCCGAAGAAGTGGACAAATATAATCTATATTTGATCCAATAAAAAACAGACATTTTTACATGATTCTGTAGTGAAATTCTTTAATTTTGTTTTTTAATTGACGAAAAATTCGGTACAAATTAACTCGCAAAATACCAATAAAGGGGTTAAATATAAGTAAGAAATACTATTGTCACCGCTAATTCTTAGCTACAGCTTCATTTTGGTGACTAACATACCGAAAATATTCAGTAAAAATTAAAGTAATAAGCTCTTAAAAAGTCTCACTTACCGAGAATTGTCGGTAATTCTGTCGTTACCTTGTTAAATAATCACACTATTGACTAAACAACGGCCGACAAAGAATTGCTGGTTACTAAGAATTACGATGTGAGCAGGGTTGATCTCGGTGTTATGTACTTTTTGAACAAAATAAATTTTAAATAATATCTCCATATTACATAAGTAACCTTTAGAATATTTTAACTATAAAGTGAACAGTTAATTCTACTCGAATAATTATGCAATTAAATTAAGAATCATTACACTTCAATTGTGTTAAAATTTAATTTTGGAATTGAAAATAAAATTCTTTACAGTCAAACGATCCCTTTATCCAATTTCACTGAAATTGCAGCAATATTTTCTAATTAACAAAATTGCAAATCTACTCTCATGTTAGTAAGTGATTAGAGACGCCACATTATCAAGTGATTTCAATTGACAATTTGTTGATGGCATCATCAGCATCGTCATGCTCTGACATTGTGTCTGTGTTTCTACACCTCCCCCAAGAGATGAGGTATGTAATTGAGTTATTTTGTAGTCATTGCATATGTCGTAGGTGTTGGTGGCGGTGGTTGGTGATTGTAAAATTTTCGATTTCCTTTTTTGTTGTCAACATACAGAGAGTGTGTAGTCAGCAAAATTGTAACATTTCGCTCATTTACTTAAAGAGTGGCATAACTCAAAAATGCGTTTTTGGAGTTCTTCTTCTTCTTTATTTGCAAATCCGTATTCGGATATTAGCGATCATACAATGTTAATTATTACAGAGTTATTTGCTTATATGTTATAAAATTAAAAATGTCATTCAATTATAGCTAGTTCTCTGTTTCTGGCGGCGTTTAAAAGGCTTATTTCATCTTGGTGTCCTGTCCATTCCTGAATGTTTTTGATCCATGTTATTTCTCGTCCCCTCTCGGTCGGCGTCCTTCTATTTTGGTTCTTATGATAGCTTGGAGGAGATTATATTTGCTATTTCTCATACGGTGTCCCAAATAAGCAGTTTTCTCGTTTTTATCAATCTGATCATTTGACTTCGGTATTCATTCGTCTCATTACTTCATT
The DNA here is from genome assembly GCF_047663935.1 of Musca autumnalis. NCBI lineage: Eukaryota > Metazoa > Arthropoda > Insecta > Diptera > Muscidae > Musca > Musca autumnalis. Next base: position 160,814,740 of record NW_027411866.1, on the reverse strand, counting down.
TGAGATGTGATATTTTTCTAGCGTCTTTTTGAGTCCATGTTTCTGCCGAGTATAATAAAACGGACCATATGTAGCATTTAACAAATCGTTTTTTAGTTTCCATGGTTATGTCATGGCTCGTAAGTATTTTTCTATATTTGAAAAAAGAGTTTCTTGCCATTTCAATTCGGCATTTTATTTCCTTTGATATGTCCCAGTGGTCATTAATTTGCACTCCTAGGTATTTGAATTTGGAGACTCTTTCTATTTGAGTTCCATTAATGTATAAGGGAATGTTGGATTCGATATTTCTTCTACTTATAATCATATACTTCGTCTTCATTATTTTAATCTTTAAGGCATATGACGTACTAGAATGTTCAAGAGCATCTACTAGCTTTTGTAATCCTGCGAGGCTGCTTGCAAGTAATGTGGTGTCGTCGGCATAACGTATATTGTTTATGAATGTATTATTTATTCTAATTGCGATATTTTTCCCACATATTGACTCCTCAAAATTTTTTTGGGAATAAACATTAAATATAAGAGGGGATAAAATACAACCCTGTCTTACGCCTTTTGAAATAGGAACATCGTTGGTAAGTTCACCATCTATTTGAATGTTGGCTATCTGTTGCCAGTACAGGTTTCTAATGCATTTAAGGTCACTTTCATCTAATCCAATTGATATCAAAATTTCCATCAACTTGTCTTGGTTGACCGTGTCAAATGCCTTCTCGTAGTCGATAAAGCATATGTAAACATCCTTTTGCACATCTCGGTATTTTTGTATTAGTACATTCAAACTAAGTAGGGCCTCTCGAGTTCCCATACCTTCCCTGAAACCAAATTGAGTTTTCCCATATGTGATTCGCATATTGGGTATATGCGCTCATGTATTACCTTTAAGAAAATTTTAAGAGCATGGCTCATAAGACTTATTAATCTATAGTCACCGCATTGTTTTTCTTGGGAATCGTTATAAACGTAGATTTCAGCCAATCTTGAGGGTGTTGTCCTGTTTCCCCTCCGGGGATTCTTAGCACCCTCTGATTGCCGGAGACTGAGGGCCGTAGGTTTTTTTCTGTTTTCATTGTAATTGTATGATTTACTAGGGATTATACTTCAGTGGTTTGCCGTGGCCTTCTGAAGGGTTTAGAGTTTCCGTCTCGGTATTCAGCCGCTCGTCCTGGAATTCAGACGCTGTTTGCTGCCGCCAATCCGTGGGTCAGACGCTGCCGTTTCCGTTTTTATACCCTCCACCATAGTATGGAGGGTATATTAAGTTTGTCATTCCGTTTGTAACACATCGAACTAATCATTTGCGACCCTATAAAGTAGATATATTCTTGATCAGGATGAAATTCTAAGACGATCTAGCCATGTCCGTCTGTCCGTCCGTCCGTCTGTTCGTCTGTTGTAATCACTCTAGCGTCCGCAATAATTGAGATAGAGTGTTGAAATTTTGTTCCCGAGGGTCTTTTTTCCATAGGCAGGTCAAGTTCGAAGATGGGCTATATCGTTGCACTCTTTGGTATAGCCCCCATATAACGGTACCTCCGGATTTTAGGTATTTTGACGTTCTTCGCCACATTTGCAGACCGAATTAGCTATAATTTGGCACTTAGGGTTTCTAGTGATCAACAAATGTATATTCCAAAGGATATGGGCATAGGTCCATGTTTCGGTATAGCCCCCATATATCGGTACCTCCCGATTTTCGGTATTTTGAAAATTTTAGCTACAATTTTTAACCGAACTAGCTGTAACTTGCCATTTGAGGTTCTCAGTGGTCATGAAACATCTCCACCAAACATAGTCAACAAAGGTCCATGTTTTGGTATAGCCCCATATGACGGTATCTCCCGATTTCCGGTATTTTGAGAATTTTAGCTGCAATGTTTAACCGAACTGGATGTAATGATCGGTATTTTGAGAATTTTAGCTACAATTTTGTCTATTCAAAAATAATCGTCAATATAGGTCAATATTTTGGTATATCCCCCCATATAACTGTACCTCCCGATTTTCGGGAATTTTCAATGGTCACGAAATTTCTTTACTATAATTCGTCAACATGGGTCCATTTTTGAGGGTCTACTTTGTTTTGATGAAACTACCCTCAATTTGACTCTTGAAGTTCCCTGCAGCTATAAAACTTTTCCGCAAAAAAATTTAAAGATAGGTTGACTCTTTGATATAGCCCCGTAGGTGGTACCTTTCACCTAGCTGAACAAATTTTTTTAGATTAGATTAGATTAGATAACACTGTGCAACAAAGTGGAGGTGAAAGTCTGGGGCACGGAAAATTCCTCTTGGGGAAGAAGGGCCTTGGTGAGTACATTATGAACCCCGAAGGACGGATCCGCCGTGAGTCGAACTTCCGCGTTATGGCGTGATGAAATTTTTGTTAGAGACCCTGTGGGCCATCAGGAATTAGCGTTATATCTTTGTTCACTGTTGCTTAAGTGCTCTACAAAAACAACAAACAAAGATATAATGCTAATTCATGATGGCTTACAGGGTCTCTTGCAAAAACTTCATCACGCCATAACGAGGAAATTCGACTCACGGCGCATCTGTCCTTCGGGGTTTTTAATATACACACACCAAGGGCTTTCCTCTCCAAAAGGAATTATCTCTGCCCCAACATTTGTGTTCACAGTGAAATTTAAGCAATAGTGGGAGGCAGTAGGAGTCTATCCATTGTCGAAAAGTTGTTCCACCTAAAATTGTGAAAGGACCCTAATTATTCCATTTTAATTAATACTATTTTATGGTGGAGGGTAACAAAAGTTCGGCCCGGCCGAACTTAACGACTTTTTACTTGTTTTCTTTTGGTTGGCCCTGCATATTTTATTGCTGCGGTACCCGTCATATCTGATGAGCGTTCCCCTATCCACCACCTGGGGAGGCGTCCGATGGGAGAAAAAAATGAAAAAATAAATCCACACGGAGTTTGAATTAGCAATTTATATTGTTTCTACGACTTCTAATTTATCTTGTGTCAAATTTGCATGCTCATATCTCTTAAACTTAACGAGTTACAGCTCATTTACTACGTGTTTGGCACTATTGAACAAAAATTTTTTAGTGTATGAAGCACTGATCCACTTAAAGTTGTGCTTGATCTTGCACAGAACTTTAGCACTGATATCTGGCTAGCTGTTTGCAAAATATTGTCCAAGCACTTATTTTATTTTTTTTTTGTGAAAAATCTTATTAATTTGGGAAGTCAAGTTTCAATCACCACCTTAAAACGCGTTTTTCTCTAATCTGGATTTTTTGAGATGTGTCACTCTTTGAGTAAATAAGCAATATGTATATATGTACCCACATTCTTACAATCATAACAATTTTCAAAAGGTTCAAGTTCATATGCATGTATACGATTTCTATAAGTGAAATATCAATAAAAGGACAAGTTAACAGCATCAATAGCCACCAGAGCTGAACGTGTGAGACCTGTATTAGCATAGGATTATACTACTATATATACTACATTTGTATAAAATAACACGATATCAAATACTACTCCATATTGGCTGTAATATTTTGTTCCATGAAACTACTTTTTAAGTTATTGTTTTGGTTTTAATTGCCTTCAAAAGGCTTCATAGAAAATTGAAGTGCTAAAATTTGTTGGTATGTGTGCTTCTCACATATGTAAACTCAAATGTATAGCAGTGCAATTTATCTACACTTTGTGGTTTTAAAAATAAATTCAAAGATTAAAAAAAAAATCACCCACTTTAATCCCAAGTCCTTGCTATGAAGACACTTTAACATCATTATGAAGCAATGAAACGAGAGATTCAGCTGCTGTTTTACCTTTTAATGTTGACTGAAAGTCCTCGTGCTCAAATGTAGTATGACTAAGGACCAAAGACATGTATGTGTATAAACGACAATAATGATTGACATATATTCCCAGGGCTAAGAACATGCTGGGATTAATTGAAATTTCTGTTTACATTTTCCAATTACTCTGTTATGAAAAACAATAATTGCAAGTAAATATTTCTGTGTGTGTGTGTTTGCTTTTCTAATGAATTTTATGACATAAATGTGTTTAATGGCCTGAGGTTATTAAGCTCGTTTATGCTTTTAAAAGAAACTGGTAATGGTAATTTCATTGTGTGTATGTGCGTACAAAAATAACATATAGAATCGTATATTTCTTGGAGAAGTTAAGAAATGGATTGTGAATTTCTCAACGTGGGTTTTATGTGTAAATTTAAAAGGTTACTGATTGTTACATTGCGGTCCTGGCTGTACCGAGAACAGTCGAAAATGGTAACTGTTTATAAATGCAGAAAAAGTGTACGATTTCACTCACTTGGCTATTTTCCATACCATCACATGTTTTAAAACGTCTTTTGATTATAACTAAAAGAGTTTCTCATTTCATCAACTGAAATAATTTTTAATATGCCATGTATATGCATTCATTTGCTACCACTTCCTTTATTTGTTGCTGTGGTGATGCTGCTTATCAGCGTAGTTCAAAGCATCCATGGGCCTCTTACTGTTTCATCGCTTTACAGCCCTCAAAGGCACACTATTAAAAAAGATCAATATATTACTTACTTTAAAACCCTTGGTAATAAATTCATATCTTGTGGCGATTATAACGCTAAACACACTCTATGGGGATCTCGTCTTACTACTCCAAAGGGCAGACAGTTATTCTTGGCTATAAAAGAATTAAACTTGAGAACAATAATAAGACGCCCGATCTTATAGATTTTTGTGTTTCCAAAGGTATACCAGCATCATCTGAAACGTGCAAAACCTCTCACGACTTATCATCTGATCACTCACCAGTCTTCCTTACCTTGCATTCTAAATACACTACACAAGATCAACCATGTATACTGCACAATAAGAAAACAAATTGGCATTACTTTCGATATCAAATCCGCGAAAATTTGAATTTGAAATTATCATTACAAACTGAAGAAGAAATTACAGACAGTGTTGAACACCTGGTACATGTCATCCAAAATGCATCATGGAATTCGACACCGAAAAGAAGTCTTGAAAATCAACCACAAGTCCCCAATTCAATACAAAAAAAATTTCAGAGAAAAGGAAGGCTAAAACGCGGTGGCAACAGAGTAGACATCCTGAAGACAAGCGAAGGCTCAATAAAGTACAATACACATTGTCAGTTTTGAATGACGATTTTTTGCAATTATCGATAACTGTCCAACCGTCCAGCAACCACAAAATATTTTGTGGTTGCATGATGAATGACAAAAATGAACGGCCACACTAGCAAGCAACAACAAAGCTGTCATTCAAAACTGACAATGTGTACCCAGCTTAAGTTAACTTCTGAATTACGAAAGCTTCTCAGGACAGGCAAATCCAACAAGAAATTCAAAATTTGGGCCCGACAAAGTCTACTGATTATTCATTGTGGAAAATAACAAAAAAGGTAAAGAAGCAAGACAAAACAAACTATCCGGTACGTAAAGAAGACAATAATTGGATAAAGCCGCAACATTTGCCAGCTATTTACATGCTGTATTTACACCAAATAACAACGATGATACACCTGAGCATATTAAGTCATACTTAAATCAAACCCACCAAATGGACTTGCCGAAAAAAAAAAAATTACGAAAGCAGAAGTTGCACAAGCAATAAATACATTAAAATTAGCAAAAGCACCACGATACGATCTAATTACTGCAAAAATTCTAAAAGAACTCTCACAAGAAGCGATTGAACTAATTACATTCATATTTAATGCTTGTATAACAAGAAATTTCATTCCCCCACAGTGGAAAGTGCCCCAAATCTCGATGATTTTAAAGCCAGGTAAGCCAGTGGATCAAATAAAATCGTACCGAACAATTAGTCTTTTGCCTGTTCTTTCTAAAGTATTAGAATCATTGTTTCTAAAAAGGCTATTACCTATCATTGAAGAAAAAGAACTTATCCCACCCCATCAATTTGGATTCAAGAAAAATCATGGAACAATTGAACAAAATCACCGCCTAGTGGAAACAATTAACAATGCATTCGAATCAAAAAAATATTGTACCTCAGCTTTTTTAGATATCTCACAGGCGTTTGATAAAGTATGGCATGAGAGTTTGCTATATAAAATCAAAAGATTTCTTCCGATAAACTACTTCTTGTTTATTAAATCATACATACAAAATAGATATTTTTATGTACACAAAACAAACGAGATGAGCGAATTAAAAAGCATAAGAGCTGGCGTTCCGCAAGGTAGTGTTATGGGCCCAATTTTGTACCTCCTATTCACTTCCGACCTTCCACAATCAGAAACTGCTGTTATTGGTACTTTTGCTGATGACACAGCTGTATTAGCTGTCGATAAAAACCCTACAACTGCGAGTAACTCACTCCAAAATTACCTTAATACGCTCTGCGCGTGGCTAAAACAATGGCGCATTAAGGCAAATGAGACGAAGTCTACTCATGTAACTTTCACGCTTAACCGTGGAACTCGCCCCCTTATTCAGATGAATAGAATTGAACTCCCACACAGCAAAGAAGTCAAATATCTTGGAATATATCTGGATCAAAAACTAAACTGGAATGTACATATAAAAACAAAACGTAAAGCCTTAGACATTCAAACCAACAAAATGAAGTTCCTCATTGGAACAAATTCTCGAATGTCTCTTGAAAACAAGTTACTAATATATAAATGCATAATTAAACCTATTTGGACGTATGGCATCCAATTATGGGGAACAGCGTCCAATACAACAATAAAACTACTCCAGCAATTTCAATCAAAAACACTTCGTAAAATTGCAAATGCTCCACAATACATAACCAATAAGCGACTACATGAAGAACTCGGCATGAGAACAGCCAAAGAAGAAATAATACACCAACTACAAAACTACAAACTAAGAATCGAGTCACACCCAAACTATCTTGCAGCCAATTTGATGACAAACCCAGACACTTTCAGACTGAAAAGAACAGCGCCTCAAGATCTCATGTAAAATAGAACTTGGCTCCTATAATAATCTAATATTATAAAATAAAATTGTAACGTCATTTTTAAATATAATGGATCGACCACTTGGTGGTCGACTTCTTGGAAGATAAGAACCCTTCGTACCAAAAATTGTCAATGTTTTGGAGGTTGTTCGTAATTTTGGCCGAAAACTTGTAAAAAATAGTGTTTTTACACATATACTATAAATCCTATTCAATTTCAACACAAATTGGACGTTGAAATAGTTTTGCTCAGAAAATTTGGATATGGGACCATAGTGCATTGTAAAACATTTATTATTAAAAAAAATAAAATTTTAATTTTTACTGTGTTTTATTTGACTAGTTTTGGTGTCTGTTTAGTTAAAATCTAGTAACTCATTTTCCACACTTTTAAAATTTAAATGACAATACATGAATATGAAACCAAAACCAATATGGGTAAATTTTTGGTTTTAGATCCCAAGTATGTTTGGACGAAATCCGTTTCAAAAAAATTGGAGCCGATTTAACAATGTCCGTCTGTCTGCCTGGCTGGCTGGAGTGCACGATAACTCTCGAACGGATTAACCGATTTGGTGCAAAATTTGGTTTCGTAATATTTTGTCCAAACTTAGTTTAAGTTCGAAGATGGACCATATCGGCTAATTCCCTCAAGTACCTCCCCCATTACGATGGTACATGTTTTTTCAGGGGCAAGTCCATACTTCCTGAGAAAATTACCCGAAATGTCTAGAAACCCGCTGAGGCACCATTTGTGGTGGATGGAGAGCACGAACGTATAAACCAATTCGGTCAAAAATTTGGCAGTCATAATATTTTGCAGGAACTTAAATCAAGTTATTAGATGTGTTATATCGATTCACTCATTTTGGGTACCTCCCCCAAAAAGATTAAAAAATGTTCCCTAAATTGTGCGCACGATAACTCTCGAACGCAGTAACCGATTTGGTCCATACTTTGCACCTCGTAATATTTCTACGAGGCATAGATGAGAAAAACTGCTTATTTGGGACACATTATGCGAAATAGAAAATGTAATCTTCTCCAAGCTATTATAAGAACCAAAATTGAAGGTCGCAGACCAAGAGGAAGACGAAAAATAACATGGATTAAAAACATTCAGGAATGGACAGGACACCAAGATGAAATAAGCCTTTTAAGCGCCGCAAGCAACAGAGAACTAGCTATAATTGAATGAAATGTTCTAACTTTATAATATGTAATTAAATAACTCTGTAATAATTAACATTGTATGATCGCTAACATCCGAATACGGATTTGCAAATAAAGAAGAAGAAGATAGATGAGGTTAGAATATGAATTATTTATGTCAACTCCTTTGGGTACCACCCACACAAAATTTCGGAAAAGTGCTGTTAAGGACCTCTTCTCGAATCGTTTTGATTCTTCTTGCAACAGGTTGTACTCAAAGCCCCAATTACGATGGTACAAGTTTTTTAAGTGACATAATTATTTAGCAAGCATGTGTAGTGGCTGGTGCGCACGACAACTCTCGAACCAAATACCGCGTTGGTCCACACTTTGTTTATCTTAATATTTCTTTGAATATTATATGAAACTCGAAGACGGTGCTTATAGGCCGAAATTGTCCAAACTTTGTCCAAACTTTTGATCTCGAAATAATTTGTCCAAACCAAGACTACTTTTTACCCTCAGCATTTATGCTAACGAAGATATATACACTTTCAAACGGGCAAAACGTGTCTCATCGTACTAATGGTTTTAGACCCCAAGTATGTTTGGACGAAATCCGTTTCAGACAATTTGAAGTCGACTTAGCTATGTCCGTCTGTCTGGCTGGCTGGATGGTGCACACGATAACTCTCGAACGGATAAACCGATTGGACCTGCTCTCGAATCGCTTTGATTTTTGTTGTAGCAACTTGTGATTGTTGCCCCCATCACGGCAGTGCAAGTTTTATCAGGGGCAAGTCAACATTTGGCTTTAGTAATATTTTGTCCAAACTTAGGTTTAGTTCGAAGATGGACCAAATACGTCCACTCCCTCGGGTACCTCCCCCAACAAATTTCAAAATTGTCAAAAAAGTTCAAAATTATGCGCAGGATAACTCTCGAAGGTAATAACCGATTTAACCCCAGTTAGGTACTTTTCACTAAAATGGTGCACACGATAACTCCCGAAGGTAGTAACCGATTACTTTGAACATCGTTATATTTATACGATGTCAACTCCTTTGAGTACCTCTCACACAAAATTTCGTAAAAATGCAATTTAAGTCTGCTATCACATCGCTTTGGTCTTTGTTGTAATAACTTTTATTCGCTGCCATTACGACGGTACAGGTTTTTTCATGTTTTTCGTTTGCAAGTCCATGCTTTCAGACCAACTGAAATGACTGGTGGGCACAATATCTTTCAAAATTATTGAATCCCAAAATAAGATCCACTTCCAAAATGGACTACGTCGATTTATTCCTTCAAGTACATCCTCCGCAACACTTTTGAGCTTCAAACCAAATATATTTTTCGTCGGCAAATACAATATTGTCAATAGATGGACGTTTCAATTTACACAAGCTGGGGGTTTCAAATGTTTCAATTCACGCAAGCTGAGGGTATATCTCTGTATATCTCATACTTTTTAACTTGTTTTTAGTCCGAATTGGCTGTAACTTGACATTTGGAGTTTACAATGGTACAGAAATTTACCCACCGAAAATAGTGGGCATAGGTCCAGGTTTTGGTATAGCCCCCATATAATGCTACCACCCGATTTTAAATGATCAGGCATTTTAAAATTTGTTTCTTAATTTGGGCCTAAATTGGCTGTAAATTGGTTAAGAGGTTCTCAGTGGTAAAAAAAGAATATTTAGCAAAAATTTTAAAATAAAAACTTATATTTTATTTATAAATGTTCTGAAAACTAGAAAACAATTTTTCGTATAGCCCCAATAAGTACATTCTTCTTCATGATGGAATCTTTCAAATAAAACGCATAAATTAAAAATGCTTTCAAAATTAAACGGCAAGCGTTTTATTAGATAGATTCCATCATGAAGTAAAATATACTTATTGAGGCTAAGCGAAAAATTATTTTCTAGTTTTCAGAGCTTTTATAAATAAAACACTTTTAATTAATTTTTTAAATTATTTTTTATTTTAAAGTTGTCTTATTTAGAAATTTATCTTAAACCTCTTAAAACAGCGTCATTTTACGATTTTAAAAAAGGCTTAGCAATTGTCTCGCGATATTTGTGAAAGCTTTAGTCCAAAAAAAAAATCTGAAAATATACTTAAATGTTTTTCTGCAAAAAAAAATTAAGGAAATCAAAAACCAAATTTTTAAAAAGTGTCCGATTTCTCTCATAGGTCTCCATAAGTATTTGAATATCTTCCCAGGAAGATTAAGTTTTTTGTTTTAGAATATAACTTTTCAAAGAATTATTATGGACTTTCTAATAATTTTCTAAGAAAGAAAAAGAATTTCTAACGGTATTCCTGGTCAAAACTTTTTGAGGGTCTTCTATGGAAGGATGACGTTGTAGAGGTCTGATATGGTAAAACGACATTGTGAAGTTCTGTTCAATGCAAACGTCTCAAACGTCTTCTATTCTAAAAATTTTCTATGAAAAGAAGAGCTAGGTCTTTTATTGGAAGACGAAGGACTAACATGAAAGGAATATCTTTTGAAGATCTTTAAATGAAACAAGATATTTTGAAAGTCTTCCTTGGGCAGAAGGTAATTTTTAAAGAGAGAAGATCTTTTGGACGCCTTCTATGGGAATAAGTCCTTCCAAAGGTCTTCTATGGAGAAGAAGGACCTTCTGAAAGTACTCCATAGAAAAAATGCCGTTTCCAGGTTTTCTATGGGATGATGTGTTTTTTGAAAGTCTTTTAACTGAAGATAACTGCTGCAAAATGTAGCGGTCTTCTGTGGGACGAAGATTTTCATAGGTCTTCTATTCAACGAAAATAGGTAGATTTAAGTTAATTTGAATGAATTTCTGTTAATTAAAAAAAATGAATTGTAACGTAAAGATAATTTAAATAAATTTTACAACAACAATTGCTGTATAGAATTATGCCCTTACTAATTGTCTAATTTTGCTATTGCCCTTGTTGAACGCTTTCAATTCTCTCCCTTCATTTGTTTTGAACATTGTAACGGCATTCATTGTAACAACTAGAATAATTCGAATTACAAATAGAATAATTCGAAATTCAAATGGAATAATTCGAATTTCGAATAGAATAATTCGAATTACAAATATAAGGTGCTAAATTTCTGTGCAAAATCAAGCATGGTTTGATATGTTTTAGGCTTCATAAACTCAAAAAAATTTTTTTGTTGAATTCAGCCAAATCCGTAGTAAATGAGCGATAACTCATGGAGTTTTAGAGATATCAGCATGAAATTTTGACACCAAAAAAGTAGAAAAAACAAGTGAGCAAAGGCTATAGTCGGGACGGGGCCGACCATGTGATACCCTACACCACTACCCCTGTGCATAAACTTTTCACTGGTAAACATTTCTTTTAGGGAATATAATCCGACTACCACCAAAAATAATATGACTCTTTTTCTCTGGGACCCCCATAAGCAACCAAAATTTCGTGACCATCCGATCAAAATTACGACCTGTAGCTTGATTGCAAAAAATGGAAGAATTGGATGCATTACCGACAATTGTGGTATCTCCCTTGTTTGACCACCTTCGCCAACCTGCTTTACACCAATGTAAAGGTAATATTTTCTTCTTCCATTGGCTGGCTTTGCCGTTGGAATACCCCTACTAGAAGCCGATATATTCACAAAGAATAAAACTTTGAATTTGTCTCCAAATGAGTTTTTCCCCATTCCGACCCCTAAATATTATCCGACTATCACCAAAATCATTAGGCTTTTTCCTCTGTGGGGCCCCCATCTACCCCCAAAAATTTCGTCACTATCCGATCAAAATTCCAACTTGTAGCGTGATTACAAAAAATGGAAATATTGGGTATATTACTGCTCACTTACGCCAACATACTTTGCATCAATATAAACGAGATCTTTTCTTCTTCCACTGACGGGTATTCCTTTTGGAATACTCCAACCAGAAGCGGAGATATTCGCATAAAAAAAAACGTTGACTTTTCTCCACATAAGCTTTTCGCTTAGTCCGACTCCTGAATATTATTCGACCATCACCAAACTAAATAGGCTTCTTCCTCTGTGGGACCCGCATCAACTCCCAAAAAATTCGTGACGATCCGATCAAAATTGCGACCTGTAGCGTGAATACAAAAAAATCGGAAAATGGGATGCATTATCTACTATTGCCATATCTCTGCTATTTGACCACCTACGGCAACCTGCTTTACATCCTTGTAAAGGTGATATTTTCTACTTTCCTTGCCAGGTTTTGCTTTAGACATACCTCTTAAAGAAACAGAGATATTGGCTTTGAAATAAAACGTTGACCTTTCTCCTAATAAGTGTTTGCCGATTCCGACCCCTGAATATTATCCGACCATCATCAAAATCAATAGGCTTCTTTCTCTTTGGGACCCCCATTAACCCCCAAAATTTCGTGACGATCCGATCAAAATTGCGACCTGTAGCGTGATTCCAAAAAAATTTAAAATGGGATGCATTATCGACTATTGCCATATCTCTGCTATTTGACCACCTACGACAACCTACTTTACATCGTTGTAAAGGTGATATTTTCTACTTTCCTCGCCAGGTTTTGCTTTTAATATACTTCTTAAAGAAACAGAGATATTGACTTTAAAATAAAATGTTGACTTTTCTCCAAATAAGTGTTTGCCCAGTCCGACCCCTAATTATTATCCGACCATCACCAAAATCAATATGCTTCTTCATCTGTGAGACCCCCATTAACCCTGAAATTTTCGTGACGATCCGATCAATATTGCGACCTGTAGCGTGATTTCCAAAAAAATAAAAAAATTGGGATGTATTACCTACTATTGCGATATCTCCGTCATTTGGTTACCTACGCCGACCTAGTTTGCATCATTGTAAAGACGGGTTCTTCTACTTTCGTAGTCAGGCTTTGCTTTTGGAAAGTTTACAACTTAAGCTGTGATATTCGTCAATATAATTAAAATCGCAAAAATGAAAATTGGGGTTTTATTTGCTACTATTGCGATATCTTCGCTGTTTGATCACCTACGAGCACCTGCTTTACATCATTAGAAAGGTGATATTTTCCACTTTCATTGTCAGGTTTTGCTTTTGGTATACCCCATATAGAAGCTGAGATATTCGCTTTGGAAAAAAACGTTGTCATTTTATCCACCTAAGTTTTTTGCCCTTTCCGACCCCTAAATATTATCCGACCATCACCAAAATCAATAGGCTTCTTCCCCTCCGGGACCCCTATCAACATGCAAAATTTCGTGACGATCCGATCAAAATTGCGACCTGTAGCGTGATTACAAGGTTAAGATGGACAGACGGACAGACGGACAGACGGACAGACGGACGGACGGACGGACTGACGGACGGACACACATAGCCAGATCGACTCAGCTCGTCGAGACATTCATTTTGGTATATATAAGTATGGGTCTGCGACCATTATTTCGATGCGTTACAAACTTTTTGGCCAAAACCAACTTATAATACCCTCCCCACATAGTGGTGTAGGGTATAATTACTAACTCAGAAAACACGTTTTTGAGTTATGCCACTCTATGAGTAAATGAACAATATTATTCGAATTGTAACCATTGGGGCGTATGATTATGATGTATATATTTTATCCTCATAACTAATACGCCTCAAGGTAAAGCACATGAAGAATATTCTTAATCTGCGGAACACATCTGGAGTACTTGGGGTTTTGTATGTTAAGATCTGGTGAATTTAAAAACTAGTTTTTCTTACCAATTCACTTAACACCAATGATTTTTTCGCTGTTCATTACCTATTCCAATTTCATTCGATTTTTTTTACAAGTTGTTCCTTTTTTATTTTGTTTGATATAAACGCTTTTATCTTAAATATTCAGTTTTTTCGCCCACCTCAACAGACACTTTAATAGATAACATTCGATGACAAACATTTTCCTAGGGGTGAGTTAGCCAACGACTACTGTACGAGAAAGATAAATTGCCTCTTCAATCGTATTACAAAATGTTTGAAGTGAAACGTATTCAAGTAGGTAGATAAAGAACATTTAAATTGAAATTGAAATCAATAATGTACTGAGTGTGTGTGTGTTTGTGGTTTCAAATACAGGAAGCGAGATAGGATAAGTGCTAGACATTTAAGTGACTATATCCCACATTCAGGAGTTTATTTAGATTTTCAAAAAAGCCAATTTAAAATTAATTTGTTCAAGAGCTTCATTTGAATTGATGATATTGAAATTGAGGAACATTTAAGTGATTTCGGCAGTTGTATTGAAATAGGAAGCAACACACATAGAGAAGTTAACCTTTGTAAACAAATAAATTATTATAGGGAAGAAGAAGTTAAAAACGGTGAACTTTTATAAGTAGAATAAATGTAAAGTATGTACATATATAGAATAGTGGAAATGTGGAATAGTGGCAGATCGGGAATACCAAGACTCCGATGGAAGGTAAAGCTTTTTTTAAAACGGATTGCTAAGAGAAGCTATCAAAATATACATACACGTGATACCAGTATCTCTGGCTATTTAAAAAAAACCCAGAAATATTCCCATAACATGAACTAAGATTACACCCTTTCTTCTTAGAATTATGAGGGCGAACATTTTATAATATCTACCTCACATGCCGTAAAATTTTGCACTGGAAACATTTAAAACTTCTTTTGTCACCTGTGAAAAGAGCTCAATCTTGGTCTTGGTTTTCGGTCACGGATAGCCATAAGGATGTATCTTAAAAAGTCTTCAATCGTGTGATAGCTTTATATGGAGACTTTTTAATAAAATAAAAAATGGACTGAGAATTCAACTCCCTTTTAGGGTTTGCTCTTCTGACCTCATACCATCAACTATATTCGGAATTTTTCACTACCCAGACAATACCGGTTGGGAACGTGGACTTGGGGAAACCCGTTTTATGGGAACTTTATCATAAAATAAAAAAAATGTCCTGAGAATTCAAAGCCCTTTGGGGTTTTGCACTTCTGACATAATACCATCAACTCCAGTGGAATTGGGGTGCACCATTATATGGGGGCTATATCAATATATACCGATAAACACATTGATGTCGATCTATATTGATGATTTTTTGCATAGATGGTTTCTGTTTACTAAGAACGTAAAAAATACTCGAAATCGGAGTGACTTGACCAAAAAAGTGGAGTGACTTGACCCATCCAAAGATCTTTCAAAGTTTTATCTCTAATCTTACGAAATATAGATTTAAAAAAGTTTGTCCTGTGAACAAGAAAATCTTCTGGGGTATTGGTAGAGCTGGCAAATTATCGAAGTTCCCAATATTAGAGTTTTTCGATATTTCATTTCAAAAAATCGATAGCTGTCGATATTATCTTTAAATTGTCAACCACATTAATTAGAAAATAAAAATGGCGGAAATGTCTATGTTTTTGTTGATATTTTTCACAAGTATTTCGCAGAAATATAAAGGAGAAAAAACAGTTAGTTTTATTTAATAAAAAGACACAAAAATACAACTTACTTTTTCGAAAAAATTGTACGTGTGACTACGAACTTACTTTCTCAGAACCACAAAACCGAAAAGCGCCGTAATTTCTATTAATTTTAATAGATTTTAGTTAAGGGGTTTCTTAGGTCTATCGGATGGCCTAAAGCAAAACTATTTATCGATATTGAATTTTTTGATCTACTACGATTTAGCCATGTCCATACGCCTGTCTGTCTAGGCTGGCTGGAGCGCATAACAATAACTATCGATCGGCTCGAATATGGACAATATGGGTCCAATCCTTCGGGTACTTCCCACACAATATTTCAAGTGCAGTTTAGGAGATCTACACTGACTATCGATCGGTTCGAACATGGACAATATGGGTCCAAACCTTCGGGTGCTTCCCACACAATATTTCAAAATTTTTGGCATAGGTGCAGTTTGGGAGATCGTCATAAAATTGTTTGCAGCAAGTTGTGTTCGCAGTACCTTCATGCTTCTTGATTTGGCCGAAACTTTACACATCGTACAAGAAGGTCTGTATTGAAAAATATTTTCAGGTACCTCCCTCCCTCCATGCTCAACATTTGTTGTTATGTGCAGTTTAAGACCTGTTCGCGGATCGTTTGAAAATGGGTACAAAATCTATCCAACCTTTGCGGATCGTAATATTTCTTTCACACTTAATTCATGTTCGAATATGGTTTCTTGTATCTCCGGTCCATTCCTTCTGGCACCTCCAACTCAAAATGTCGAAGTGTTCAATTTAGGAACATATCTTGGATTTTTTGACATTTTTAAAGCACGTAATCCTCCCGGCTGATATTAGGACTGTATAATTTTTGTCGGGGGGTAAGTTCATACTGACTAGCTCTTAAATGGAGTCCTCGATTTAATCCAATCTTTGCACATCATAATCGTTCTAGGTCAAATTCGAAACTGGACTATATCAGACCACTTCTTCCGGTACCTCCCCCACAAAAGTTCAATCATGGGGTTTGTTTCTATTTATTACGTCACGGATTGAGGTTATATTTAAGTCGGCAAAGTCGACTGATACATTTTTATACCCTCCACCATATGGAGGATATAATTAAATTTATCATTCCGTTTGTAGCACATCGAAATATTCGTCGGAGACCCTATAAAGTATATATTATTGATCAGCATAAAATTCTATGTCGATTTAAACATGTCCGTCTGTCCGTCCGTCCGTCCGTCAGTCCGTCTCTCTGTTGAAATCAAGATACAATTTTAAAGATAGAGAGTCAATATTTGGTACAGAAGTTTTTATTACTTGCAGGATGGTTGGTATTGAAAATAGGCTATATCGGTTCACGTTTTGATATAGCCCCCATAGAACAGTACCACCCGATTTTCGGTATTTTGAAGGTACTAGCTTCATTATCACACCGAAATTGCTGAAATTTGGTACTTAGTCTACGTTGGAGGTATAAACCTTCCCCCTGAATTTTGTCGGTATCGGTCTATGCCTTCATATAGCCCCCATAGAACGGTACCTCCCGCTTTTCGGTATTTTGAAGCTTTTAGCTTTATTATCACACCGATATGGCTGAAATTTGGTGCTTAGTCCACGTTGGGGGTATAAAAGCTTCTCCCTGAATTTTGTCGGTATCGGTCAATGCCTTCATATAGCCCCCATAGAACGGTACCTCCCGATTTTCGGCGTTGTGGCCTCAATTATCCACCAAAATGGCTGAAGTTTGGTATATAGGCTTTTTTGGGGTATACAACTTCCCCCTATAAAATTTGTCGGTATAGGTCCACGCCTTCATGTAGCCCCAATAGAACGGTACCTCCCAATTTTCGGTATTTTGAAGGTTGTGACCTCAACTTTCCTTCGAAATGGCTGAAATTTGGTATTTAGACATCGTTTTGGGGCTCTCAACTTTCCTCTTTAAATTTATCGTATAGATCCACGCCTTCATATAGTCCCTATAGAACGGTACCACCAGATTTTCGGTAGTTTGAAGATTGTGGCCTCAATTTTCATCCGAAATGGCTGAAATTTGGTATTGAATTTTCTTTGAGACTAAAAACTTTCCGTCAGATATTTGTCGGTATAGATCGACGTTTTGAAATACCCCCGATAGAACGGTGCCTCTTCATACACGAATTGAAACTATTTTTTCCATTTTAATTCAATACAATTCATGGTGGAGGGTATAACAAGTTCGGCCCGGCCGAACTTAACGCCGTTCTTACTTGTTACAAGGGCGAGCTACCGACCAACTCTCCTTCTAGCACCACCTTCCTTCCCTTCCACGCTTGGGATGACAATGGGAAAATATAACAACGAATATTTCCAAAATAATAGAAAAATATTAATATACCTTTATTAATATACCTTTATTTACTGAATAATTTTTGTGCCGATCGTTCTTAGAAAATTAAAAATTACCTCTACAATAATCAGTGAATAATGTTTTTTTTTAATTATCAAAAAACCAATACTAATATAACATATGTACATATATCCTATATTACAGATTCGCTTCTAATACGTATGGTTACAATTTATTATTGGTAAGTAAGAAGTACAATAAACTACTTGATATAATTCTAAGACACATTTACCTTAATTGTCCGCTAAAAGCCACACCATCTTCTATTAAATATTAAACCATGAATCGAATATTCAACACCTCAAGAATAAATTCCATAAACAAAGATGAGTGTTATAACAATCATACTTAAGTGGTTATTAAAGTGTATACCACACCCAACTACACCTTAGGTAAACACAACACCTGATGAATGCCATAACAAAGGCAAAGGCATTTATGAAATACACACCAACCAACAACAACCATTATCATTGAGAACAATATTCGTTTTGCGGTGGTGTTTGCTAATATTCTTGACACATTATTAATTCCATACAGATGGTTTGACGGTGACAATAAAACGCCCATCGTCGTCATCATCACCATAACGAATGAGAAGAAAAACAAAGTCAAAGGAAACAAGCTATTGAGGTTATAAAGGAAACAGTGATATCTACAATATGTGTGTGACGTGATGTCAGAGAGTGACATGGTATTGAATATCATCGAGATGATTATGTACAGTGTTACAATAATTTTTTTAACAAAAAATGAATAAATGTTGAATGTAGTTTGTCATCTATTGCGAATAACGATATCGTATTCTAGACTAGGAATTTTTGGAAACCGTTTTCATTTTAACACCAATGAAATTGAGTTCAATTTTTATGTTTGTTTGTTTTACAATCTGACGAAACATTTTTATTTGATATCTACCAAAAAGTGATCCCGCTTTCTTTGTTACAATCCCACTGTTTGGTATTCTTTGTTTTTTTCTTTTTTCATTCTAAAAAGTGTGCGCCCTAAGTGAATGGTGCGAACAAAATAATAATGCGCTATGAAATTCAGACAATAAGCAAGTGTT
This sequence comes from Musca autumnalis, assembly GCF_047663935.1. Classification (NCBI taxonomy): domain Eukaryota; kingdom Metazoa; phylum Arthropoda; class Insecta; order Diptera; family Muscidae; genus Musca; species Musca autumnalis. Next base: position 160,795,732 of record NW_027411866.1, on the reverse strand, counting down.
GGTGATGCGTGATATTTCACGATTTATTGTGGCAAGTTCACGTTACGAAAATAAAAAAACGTGGTGTGACAGATGAAAGAAAGAAAAAATAAAACACGAAGAACAGACAGGCAGGTATTTTCCATGACATGTAATTGCATTGATTTCCGACAACTTCACTTTGAAATCAATTTTTCAAGGGAAGCCACGATGGCATTAATATTAAATGATTGAATACAATATTATCGATGTGATGCTTGGTAAAGTTGGGAATGCCACAATCACATTTCCATTTGATAAAAACGTTTTTAACTTCATGTATGGAGTGGAATACTTGTATGGTTCCCATTAATCCTATATATTTAAGTCTATCATTTATTACGCAATGCCAAATTGAGCCAGTAATGAGATATAAATACGTGTAATATATGTATGTAGATATGTGCAGATTTAAGCTAATAATTATAATTTGGCAAACCACAATTGCTTAGAAGGCAGCAAGCACTTAAATTTATTTCGAATGAATAGGCTGTCTAATTAGTAGAAATTTGTTGGTAACCAAGCTAAGTTGTAAGTTTTATTGTATATGTGTATCCCGTGGATATACTCGTAATTATACACTGAAGCTATTCTGTCAACGCTTATGTACGAGTATCCCCATTTAACATTAGTAGATACATATGTGCGATTTGAGACTTTGCAACACGCCGTGCATAAAGACAAGGTTAGGTCGTCTAATAAGGAATTTTTAGATGACCATACTTTTGATTAAGCAAATTTTCATCATTGCATCTATATATACATTTGTTGGTGACAAATGAAGTTGTGAATGTTTTCGGCGCACAGTGGTTCAGAATCGTTTTTTTTTTTCTGGTCAAAATGTTCTAACTTGGGAACGGATAGAGATATTTATATATTTTTGTTCGACAGATAACACAACACCGGTGGACTAAAAACGGTCAAACGATGATTTTTTTCTACTATTTTTCATCAAAATTGAGTGCTTTTGTGTTTTTATATCTTCCTATATATTAAAAATGGATAAACCCCAATAAATAAACTATATAAATACAAAAAAATAAATAAAAAAACAACTAAAAAAGAATCAGTCGGCTTTGCCGACAGAGATATACCCTCAGCCTATGTGAATTTAAATCTTCATCTACGCATAGATCGAATGTATTTAGGGTATTTTGGACATTCAAACTTGCGACAAAAAGTGGATTAGGACTAAAGATCAAAAGTTAGGAGGTACCCTAAAGAGAGGACCGACATGAGCCATTTTAGAGGTTAAACTAAATTTGGACAAAATATTAGGAGATCCAAAGTTTTAGTGACATTTTTTAAATATTGGAGGGAAGTTCAGAATGTTTTGGACCGATATTGCTCATCTTCGAACTGAAACTAAGTTTGGACCAAATATAATGGAGGCCAAATTTTGGACCAAATCGGTTGATCAGTTCGAGAGTTACCGTTCCCTCCAGCCACTACACATGGTGCCATAGGGGTTTTTACCGTCGTAATTAAGGTAGCTAATGCAAGTTGCTTCAACACAAATCAAAGTGATTCGAGAACAGGTCTTAAAGTGAACTTATCCGAAATTTTGTTTGGAAGGTACCTGAAGGAGTGGACAAATATAGTCCATATTCGAACCTGATCTATATCTGATAGATATATTAGGATGTGTAAAGTATGGACCAAATCGATCACTCCCTTCAAAAGTTATCGTCCACACAATTTTTCTGAATATTTTTGAACTTTTGTGGGGGAGGTACCTGAAGGAGTGGATCGATATGGCTTATATTCGAACTTAAACTAAGTTTGGACAAAATATTTGGAAGGCCGAATGTTGGACCGAATCGGCAGATCCGTTCGAGAGTTATCTTGTGCTCCAACCACTACACACGGTGTCATAGGGTTCTTTTACACCTTTCGGGCTGTTTTCTCAAGAAGTACGGACTTGCCCCTGAAAAAACTCTTACCATCGTATGGGTGACAGTGAATTTTGCATGGGAGGTACCCGAAGGAGTAGATCGATTGAGTCCATATTGAAACCTCATCTAAGTCTATTGGATATTTAACGATGTGCAAAGTATGGACCAAATCGGTTACTCCCTTCAAGAGTTATCGTGCGTACAAATTTTCCGAACATTTTCGAACTTTTGCGGGGAAGGTACCGGAAGGAGTGGACCAATATAACCCACCTTCGAACATAAACTATGTTTGCAAAAAATATTACGAAAGCCAAATTTCTTACCGAATCCGTTGATCCGTTCGAGAGTTATCGTGCGCTCCTGCGAGACAGACAGATAGACGGACGGACATTGCTAAATCAACTCAAAATTGTCTGAAACGGATTTCGTCCAAACATACTTGGGGTCTAAAACCATTATTTCGATGAGACACATTTTGCCCGTATGAAAATGTATATACCCTTGTTAGCATAAATGCTGATAAACTCAATCGGTCCACTCCTTCGGGTACCTCCCACACAAAATTTCTGATAAGTTCAGATTAGGACCTGCTCTCGAATCGCTTTGCTTTTTGTTGCAACAACTTGTATTCATTGCCCCCATACGACGGTACAAGTTTCATCAGGGGCAAGTCCATACTTCCTGAGAAAATATCCTGAAAGATGCAAAAAGCCCCTATAACACCGTGTGTAGTGGATGGACCGCAAGATAACTCTCGAACGGATCTGACGACTTGGTCCAAAATTTGGCCTTCGTAACATTTTGTCCAAACATAGCTTAAATTCGAAGATAAGCCATATCGTTCCACTCCTTCAGGTACCTCCCCCACAAAAGTTCAAAAATGTTCAGACAAATTGTGCGCACGATAACTCATGAAGGGAGTGACCGATGTAATCCATACTTTGCACATCCTTATATATCTACCAGATATAGATCAGGTTCGAATATGGACTATATTTGTCTACTCCTTCTGGTAACTCTCACACACAATTTCGGATAATTTCACTTTAAGACCTGCTCTCGAATCACTTTGACTTTTTGTTGATACGATTTGCATTCGCTACCTCCATTACGTCGGTAAAGGTTTTTTCAGGGGCAAGTCCATATTTCTTAGGAAAACAGCCCGAAAGGTGTTAAGGGTACCTCCCCCACAAAGGTTCAACATTTGTGCCTTAGTGCAGTTTATTCCTAATCCACATGTTTGAAGGCAAGTTTAAATATCCAAAAAGGGCCACAAAAGTCTGTCCTTCCGGGTTCATCATATTATCTTCATCGAAATTCATAGCCAAAAAGAATTTTCCACCCCCCAGCCTTTGATCTCCATATTTGCGCGTACTAATATTTTTCCTTAAAAACGGTTTAAGAAAACGGTTTTTTTGTTCTAGAATTGCAACTAGCAAAGTTTTCATAAGCGACTTAATTTAATTTGATTGACAACTCTATAAGCTTTTTAATGGTATACATATACGTTTAATCGGTTACTTAAAACCGGTTCAAAACTCGGGTTTAATGTCGGAATGTCCGGTTCAAAAACTGGGATAACCGGATCTATCCTCCAAGAAAATTTGTTATTAACATGTTCATCATTACAAGAGCTATTTGTGGTAAATATTTCGGAAGCACCCCAGATGTCTACATAAGCAACCCATTGGTAATGTCTATATACCTATGGATAACCAATAACGAATATACAGAAAAACAAAACATAGTTTAATTCTGAACCAAGTCCGAATAAATGTCAAAAATGACAATGAAAACGGGATAAAATCGATTAGTTGTCAAAGAGAACCGTAGCTAAAATCTTCTGAGAAACATTTTTGTAGAATATTTGGATGCTGAAATCTCATCTTGTGGAACTTTCACTACGGTTCAATAAATAAAGGACGAAAAGGACATGAAAAGCATCGAGTTAGAAGAATGAAATGTTCTACAAAAAGATTTGCCAATCGATTTGACTGAAGACATGTCACCTCAAAACGATGCTACAACAACGCCAAACAGAGTTATGGAGCTATTTTCCCAAGTATTATAAGGAAAAAATCAAAAACTTAATCGCGCGATATCCCAGAAACTTGACCTATGGCGAAAATTTCCTTTTGGGTTCTTAGTATACTCATCAAGGGCTATCATCTCCAAATGAAATTTTCCACCCCCCAAAAATGCTGCTGCACAGTGTTATTTAAAACTGTTTGTTAGTATCAGGGTTTAAAATGCCAACGCCATATTAGCAAAAGCATCGAATATTTGCAGCTTTGCTTGCTAAAATTTCTTCTTCGAAATATGTTTAGCAACAATGAACAACGGCAACATGTAGCAACAAATTTCACAAAAATATTGCTAGCGAGGCTGATGCCATTTGATATTGCCGCTTTAATAAAAAAGCATCGGAAACGCATACTCATATTTTGCAGCACACATGATCAACACATATCAGAATAGAGAATAAGCAACAAAGTTTCAACGGCTTAGCCACGTTTTCAGCCAACAATTGTTTTTGAGATCAGGGTTACCAGTGTAATGCATTCAAAATCACGATATAATTAATTCCACTTTTTCGTTCAAAGGACATGTGAATTTTTGGTGAAGCCGTTCAAAATATATTTTTTTTTATTTTTAAACAATAATAATTAATATTCTTTAGGTTCTACCATACGATGGGAGCATTTTGACATTAAATGACATCTTTTTTAATACTAATACTGGCTAATTCGCTGCGACGAATGGTCAGCCGACTGCTAAATATGTAGCGTGGTTGACGATTATGCCTAACGAAAAAAGATTAGGCGTAAAAAACGAAATAAGCAAAAATGTACAAATATAAATATGCGTTCGGTTGCTTATTTAGCCGTGTGTGTGAATATTGTGTAGCAGTTGAAGTGTACAGCTAATGCTAATGTTTTAGATGCTGGCTTTTAAACCCTGGTTAGTATACTTTTTTTGAATAATCCACTCCATGTTTGTTATGTCATATCCATGCCATATATAGGTCTAGGGCTTAACTATCAAACTGTACCCAAAAAATAAGAGTTCAGTGTTGTGGGAATGTCTTATCGAAATGGATTAGAGAAAATCTTATAGCTGTGAAAATTCCCTACAAGATTGGCTTTTGTAATTTTTTCCTACGTTGTAAAATTTTTTAACTTCTTTGTTTGTTTTGTTTATTGTTGAAGATTCAATCTTATTTGATTGCTTAAGCTGGAGTATTCCCCCAATGGCTTAACTTAATTTATTATCCTCTATTACAGACAGTGTTGCAAAATTTGTTTACAGATCGCTAACAATATCATGATTTCATCCTGGCGAAGGGAATTATCAATTGGCTTTTCAGCTTTTTGAAATGATGCCTTTTTTAGCGAAAACCCGAACTCTTTAAGTGTCTAGTATTCTCAAATAAATGAGAATCACACTCACTTTTCGGCTTTTCCAAAAAACATCAGAACAAAAATATTTGCAAACAACTGTCAGCACGTATCAAATATTTTTGTTTTTTTTTTTGTTTTTGAAAAAACCGAAAAGTGAATGTGATTCCATCTGATGATGAAGATGCTAAAAAGATGACATGCCAGCTCACATGCACCCATGATTGAATGACATCTTTGGCATCGAACATTTTGCTGGGTTTTTATACCCTCCACCATAATATGGACGGTATATTAAGTTTGTTTTTCTGTTTGTAACACATTGAACTAATCATTTGCGACCCTATAAAGTATAAATATTCTTGATCAGGATAAAATTCTAAGACGATCTAGCCATGTTCGTCTGTCCGTCTGTTGTAATCACTCTAGCGCCCGCAATAATTGAGCTAGAGCGCTATATTTTTGCACCCGAGTATCTTTTCCCATAGCCAGGTCAAGTTCGAAGATGGGCTATATCGGCCCATATATAAAAATTATATTATGTTGTTCTTTTTTCTTCAGTTTTCTAAACACAATCGTTGAGTAAAGAACAAATCAGTGTTTTGTATTTTCTTAAAGAAGTGACGCTTTTTAGTAAATTTATTGCCCAATTCATTTCATAATTGGAAATTGTATAATTGAATCAAAAAGGTTAATGGAAATATTTTATTGGACAAGGAAGAAATCGCGTACATACATACATATGCCTATTTCCCGCTGATGATTTCAACTTTGAGGAAAACGTGTTTTATTTCACAACTAAGGAAAAGCATTCAACGATGTTTCTATATAATTTTTTCTTCATAAAAGTATGACTTTTTATAAATTATTCCACTCAGTTCTTTTTATTAAAGTCTGTTATGTATTTCTTTGGATTTTTTATCTACCTATGTGTCTGTTGTTGCTATTGTTTGGCATTTCTATGCCTTTCAATAAACCACCACCATTTATAAATGTGTGTATATGTTAGAGAAAGCCAGTGAGCGCTTACTGAGAGCAAGCGAGCATACATTTCAATGTGTTTTACATTGAAATTTACGCTCCCTTACTCTCAGTATGCGCCCACTGGTGCATGTGTTTGTTTTTTTCGCTTTTGGGTTTGCATTTGTTTGCACCCAAGCTTATAATTTCTTTGCACCCAAATTTATATTTGTTTGCAGGACCTAAACATATGTTTGGGACTGATTGCAAACAAATTATGTTTGGGACATATGTTAGAGAGGCCTTTTTTCCTACGTGTAGACGAACGAACAAAAAATAGTTACAAAAACAGGGGGTTAGTACATCAGAATCCTATCATAATTTTGATGACGCGAAGTGTTACTTTCATATATCTATTGCAAAAGATATCTCATCTCTAATTCTATTTCCATTTTCAATTACGAAAATAAAACAAGTTTCCAATTTTAATTATCATTGTTCGAATATTTGTCTGTCTCGCGATAACAAAAAACACAAATTAAATTAATTTAACAACAATTTTTTCGAACACAAACACATTTCTTTGCAAAAGCCTTTTGTAAAATATATTTTTCTTCTGTTGACACTAAAACACAATGCAATACTTTTTTTGTATTCGAAATATACATAATTGTCTTGCAGACAACGCCAATGATTTACTATCATCGTTGTTGGCGATGCTATAAGTTTAAATGAATTTGGCTAACAACACCCAAATGCTATCACCCTCTTACGAGTAGTTTTGTCCTATCTACTAAATGTGAATAGTACGAGATGGATGTGGCATCGACAAAGAAAACTAACAACTAAAGTCTTGTAATTCTTTGAAAGACTTTGTCAATTGTTGGGAATTGCAAAGAATTGAGTAGTTGTTGTTGGTGTTGCTGTTCTTGGTAAACTTTTACTATCTTTGGAATAAGTCAAAAACAATTGGATTTCGATTTACGTAAGTGAAAGCCGTACACATTAAATGGGTTAGAGTACTACAAACGACAATAGACTTAGGGTTTAAGTCCCTAAGCAGGTTTAATTGTATAACAATATTGTTGAAGTATTACGAGCAAAATTAGTAAAGAATGTGATTTCAAATTACATACGAAGAAAATTCACAATTGTAGATCTGACTTTGAGATGTCTACTTATGGTACACACTATGAGATTATTATTCGAATTTGTTATGTAAAAATAGACCAGGGAAATTAAGTATATTTGTTCAAGTAGTTTCAAGGTTTTACAGCTATACCTAAATCACGACGCGACGTACAAAAATATTCACCTTCCTACCACAACAATGCCCTTGGAGCGCCCGTATTACCCAAATACGCTATAACCGAAATCTCATTTGAAAAACAAAACTTATTTATATGTTTCTATTCATAGACACAAATCATTTTGCTTTACAATAAATTATATTAATTTGTGTGGGACAAATGTGAATTTTTACGAAACCTCTAACGGCCGCATCTTTGGTCCAATCGATGCAAAAATTACCAGTTCGTTGTTGTGGCTGAAGAATGAGTAGGACTTGAAAAAAAACAGTAAGGAAAGGATCATAGTCGGGCGAGGCCGACTATAAGATACCACTGTGAATATGTAAAATATAGTAGATATATATATATATATATATATATAGCGTCGTTCCCGTACTTTTTAATAGTAAAACTCGTAAAAGAGAGAACTGCACAAAATTTGTTGTCACACACAAGTTTTTTGAAATAGTTCAGGAACGGAAAAATGGAAAATACGTCAAAAAAACTGGAACAAATGTCAAAGTCGGCGTATCAGCCAATCAGACGCCGGCAACCATGTTACTATTTTTTTACTCGCCCAAATTTGTCGTGTAAAAAGTTTTTAAAGAGAGCGTCATTCAGCGCCATGTTTGTTTAAAGAGAAGTGAACATTTTACAACTTTTTTGTGTACGGGAACGGTTTTTGGAGTAAAATGTGTAAAAGTCGTAAAAATTGTAAAAACTTTTTAGTTCTGGAACACAGCTTATATATATATATATATATATATATATATATATATATATATATATATATATATAAATTTGAACTGATTTCTATATAATATGGTACACTTATTACTCGACAAAATTACGTCACACATTCCAAATTTCATCAAAATTGGACAGATCGGGCGAAAATATATATGAGAGCTATATCCAATTTGAACCGATTTCGATATAATTTGGCACACTTATTTTAAGACCGAATTCAGTCACGCATTCCAAATTTCAATCAGAAGCAATAGCGTTCTTCCTATAAAAAAATTATATTACCAAATTTTCAGCTGAATCGGACAAAATATGCGACCTGTACGTTGCGAACAAAAATACATGGACAGACGGACGGACGGACATGCATAAATCGACTCAGAAAGTGATTATATGTATATCCCCAAAAGGAACTATGGGTCTATTTCGTTTCCTTTTGTATGTTACATACAAATGCACAAAGACATAATACCCCTTACCACAGTGTGGTGTAGGGTATAACAAGTAAAAAAGTATCTGTCGGTTTTGCCGACAGAGATATACCCTCAACCTATATGAATTGAAACTTCATCTACAACATATCTACAAACAGGGTCGTTTCCGAATTTTGTGGCCCTTGTTGGACATTTGAACTTGCAAAAAAAAATTGGATTAGGATTAAAATTCAGAAATGTTGCGGCAGAGGTACTTAAAGAAAGGACCGACATAGTCCATTATGGAAGTGGATCTTATTTTGGGAGTCATATCTTTTCGATAGATATCGCGCCTACTAGTCATTTCAGTGTCCACGGAAAACATAATATCACTGTAAACAGGACCACAACGAACAGCATCCAAGGGATCTTCAAACAGACCCTCCGTTAGGAGAGGACCGGGCTATTTTAGAAGTAAAACTTAATTTGGACAAAATATAAGGAGATCCAAAGTTTAGACCAAATTGGTTCAAGAGATGTAGTGCATACCATTGAAACTAAGTTTGGACAAACTATGACGAAGGCTAAATTTTGGGCCAAATCTGTTGATCAGTTTGAGTGTTTGGTTTTTACACCTTCCTTTCGGGCTGTTTTCCAAAAAGTATGGACTTGCCCCAGAAAAAACTTTTGCCGTTGTAATTGAGGCGGCGAATGCAAGTTGCTTAAACAAAAATCAAAGTCTTAAAGTGAACGTTTCCCAAATCATAAAATATTCTGAACTAAAGTGGAAAAATTAGTTTCCTGTTAGTTGAAAATAGTTCGACCACGGATACCCCAACTGCCTAAATTAGGTCACAAAATGACAATATAAACATTTCTTCATTCTGTTGGTACCTTTTAAGTGGGGGATTACCAAAAAATGAACCTATACGGACGATTTTTGGTGGTGGGAACTCTGAGAACTTCAAATGTCAAATTACAGCTAGTTCGGTTAAATATTGTATCTAAAATCCTCAAAATACCGAGAATTGCGAAGTAGCGTTCTATAGAGGCTGTTCCAACAAATGGAACTATGATTTTTGGTAGAGAAGTTTCGGGACCACTGAGAACCTCAAATGTCAAATTTCAGCTAGTTCGGTTAAAAATTGTAGCTAAAATACTGAAAGTAACGAAAATCTGGAGGTACATTTATATATGGTCCTATATTGGTGGAGAAGTGACCGCTGAAAACGCCAAGTGTCAAATTACAGCTAGTTCCGTTAAAATTGTAGCCAAATACCTAAAAACACAGACAATCCGGCGGAACCGTTATGTGGGTGCTATTTCGAAACATAGATCTATATTGACGATTTTTGGTGGAGAAATTTCGGGACCACTAAAAACCTCAAATATTAAATTACAGCCAGTTCGGTCAAAAATTTTAAATAAAATCCTCAAAATACTTTATATCGGGAGATACCGGTATATATGGTCTATACCAAAACGTAGACCTATCTTGGTAATTTTAAGTGGGGAAGTTTTTTGGTCATTGGGAACATCAAATGTCAAATTTCAGCTAATTCGGCAAAACTATGGTCGCAAATGATAAGTTCGATGTGTTACAAACAGAACCAGTAAGGAAAGGATCAAAGTCGGGCGGGGCGACTATATGATACCCTACACTACTGTGAATAGGTAAAATATATATGGAAGCTAAATCCAAATGTGAACAGATTACGATATATATTTCTAGAGCAAACACCGTCACACATTCCAAATTTCTACAAAATTAGACGGGCGAAAATATATGTGGCAGCTATATCCAAATCCGAACCGATTTCGATAAAATTTGGCACACCTATTTCTAGACCAAATTCCGTCACACATTACATATTTCATTGAGATCGGACATATATAACGTGTTTCGTGCACCAAATACCAAAAATCGGCCAAAAATATATATGGGAGCTATATCCAAATCTGAACCGATTTTGATATAATTTGGCACACTTATTTCTAGACCAAAATCCGTCAAATATTACAAATTTCATTGATATCAGACATATATAACGTTTTTCGTGCACCAAATACCAAAAATTGGCCGAAAATTTATATGGGAGCTATATCCAAATCTGAACCTATTTTAATATAATTTGGCACATTGATCTATAATTCCGTAACACATTCCAAATTTCATCAAAATTGGACAGATACAGCTTGTTTGGTGCATCAAATACCTCAAATCGGCCGAAAATATGTATGGGAGCTATATCCAAATCTAAGCAGTTTTCATTATTCATTCATTAGACTGAAAAATGACCTTCCCCAATTTTTAGTCAAATCGAACAATAAATGCGACCTGTATGTTGCGAACGGCCGGACGGACATGCGTAAATCGACTCAGAAAGTGATTCTATGCATATCCCTAGAAGGAACTATGTATGGGTCTATCTCTTTTCCTTAGGCAGGCATGTTACATACAAATGCACTAACACATAAGACACGTACCACAGGGTGGTGTAGGGTATAATAACAAACTTCCCACCATACCATTTGCTGATAATTTCCAATTTTCGCCATAAGTTTCGTAAGCGATATCATTTTCGAACGTTTGGCAAATGTGTTTTCTTGTGTTTTTTTTTTTTTTTTTTTTTGGTCGCCAAAAGTTCGAAAACGATATCATTTTCGAACATTTGGTGAATGTTTTTTGTCTTTATAAACACTTATTGTTTATATTATACGTAGCATTTATATCGAAATTATTTGAAAAAAGCAAATGGGAATTTTATACAAAAAAATAAAATTATTTTTTGAATCAAAAAAGTTTTCAAAGTATAAAATCTTTCCCGAAACAATTTTTCTTGTGAAGAAAAAACATTCACCAAATGTTCGAAAATGATTCGTTTTCGTACTTTTGACGAACAAAAGAACAACGTGTTTGTGTATACACGCAAAAGATTTGCCAAACATTCGACAGTGACAATTGTTTTCGAAAGTTGTGCCAAACATTCGAATAATATCAACAACTGGTATGGGGGGTAGGTAGGTTGTCAAACACAAGACAACAATGTTTATCGACAATTACATATCGAGTCGCAAACATAACAAAGAAATAAAAACGGAAAAAGTACATAACAGAAACATCAAGAAACTCCACAAAAAAATGTTTTTCGTCACTATCGTAGAAACTATCGTCATTCATTCGCTAATAATATTATTACCGATATTTGAAATCGAAAGTTTTCCTGCAACAAACTGAACGACGAATGAATGGTCGTTCTCGAACAAAACAAGTAAAAAAGTATCAGTCGGCTTTGTCGACAGAGATATACCCTCAGCCTGTGCAAATTGAAACATTTTTTTTTTTCACAAAAAACTTATGTATTTAGGGGATTTAAAAATTTTGGTCTAGTATGAATCGACAAAAATGTTGATTAGGATTAAAGTTCAAAAATTTTGCTGAAAAGGTACTTAAAGGAATGGACCGACATAGACCATGGGGTGCCATAGGGGGTTTTTACACCCTTCGGACTGTTTTCTGAAGAAGTATGGACTTGCCCCTGAAACAACTTTTACCATCGTAATTGAGGCAGCGAATGTAAGTTGCTTCAACAAAAATCAAAGTTATTCAATAGCAGGTCTTAAAGTGAACTTATCCAAAATTTTGTGTGGGAGGTAATGGATGGAGTGGACAAATATAGTCCATATTCGAACCTGATCTATATCTGGTAGATATTATGAGAATGTGTAAAGTATGGACCAGATCGATCACTCCCATCAAGAGTTATCGTGCCCACAATTTTTCCGAATATTTTTGAACTTTTGTGGGGTAGGTACCTGAAGGAGTGGACCGATATGGCTTATCTACGAACTTAAACTAAGTTTGGAAACAAAACCGGCATTTCCGTTCGAGAATTATCTTGCGCTTCCACCCATAAACATGGTGTCATAGGGTTTGTTTTTCAACTTTCAGGCTATTTTTTCAAGAAGTATGGACTTGCCCCTGAGGAAACTTGTACCTTCGTATAGGGGACAGTGAATACAAGATGGTACAACAAACACCAAGGCGATTCGAGAGCAGGTCGTAAACTGAACTTTTCCGACATTTTGTGTGGGAGGTACTCGAAGGAGTTTACCGATTGAGTCCATATTGGAACCTCATCTAAGTCTGGTAGAAATTTCATAATGTGCAAAGTATCGGTTACTCCCTTCAAGAGTTATCGTACGCACAAATTTTCCGAACATTTTCGAACTTCTGTGGGGGAGGTACCGGAAGGAGTGGACCGATATAATCCATCTTTAAACTTGAACTAAGTTTGGACAAAATATTACGAAAGCCAAATTTTGGACCGAATCGGCAGATCCGTTCGAGAGTTATCTTGCGCTCCAAACACTACACACGGTGTCATAGGGTTTTTTGTAACTTTCAGGCTATTTTCTCAGGAAGTATGGACTTGCCCCTAATGAAACTTACAGCGTCGTATAGAGGACAGCGAATACAACATGCGTAAACAAAAATCAAAGCGATTCGAGACCAGGTCCTAAACTGAACTATTCCGAAATGTTGTGTGGGAGGTACCCGAAGGAGTGGACCGATTGAGTCCATATTGGAACCTAATCTATGTTTGGTAGAAATTACACGATGTGCAAAGTATGGACCAAATCGGTTATTCCCTACAAGAGTTATCGTGCGCACAAGTTTTGCGACAATTTTTGAACATTTGTGGGGGAGGTACTTGAAGGAGTGGACCTATATGGCCCATCTTCGAACTTAAATGGAATCTGGACAAAATATTTCGATACCCAAAATTTGAACCGAATCGATTGATCCGTTCGAGAGTTATCGGGCGCACCAGCCAACCAGACAGACAGACAGACGGACGGACATTGCTAGATCTACTAAAAATTGTCTGATACGGATATCGTACAAACATACTTGGGGTCTAAAACCATTATTTCGATGAGGCACATTTTTGGTCGTATCAAAGTGTAAATACCCTAAAGGCTGAGGGTATAAAAAACCTAAAAATGTAAACTGAGCATCTCAAAAATGGTACAGCCTGGAGAATTTTCACAGCTGCAAAATGTTCTTTAGCTCCATTTAGATTGGACTTGTGGTTTCAAGCAAAATCCTGAAAACCTAAACAACCCCTAAAAATGCTCCTGCGATTTTTTTTTTAATTTTTCTCATCTATGAACATTGTAGTTTCAGAATCCGCAAAAACTTCACAGGTGCAAGCACCTTCCATTTAAATTCGCTTCAAGAGCACAGTGTTTTTTTTTTTCAAAAAAAAAAAATCGAAGTGGTTTGTGCGTGACCTTTTTTAATAATTAAATGAAATTAGGGTCATTTTTGGCATTATTAGGCAAAAGTTCATTCATTCTCGCTACCGGAAATCAGTTTTGAGAACAAAGATCAAAAAGTCATAACCATAATATACACTTTCATTCGACCAAGCTGTGCCACATCATGGTGCCAGTAATGGTTGAAATTGAAATTCCGTTGAAAATTTTGCCAGCTTAACATTTTCTCTATACTTAGATCAAGTTCGGCCCAAACCTTCGTGTACCTCACACACAAAATTTTAGTCCAATATATTATATGTTTTCAATAGGCTGTCGTCCACCGGGCGATCACCATGTGTAGTGGCTAGAGTGCACAACAACTTTCGAACCGGATACTGCGCTGGTACACACTTTACATACCGTAATATATACAGACGTGAACCTATACCGACAACTTTGAGGTGGAAATTTTTGTACCCCCAACCGCAATAATAGTTTATTTTGGTTTGAGCTACAAACTTTCAAAATGCCGAAAATCGGGAGATATTTACTATGGGGGCTATATACTTCCCGATTTTAAGTATTTTAGCTACATTTTTTACCGAATTAGCTGAAATTAGGCATTTGAGGTTCTCAATGACCAAAACAACTGATCCACCAAAAACTGCCAAGATAGGTCCACGTTTTGCTATAGCCCCCATATAACGGTACCTCCCATTTTACTCCCATTCGTTAAGTTCGGCCGGGCTGAACTTTTTATACCCTCAACCATAAAATAGTCTTAATTAAAATGGAATAACTAGTTTCTTTTCACAATTTTAGGTTGAAAAATTCTTCGACCATGGAGTCGAATCTAATCTAACAAGTAAAAAGTGTCAGTCGACTTTGCCGACAGATATATGTATACCATCAGCCAATGTGAAGCGAAACTTTTACCTCCGGACAGATCGAATTTATTTCAGGTCTCTTCAGAATTTTGTGGCCCTTTTTGGACATTTGAACTTGCCTACAACATTGTGGATTAGGAATTAACTGCACTAAGACACAAATGTTGGACTTTTGTAGGGCAGGTCGTCTTAGGGAGGATCGATATGGGCCATTTTAGAAGTTAAACTAAATTTTAATAAAATATTAGGAAATCCAAAGTTTGGACCAAGTTGGTTGCCCCATTCAAGTGATATCGTCCTAGTATTTTAGTGACATTTTTTAAATATGGGGGGAAGTACCGAAAGTTGTGGACCGGTATTGCCCATTTAACTAAGTTTGGAGATAGTATGACGAAGACCAAATGTTGGACCAAATCGGTTGAACAGTTCGAGAGCTATCGTGTTGTCCGACCATTTCGGGCTGTTTTCCCAAGAAATATCGTGCGCAAAGTTTTTCCGAAGATTTTTGAAGTTTTGTGGGGGAGGTACATGAAGTAGTGGACCGATGTTAACGATGTTTTGATAAAATATTACGAAGGCCAAGTTTTGGACTGAATCGACAGATACGTACGAGAGTTATATTGCGCTTCTACCACTACACAAGGTGTCATAGCGGCTTTTTGTACCTTTCCGGCCGTTTTCTCAAGAAGTATGGACTTGCCCCTGATGTACCGTCGTATGGGGGGAAGTGAATTCAAGTTGTTGCAACAAAAATCAAAGCGATTCGAGAGCAGGTCCTAAATTGAAATTTCCGAAATTTGGTGTGGGAGGTAGTGGACCGATTTAATCCATATTGGGATCTCATTTAAGTCTGGTAGAAATTTCACGATGTGCAAAGTATGGACCAAATCGGTTACTTCTTTCAAGAGTTATAGTATGCACAAATTTTCCGAACATTTCCGAACCGATATAACCCATCTTCGAACTTAAATTATGTTTGGACAAAATATTACGAAAGCCAAATTTTAGACCGAATCGGTTGATCCGTACGCGAGTTATCTTGAGCACCAGCCAGACAGACGGACGGATATTGCTAAATCGACTACAAATTGTCTGAAACCGATTTCGTCCAAACATACTTGGGATCTAAAACCATTGTTTCGTTAGCATAAATTCTTTTTACCTGTTTTCTGTTATGTTTGTATGTCGATTGTATATATATGATGGTAATATCAGCCATTTTCGATTTTCAGTTAGTTTTTGACAGATAAAAAGGTTAGTCGTGTTTTCGTGTGCTCTTCAATTGTTTTGCTCTCCAAAAAATGGATCAAAAGGAAGGTTTTGCTCACCTTTTTCTTCGACTGCAATGGAATGGTTCATCTTGAATTACTTACCACAAGGTCGTATGATCAATAGGAAACTCTACCTTGAAGTTAAGTGCCGTTTGCGCGAAGAAATTCATCAGATATGCACCGAAGTATTAAAAAAACAATTACACCATGATAACGTACCGGCTCTCACATCGATGCTTGTGCTTGAGTTTTTGGCCAAAAACAAAACCGATATCATGCCTCAACTACCGTATTCACCGGACTTGGTCCTTGTTGACATGTTCCTCTTGCCAATACTGAATATAACAAATTTAATTTTTTATCAGACCTGGTTTATCAACTCCATACTTCTTTAAAAGGCTTATGTATTGATCGACAAGGACATGTACCGGCTTACCGTAATGTTCCCTTAAAACCCTAGCATACATTGCTAAGGACTGCTGAATTATGTGCCGAAGCTGTGCTAAAATCTATATATTTAATAGATCAACGACGCAAAGTTACAAATTAAAAAAAGAATACAACGTTTGGAATGCTGATATTTTTATGTATTTTCAATGTATGCTCTCAGGCATTTTTACAGACAGTTTCACTATTTCGATAAGAAAATAAAAACGAACGAAAAACACCCAAATTTTACTCTTCGAAATGTTGTTTCCATTAGTTTTGTTTTCAATACACATAAATGACAAATTTTGGTAATTTTTCTTTGGCATTAGTTCTCCAATCGACATACCGAAACAGACCCATACATTTTTAATTGATGCTCACTTTACACTTTGCTTTGAACTTCAGCAACAAAAATAATATACCAATCAACGTCACCACTAAAGCTCATATTAACTTTGTAGAAGCCTTCTTGTAAATGTTGCGGAAACGATTCTTGATCAAATTGACAGTGGTCTAAATAGTATGTTTGCCTTTCAAATGGCGGCTCAAATTTATCCTCAAATGCGGGAAAATTGGAACAATCCTTTAGAGTATCCATAACATAGTCCTTGTAAAAAGTATTGAAATAATCAAAAATATGTTGGCGTGGAGTTTTAAAGGGTAGCGGTCGATAGTCCTTGCCATTTTCACTGCGATATGAATTGAACTCAACCTAGTTCGAAAGTTGTTCGCATCAAAAGACTGTATTAGAATGGAATAAAAAAACATATTTACCGTATTCGAATCGCCCTCTTGGATGTCATATTTGATATCTATAGCTCCTATAACAGCAAATACTCCGCGACTGATACGCTCTAATTTGCATTCACCAAAACTTACCATTTCAGGATTGGAAGACCCTGTTTCAATATTTTTCAATTCATAAGTCCACGTTTGCTGAATGATATTAGAATAATAGTATTACAAAAATTATATTTAATCATTTGCGAGACTTACCTCATCGACGGCAAGGGAATTAACACACATCCATATTGAGGAAAATGCCAACGACCAAAGGCCTATAACTGCAAGTAATAACTTTACACTGTACATGGTTGTGGGGCACATTGATTTATCGTTATAAAAATTCAGGTATTTATATGTAAAAATTTCTCCAATTATCATTGGATTATAAATTACAAAAAAAAAAACAATTGTAAATTGTAAGGGTGATATTATACTTATCAGATGTCATGAAGTTTGCATTGTACATGTATGTATATAAGATGACATGTTTAGATTGTATATTGATCATTTAAAATTCAAATAATCTTTACAAATAAATCTAAAATATCAAATTGTTGCAATTTCATTTAGATAAAAAGCAAAATCCATGTACACGATTAAATTGCAATAAATAACATTTGTTGAAGATTTCTATCATAGAATTTCGTGAACAATTAATGAATTTTAAATTTAGATAGTTTACTTAGCGAATGTTGTGTACTTCCTTATTTTTGTACCCTTAGCCATTAGGCTAATAAGGGTATTGAAATAATTGGTTTACACCCCGAATATGTTTGGACGAAATCCCTTTCAGATAATTTGGAGTCGATTTAGCCATGATCGTCGGTCTCTCTGTCATGCTGTTTGGAGCGCACTACAACTATCAACATATTTGGTGCTAATATTGTCATTCCATATTCAGCAAACTAAAGGTACGATCACCTTGCACAACAAGAGCCCAATATTTCATTGCCACAATGTGACCAGCAAGTATTATTCAAAGACAAACAGCAAAACAGCTGATCTGGAGAGCAAAAATATATGCCAGCAAATATTTGTACAATGTGCATTCGCAATGAGCTAAATGTGAATACAAAATCATCTCTGTATGGAATTCACACTTGTTTGTGCAAATATGGAAAAACAAATTTGCATCAAATATTTGCCTAATGTGACCAAAATTTGTTCCCATAAATTGTTCATTCAGACATAGGCCAGCCCCCTATTCAGTAACTTTTTAACAACTTTACTCATTATTTATTTTCCAACAATTTCATTTGTTTGTTTTGTAGTTCTTACAAAAACAAAAGAAATTTTAACAACTTTTCAATCGATAAAATTTACAGAATAGGCCTACAGGTGGGAATATAGTAATCCTTTACTTAATTACTTAGGTGGCCTAATATACATAGGACAGTTGTCCTATAAGCCGAGCGCACAGTATCCTTCTTTACAAGCATAAAAGGACTTATGCCCTTAGAGTTATAGCATATTATGGAAGTTTTATTCATTTTGTTTTACCGTTTGTAACGGAATTATGAGGACAGACTTCGGTGTTGACCTCTGCCTGTCAGTTCGTCTGTGGTAATCACTCTAGCATCGACAAAAATGTAGATAAGGGACCTAATTATGTGATTCGATTCGATCGAGAATTTACTCGTGAATAAGTTTTCGACACGAGAAAAAAACGGCATGATAAGACTCGATCGAAATCACTGATCGAATGTTTCGAGAGTAACCGGTAATCGAACTATGTGTTCTTTGGGGAAAGTTATGAAGGTAGATGTCAAAAAATGTGTTTATTTCAAATCAAAAACTAAAAAACAAAATTATGAATGAAAAAATGTAAATATTTGTGGAATTTTTTGAACAATACATTGAATAATAATTTCGGAATGAAGTTGTGCTAAGAAAATATGAAAATTATTAATGTTTGCAAAATTGTTTTGTCATTCTTGTTACAGATTGCTAATACATCTACCTTAATAATTCTCTCTCAAAATAAATGAGAGAATTTGGTGGGTGTTTTGCATTAGC
The DNA here is from genome assembly GCF_047663935.1 of Musca autumnalis. Lineage (NCBI taxonomy): Eukaryota > Metazoa > Arthropoda > Insecta > Diptera > Muscidae > Musca > Musca autumnalis. Next base: position 160,776,358 of record NW_027411866.1, on the reverse strand, counting down.
CTCTCTGAGAGAGTATTTCCTTTGGTAAACAACGGGGGATGAACTATTTAAAATGCACCTTATTAAAAGTTGTTCACCTATAAAATAAAGCCTATTAATATTAAATAATTTTTTGTTTTGCAGAAATGCTTATTTTTTCAACTTATATTTTAACGACTGCAAACACTAATTTTTGGTTAATGATAGCATGCATATGTATTTATTTTAATTATAATTTTTTCACAATTTCTTAAAACGACTGAAAAGGACTTTTCCCAATTTCTCTTATTTTGTGTAAAAAATGTTCACAATTATTTACTAATATCATTTTCCTCTATAAACCGTCAATAAACAACAATTTTTTACATTTTAAACACAAATACAATAAGAAATCTTTCATTTTGTTTGTTTACGATAGGCCATTTGGCTACGAGAAATTACTCGCAAATTTATGCTCAATTTCTCGATAATTTTACTCGATAACGAATGTTGTCATCCCAACTTTGAGTACTCGGGTCGAAACAACTCGATGTCGAATCACGTAATTAGGCCCAAGGCGCTCTAATATAACGGCACGTAAATGAACAATTAGGGTTCCCAGTGGCCATGAAAGTTCTCCAAGAAAAATTGCGGCCATAGGTCTACGTGTTGGAATAGCCCCCATATAAAGGCACCGGCCGGTTTAAGGCTATGCTGACGTTTTTAGACACACTTTCATATCGAATTATATAAGTATCACGGTGCTCTTGAATCAAATTTAAATTGAAGTTGTTTACACCTGGGAAGTTTTTGCGGATTCTGAATGAGATGAGAAAAATCAAAAAACAAAACAATCGAAGGAGCGCTTTTTAAATAAACGCGATTCAAGTTGACATTTTTAGAGGTTGTTTAGGTTTTCACAATTTTGCTTAGAAACCGCAAGTCCTATCAAAATGAGTTGTAGCTGTGCAAATTCTCTACAATATTGGCCTTTACGGTATTTTCGTAGGTTTTACCATTTTTGAGATATTGAAATTCAAATTGGGACAATGCACTGACTGTATCGCCCCCTTATAACACAATGTCATGAAGGGTGCGCCTTAACTAACTTTTAATGAAAACCGCTTACACAGGGGAAGTTTTTGTGTATTCTGAAACAGCAATATTCATAGATAAGAAAAATCCAAAAAAAGAAAAAAATCGCAGTAGGGATTTTTAAATAAATCGCGGTCAAAATTCAAATTTTTAGGTGTTTTTTAGGTTTTCACGATCTTGCTTGGAAACCGCAAGTCCAATCGAGATGGAGCTAAAGAAAATGTTCTAGCTGTGAAAATTCTATACAGGATTGACGTTTATGATTTGTTCCCAGGCTGTACCATTTTTGAGATAAAGAAGCTCGGTTAACATTTTTAGGTTTTTTTTTTTTGTTAGGGTTTCGCGATTTTGCTTGAATACGGCAAGTCTTATCGGCATAGGACCTGAGAAAATCTTATAGCTGTGAATTTCTCTACAAGACTCGCTTATGTAATTTTTCCTAGGTTGTAAAATTTTTTTAGATATATAAGTTTAAGTTGGGAAATTGCAGTCATGACATTGTTTTATAAGGAGACTATACAGAATTGAATTGAATTTGAATTGTCCCAATTTCAACTTCTATATCTCAAAAGTTGTAAAACCTACGAAAATATCATTAATGTCAATCTTGTAGAGAATTTTAATAGCTACAGTATTTTCCTAATTCCCGTTTTGATAGGACTTGCGGTTTTCAGCAAAAATCGCAAAAACCTAAACGACCCCTAAAAATGTCAACTTGAATCGCGATTTATATAAAAAGCGCTCCTGCGATTTTTTTTATTTTTTGATTTTTCTTATCTATGAACATTGCAGTTTCAGAATCAGCAAAAACTTCCCAGGTACAAGCACCTTCCATTTAAATTTGATTCAAGAGCACCGTGGTATATAAGTTGGCATTAAGGGTTCGAAGCGGTCAAAAACTTCACCACCAAAAATTGTGGATACGTTCTGGAAAAGTCTCTATATAACGGTACCTCCTGCTTTTCGGTGTTTTTAGGATTTTGGCTCCAATTTTAACCAAACTAGCTGTAATTTGAAATCGTTGGTTCCATACAGGAAACATCTCCACCAAAAATTGTCAACATATGTCTATGTTCCGGTCTAGCCTCCCGAGTGTAGGTATTTTAAGTGGTTTAGCTACATTTTTTAACTGAACTACCCTTAATTTGGCATTTGAAGTTCCCTGCAGTCACAAAACATCTTCACGTAAGTGCATGTTTTCGTGTAGCGCCAGTGCCTCCCGATTTTCTGTATTTCGAGGATTTTAGTTACATTTTTTGACCGAACTATCTGTTATTTGACAAAAATTCTCCATCAAAATTGTGGATACATAAGAAAACGCATTATTCGATTTTATTTCAGAATATTTTATCGTGAAGGGTACAAAAAGTTCGACCTAGCTGAATATAACAAATCTAGCCGGGTTCGCGTTGCTAGGCCGTTATTTGTGTTCCCCTTATAGACTTTATTAGTTCGAAATAAAAAGAAAATTGTCGACTGATATTTCAAATTATCGGGATTCTATATTGGATTTTATCTGCAATTATAAAATTTTGAAAAATTGAGTTGACCACGATATTTTCCTTGTTTACACGTTTTTCTGTTGTTGGAAGAAATAATGTCTCCCTCTAGGGATCTACAAACCAACTTGCTTGTAACGATCTCTAAACTACTGCTAATAAAATGTATTAAACGGAGTGCCCTTACAGGACTCCATTTGAACTGCAGCAAAACGTTCAATGAAAGAACTAGTCTACATGGCACGACTTACTTTAGTTGGCTCTCTTCAGAACATTTGTCATATCGCTCATTTACTCAAAGAGTGACACATCTCAAAAAATCTAGTTTCGAGAAAAACGGGTTTTAAGTTGACGATTGAAATTTGACATTCCAACTTAAAAAGACTATTACACAAAAAATAAAATAACTACATGGACCATATTTTACAAACAGCTGGCCAGATATCAGTGCTGGATTTCTGTGCAAGGTTAAGCATGATTTGAAGTGTTTTAGTGCTTCATAACCTCAAAATAATTTTTTGTTGAATTATGCCAAGCCCGTAGTAAATGAGCTGTAACTCGATGAGTTTTAGAGATATCAACAGGAAAATTATACACAAAATAAAGTAGAATTCTTAGAAAAAATAGAAATTGCTAACTCAGAAAACGCATTTTTGGATTTATGCCACTCTTTGTGTAAATGAGCGATATAAGCCGAACTAAGAAAAGATTTCCATTCCGCTATGTTTGTTGCTTTGCTTTTCCGAATTGGAATACCACATTTTTCGATCTTGTCTTCCACTTGTTTGCTCCATCGAAGCCTTGGCCTTCCACCAGGTTTGCGTGTACCGCCATGCGGGCCGTATCTATGCATCTTTTTGGCGGGCTCATAATCGCTCATTCTTATGACATGGCCTAGCCAACGCAGTCATCGTATTTCGATATGTTAAACTATTTTGATGTCGTTGTTACCAGATACAGCTCGTGGTTCATACGACGTCAATATTCACCGTCAACGCGGATTATGGACGCATTGCGCGTCGACGCCATCAACTTTGTTTTCCGCCGCCCAATTTAGCTAATTCTCCTTCGACCTTGTTAAAGGAATAAATTACTTCCCTAACTAATCGACCCTGATGCCTATATCCTTAGGATAAGCAAGTAACATGTGGCTATGGACGTAAATTGTGTCATTCTTTTAACATCTGCATCTTATATAACCTCTTCCAGCAGTATGTTGAAGAGATCACAAGAAAGGCTGTCTCTTTGTCTGAAACCTGTTTTGGTTTCGGAGGGTTTCACACCTATTTTAACTGAGGGCCGAGTATTAGCTAAAATCATTTTACAAAGCTTTGCGGGCATACCAAATTCAGTCATGGCTTGGAGGGCTGCTCTGCTTTATAATCGACAAAATGTTGGTAGGAGTCGATCTGTATCTTGTGGGTCTTCTCCAGGATTTGTTGCAGGGTAGATATCTGGTCAATGGTGGATTTGTCAGGTCTAAAGCCGCATTGGGATGGCCCAATTATTCCTTTGATCATAGACATTAGTCGTTCTCACAATATCCCTCCATATAAGCAAAAAGGAGCAGACTTATAGCCCTTGAGTTAAACCATACAGTCTTATCCCCTTTCTTGTGGACGGGACACAGGATGCTTAGGTTCCAATCATCTGGTACGCATTCTTCCTGCCAGATGGTGCTAACTATCTAATACATACACCTTATCAGTATGTCGCCTCGGCTGGTAACACATCGGCTCCTACGGTCTTACTATTCTTCAACCTGTTTATATGCCCCTGTACCTCATATTGGCTGTGTAGTATACACTCAATACAATCTTCTGTGATTGGATCTGTGGTATATTCGTCGTCTTCGCTAGTATTGGATAATAACAATTTGGAAAAATTGTCTTTCCATACCAGGAGCACACTGTCTGCATCTGTTACCAGATTTCCCTGCTCGTCTCTACAGGAGGATGTGCATGTACCAAATGTTTTTAGGCCACTAGGAGCCATTGATAACAATTTCAGTACGATATATTATTAAGATATATTTTTATCACACCTTCTCATGTAAGTGGCACCACTGTGCAACGACTTTCATATTAATTTACTGGGTTAAAATGCCTTATATTTTGTAGCCAGAAAATCGGAAAACTTATTTTAAATATACCCAATATTTTGACATATTACGGTTGATGGTTATTGGTTTATCTATTTATACATATCAGTAAAAAAGTCTAAAATCGTCTTTTCCATTTCAAAAAAAATCAAACAAATTTTTTGATACTACATCAATGATTATTGATACAGAGATTAAGGAAAAAATCGCCATTCCAAATCTGTTTTCGTTACCAACTTTGATCGTTGCGTGCAAGAGATATAACCGTTTTAATTATGATAATTAGAAAAAATTCTAACAAAATCGCGGCTTAATATACTGAGCTGTTATATCCTATTGTCGTTAACTGAATTCATATCCTTTGGGATGATGCAAAAAAAATTCGAAAAGACTCAATGGATTCGCGAAAAATCAAATTTGTTAAAAAATTTCACGTACCTACATATTTACAAACATATTTATACTTAGATATCCGCCGATCTAATGGATGGATTTAGACGCGGCATGGCTTATTAGATTCAGAACTCAAAAAAAAAACTAAACTACATTTACGCGGGTTTCAACGGAAACCGAATGACATTTATAAATATTGAATCCGAAAAACAGGTTTTTTTTAGAAAAATTTCGACTTTGAGCGCATATTGCCGTGATCCTTTGAAAGTTACACGCGCAAGTTATACATTAAAAAAAAGCAAAATCACTAGTACTACAATCTCATAACAAGCTTTTGGAGAAATTTGGCTGCGCGTCCCGACTAGAGCAAAAATTCAAAAAACTCAATTTTTCAGTTTTCAAAATGTCAGCATCCTTTTAAGGTAGATGCAGTGGATATATTAAAAAATCATACATCAGAAACTTTAACTTCTCCTTTGAGCAGTAAGCTCTACATTGTGTTGTGAAACCACTAATTGGAAATTAACATAAAAAACTCGTTTCATTCAATGATTTTTTCCGATTTTTTTACATTAATATGAACACAGCTTCCGCTTAAATTGTTATTTTTAAAAACTGACAAAAATTTTTTAACTTTGCTATTTTTCAATGTAAGATTTTGTGCGTAAAAAGTTATAAAATGTGCACATTTTATTCATTTTTAGTGGTATAGGAATTCACTCTCGGAATCGACCCGGAGTCGGAGTCGTGAAAAAACTCGTCTGGAGTCGGACTCAGAGTCGAGCCAAAAATACCTCGACTCCGAAACTCTGTAGTGAAGGGTTAAAACCAGAAGTCAATGCAATTTGCAATATGAGACGCTGTTGGTGTATGTCTGTGATATGAGGTCGTAGTTTGGAAAACCGAAATAAGAAATATGGTAGCTGCGTAGGGGTGCGAAACGACAGATTTTTTTGGAAATTCTAACCACAGTGTACAGTGCTAAAAGGAATTAAATCGATTTAATATTAGTAATAAAAACAGGTTTTAATGCAACAGAATCTCCAGTGTTCACCATTTCCATCTATATATGTATATAAAAAAGGATGATGTTAGTTACTACGCTTATAACTCAAGAACGGCTGAACAGATTTTGACAATTCGCACCAATTCGGAATGTTCTCATGGTAGAAAAGGATAAAACCTAAAAAAATCGAGAAAATTTGCGAAAAATTTGCAAAAATATTTTTTCAATAAAGTCAATTTTTCCACAAATTTCTATCGAGCTTCGCGTTTGGAGTAAATCTTGGCACTAATTTGGACAGTTTTTGGCGAAAATTGTATTTGCACCTACTGTGAGGGTCCATTGTACGCTTTTGTCAATTTTTGATACAAACATACATATGTACATTGGTACTGTTGGTACACAGTATGTCTGTCATTCGAAAAAAGGATGATATTCAAAATTGGAAAAAACAAAAAATCGGAGGTACAGGAGTTTTTTTTTGGTCGAATTATCTGACAAATATTCTTTATCGGCGACATAAGTAGGTAAATACTTATTAATCGTTAATTAGTTTATGATATTAAAATTATGTTATTTACGTCGAAATTAAATATAGGGTGGCCAAGTAATCGACAACAGTCACGTGTTAGTGTGACAAGACTTCAAGCATCCGAAACACACAAAGAACGCCAACTGATAGAATAGCTCTGTCCATGTTACCAGAGCCATTGCATCTAATACCGAATTTGCAGTGCAAGTAGAATTCGGGAGATCACATTAAATAGAGAAGTCAGAAAAAATAAGTAGAAAAGCGTTAAGTTCGGCCGGGCCGAGCTTTTTATACACTCCACCATAAAATATTCTGAACTAAAACGGAATAATTATATTCTTTCCTGTCCACAATTTTAGACGAAGATATTTTGTGACCTCTGATACCTAAATAAGGTAAAACACATAAAAAATATATTCAATCGGTAAGGAACCTTATATGGGGCTATATCAAAGTGAAAATCGGGAGGTAGAGTTATATAGGGGGCTATACCTAAACAGGGACCTATGTTAACAGTTTTTGGTGGAGATATTTTGTGATTACTAGAAACCTCAACGGTCAAATTACAGGTAATTCGATCAAACATTTTAGCTAAAATACTCAAAATACCAAAAATCGGGAGGTATCGCTATATGGGGGCTATACCAAAACATGGACCTTGACTGTTTTTAGTGGATATACTTTGGGAACCACTGAGAACCCCAAACCTGAAATTACAGATAGTTCGGTCAAGAAATTTAATTAAAATCCACAAAATACAGAAAATCGGGAGGTACCGTTATATAGGGGCTCTACCAAAACATGGGCCTATGTTGACAGTTTTTGGTGGAGATGTTTTGTGATTACTAGAAACCTCAACGGTCAAATTACAGGTAGTTCGGTTAAAAATTTTAGCTAATATCCTCAAAATGCCAATAATCGGGAGGTACCGTTATATGGAGGCTATTCCAAAACATGGACCTAATTTGACGGTTTTTGGTGGAGATGTTTTGTGACCACTGGGAACCCCAAACGTGAAATTACAGGTAGTTCGGTCAAAAAATGTAGTTAAAAATCCTCCAAAATACCGAAAATCGGGAGGTAGCGTTACATGGGGGCTATACCAAAAAGTGTTCCGATATAACCCATCTTCGAGCTTGCCCTGCCTATGGAAAAAAAGACGCTCGGGTGCAAAAATATAGCGCTCTAGCTCAATTATTGCGAACGCTAGAGTGATTACAACAGACGGACAGACAGACAGACGGTCATGGCTAGATCGTCTTAGAATTTTATCCTGATCAAGAATATATGTGCAAATGATTAGTTCGATGTGTTACAAACAGAAAAACAAAGTAAATATACCCTCCATACTATGGTGGAGGGTATAAAAACAGACGAAGGTGGTTACCTGATAACGATCGGATCAAAATGGGTAAATAGGTTAAAATGGGTTAATTGATTAAAACGCAAATTTAAATAAGCACTATATTCATCATTAAATTCAAATTCATATTCAATTACTTTAGTGAAATATCGTGTTCAGTGGTGGAAACAAGAATTGCAGAAAACCATCGATTATGAAACGAGTAGGGCGTTATGATATTATTTTGCTTCAACTGCGCTACCAAATATTTTTATTTACATCGCAAAACGTGTTATTTGCTTAAAAAATATATTTTAGTCCCGATTTAGAGTTAATAATTTTTTTCGCGGCTATTGTCAGTTTATAGAGAAGAGAGAGTCGAGGAAAATAGAAACAGTTTGCCTCTCAGTACCTTCCCTCTTCGTCAAACTGACAATTGTCGATAGTACAATTGTCTAATGTGCGTCTGCTTCAAAGATCGTCCTAAACAGTTCAAAACAAAGAAATATTTGCCATTGAACAACGTGATACCAATAATAGTATTATAGGTTTGAACCAAAACCATAAAGTTCTGTACCTAACAAACTGCGAGACGAAGTTCGCCGGGTCCCCTAGTATTAAATATTGTTTATATATATTCTATTCCCTTACCGCATACGAAGTAGCGGGCATTTGCTAGTTTTAATATAAAATAGGGCATGTTTTCGTCGTCATACAACAGTAAATAGTCTAAATGGGTTGCAATGAATTAAAATATTTTTTATTTGCAACACATATACAATATTCTATGTGTAAATTCACTTTGAACAAGTTGTTTTAAAAAAACAAAAAACTCCTATTTTGGTTCAACTAGAACGGTGAAAATAAAATGCCATTCAACATCACCATCACCTCCCATATCGACTTTGTAAAATCCCTCTTGGAGATGTTGGGGAAATGCAGATTGATCAAATTGACATTTTTCCAGAACGTAAGTCTTCTTCTCTAACGGTGGTTCGAATTTGCCCTCAAATGCTGGCATATTAGAGCAATCTTTTAAAGTCTCCATGGCATAGTCCTTATAAAAAGTATTAAAATAGTCGTATAAATGTTGGCGGGGTGTTTTCAAGGGAATCGGTTTGAAATCTTTGCCATTATCACTGCGATATGCATGAAATTCAATCTAGAATAGATTTAGGAAATGTTGCAATAAAGATAGCAATTCTGTAACGCTTACCATATTCGAATCACCCTCAACCACATCGGTATTTATTGTAAACGATCCCGAAGCAGCATACACGCCACGACTTATACGTTCCACTTTAAACTCTCCAAAGCTAACCTTATCCAAGTCGGAGGAAGAGGTTTCAATTGTTTTCAATTCATAAGTCCAGGTTTGCTATTTATAAAGACCCATATATTAAAATTCAATGAATTATGGCATAATATATGTATATTGTTCATACCTCCATTTCAAGAACTGGCATTGCCTTTGGCACTGCAGAGAAAATTAGTAGAGCAATGATCGTTGAATTTTGCCAGATGAATTTCATTTTTCTTTCACTTTCTATATTTGCTGTATTTATGCATGGATATTTATATATTTTTTAAAAATATATCTTTGTGGTTATTAAATTCAAAACTTTTAATAAAACCACTTAAATTAAAATTCATTTGTGATAATGATCTACGGCAATGACAAATATAAATCAGATAAAGTTATAATTGCCTCACAAATTACATTTTAAAATTGTTTTGAAAAATAGATTTTATATTCATTGTTTTATTTTCAATATAAATTAAAATTGTCAAACATTTATAAATGACAGTAATGTTAGTGCGACATAAAACGGGTTTAGTTAATTCTGAATATGTGTTACATATTTTGCATTCCAGCAGCAACCACAACACATTTATGTTTTTTGAAGGATATGACATTTATTTTGATCTCCTACTTATCAACTGCTGCATTAGAGGCAAGTACATAAGTATGTAATGCAAACTAATTAACACAACATAAAACATATGGTTGATCCGACAGTATTTGCTGAACAAAATGTGTATTGTAAAGATATTGCAAGAGTCGGCATGTAATACTGTCGCTACAACAACACGTTATACGAGGGATGCTCGATAACTCTCTGGCCTAACAATGAAAACGCGAATATTTACCATAACAAGTAAAAAATCATCAGTCGTCTTTGCCGACAGAGATATACGCTCAGCCTATGTGAATTGAAATTTTCATCTACGAACAGATCGAATGTATTTAGGGTCTTTTCAGAATATTGTAACACTTTTTGAACAATTAAACTTACAGACAAAAATGTGGATTAGGATTAAAGCTCAAAAGTGTTGCGGAGGAGGTACTTGACGGAATAGGACGACATAGTCCATTGTGAAAGCGGATATTATGTTGGGAGTCATATCTTTTTGATAGATAACACACCCACTAGTCATTTCAGTGGGTCATCGTATAACATTTGGACCAGTATGCCAGGAAGCATGAACTTGTCCACGGAAAACATAATATGGCTGTAAACAGGACCACAACGAATAGCATCGGTATACATTTCCAAAGAATCTTCGAACAGACCGTAAACTACACTTAAACAAAAATGTTGAACATTTGCAGGGGAGGTACCTTAAGGAGTGGACCAATGTTTGCCATTTTAGAAGTTAAACTAAATTTGGACAAAATGTTAGAAGATCCAAAGTTTGGATCAAATTGGTTACCCGGTTCAAGAAAGCCTATCGTACATACCATATTTGTGACATTTTTTTTAAATTTTGGGGGAAAGTACTGGAAGTTGTGGACCGCTATTGCCCATCTTCGAACTGAAACTAAGTTTGGACAAAATATGATGAAGATAAATTTTCGGACCAAATTGGTTGACCAGTTCACTACACACGGTGTCATAGGGATTTTTACAACTTTCGGGCTATTTTCTCAGGAAGTATTAACTCCCCTAAAAAAACTTGTACCGTCGTAAAGGGGGTCAGCGAATGCGAGTTGCATAAACAAAAATCAAAGTGATTCGAGAGCTGGTCTTAAAGTGAACTTATCCGAAATTTTGTGTGGGAGGTACCCGAAGGAGTGGACAAATATAGTCCATATTCGAACCTGATCTATACCTGGTAGATATATTAGCACGATAACTCCCTTCAAGAGTTATCGTGCGCACAGTTTTTCCGAACATTTTTAACTGTTGTAGGGGAGGTAGCTGCAGGAGTGGACCAATATGGCTTATCTTCGAACTTAAGCTAAGTTTGGACAAAATATTACGAAGGCTAAATGTTGGGCCGAATCTGCAGATCCGTTCGTGAGTTATCTTGCGATCCAACCACCACACACGGTGTTTCAGGGTTTTTTGCACATTTCAGGCTATTTTCTCAGGAAGTATGGACTTGCCCCTGATGATAATTGCACCGTCGTATGCGGGGCAGTGAATACAAGTTGTTACAGCAAAAATCAAAGCGATTCGAGAGCTGGTCCTAAACATTTCCGAAATTTTGTGTGGGAGGTACCCGAAGGAATGGACCGATTGAGTCCATATTGGAACCTCATCTAAGTCTGGTAGAAATTTCACGATATGCATAGTATGGACTAAATCGGTTGCTCCCTTCGAGTGTTATCGTGCGCACAAATTTTCCGTCCACTTTCGACATTTTGTGGGGGAGGTACCCGAAAGTGTGGACCGATATGGTCCATCTTCGAACTTAAACTTAGTTTAGGTAAAATATTACGATACTCAAAATTTGGTTCGAATCGGTTCGAGAGTTATCGTGCGCACCAGTCAGCCAGACAGACGGACGGACATTGCTAAATCGACTCCAAATTGTCTGAAACGGATTTCGTCCAAACATACTTGGGGTCTTTATTTCGATGAGGCACATTTTGGCCGTATGAAAGTGTATATACCCTCGTTAGCATAAATGCTGAGGGTATAATAAATAGTTTTATTGTTTTCGTAAGTACCCAGCAAACCAATCGTACCGACATCGTAAAGAAATCGGAACAAAATTCGGAAGATACGTCCGATATCTGATCCGAAATCGTAACGATATCTTAACGAAAGTTGTATGAAGTGGTTGACATAGCTTCGGAACGAAATGTCGGAGCGTCATCGGATCGACTTCGGTCCGATTTCGTAACGAAATCTGAAGAAAATCCTTGGGAAATTTGGAAAGGAAATTTCTTTCCGACATTCGTTCCGAAATCGGTACAAAATCTGAACTAATTCCTCTCCGAAAAATCGTTTAGAAATCGGAACGAAATCTGAACGACTTTGCTTCCGAAATTGTTCAGACGTGTCGGACATCAGACATTTGGTTAGCTGGGTAGTCTCCAACATGATTTATACACTATTTATGCGCTCAAACCAATTGTTGCATCCCTTAAACATGGTTTTTGAACGCTTTTACAGCATCTTCTGATATGCTGAAATCAAATGAAATCATTGGATACCCAGTCAGGGCTGTACAGTGAATGTCCCATCAATTCCACGTTTTTTCCGGTCAAACAGGCGCAAGTTTGAATCGATGTGTGAGAGCTCGCTTTGTCATGATGCAGAACGATTTGGTATTACCCAGCTAGCATTTGGAAGTGACTTACTCACTTCCTCTACCAAAAGTAATCGCTTTCTGAACTTCTTTTCTATAAAAGAGCGATACTTTATCATTTTACAATAACAAATGTATTACTGTTCAAATTAGATCGATCTGCAAGAACTACCTAGTGTCACAGAAGAAGATGAAAATTCTGCATTTGATTGTTTACACAAACAATTTACATTGTTTTACTATTTCTTCTCGTGAGAGAGATAAGGTGAGAGTTTTACAGCTACTCCAAGTATTTGCAAATATCAACAATAAGAAAAATATCAGTCAGTTTGATATTGTAAGTGCGAAAGGTTCGTGGAAAAGTGAAATTGAAAAAAATTAAATTAATAATTTAATATTTAAACATTTATAAATTGAAATGTAAAAAAGTGCAGTGACTAAATAATTGTGAATGATAAAAAGCAGAAAAAATAATAATATGTATTGTGTATAATGTGAGTGATATTTAGATAAGAAAAAATAAATTTCATTTTCTTTATCATAGAGTGAATTTGAATATTAGAAAAAAAAAAACAAAAAATCGAAAAAATTCCAAAAATTCAAAAGTGACAACAGTACTTATTACACTCATTCGACAAAGAAAATTAAAACAAATAAGTTTGCAGAAATAATGATAATATAATTTGACTTTTAAAATGTAAACATTTTCGATTTTAATTTTTGTTTTATTTATTTATTTATTTATTTATTTATTTATTTCTTTATTTATTTATTTATTTATTTATTTATTTATTTATTTATTTATTTATTTATTTATTTATTTATTTATTTATTTATTTATTTATCTATTTATTTATTTATTTATTTATTTATTTATTTATTTATTTATTTATTTATTTATTTATTTATTTATTTATTTATTTATTTATTTATTTATTTATTTATTTATTTATTTATTTATTTATTTTATTTATTTATTTATTTATTTATTAATTTATTTATTTATTTATTTATTTATTTATTATTTATTTATTTATTTATTTATTTATTTATTTATTTATTTATTTATTTATTTATTTATTTATTTATTTATTTATTTATTTATTTATTTATTTATTTATTTATTTATTTATTTATTTATTTATTTATTTATTTATTTATTTATTTATTTATTTATTTATTTATTTATTTATTTATTTATTTATTTATTTATTTATTTATTTATTTATTTATTTATTTATTTATTTATTTATTTATTTATTTATTTATTTATTTATTTATTTATTTATTTATTTATTTATTTATTTATTTATTTATTTATTTATTTATTTATTTATTTATTTATTTATTTATTATTTATTTATTTATTTATTTATTTATTTATTTATTTATTTATTTATTTATTTATTTATTTATTTATTTATTTATTTATTTATTTATTTATTTATTTATTTATTTATTTATTTATTTATTTATTTATTTATTTATTTATTTATTGGCCATTTGTCGCCTAAAGGCACTATATCCAACAGGCATTTTCTATCGCCTATTACCCGAAGCAGTCACTCCCGGGCGATAGAAATACACATCCGCGATATCGCATTCTAATTGATGTAGGCACACCGTTCGGGAAGAAATGAACCACGCACTCGTTTCCTCATAAATGTGTCGCATGCGTTGTCTTTGAAAGAATCGCTTTAGTCCAGAGTCGAGAGTCACGATGGCGATACTTTTATGAGGAAACGAGTGCGTGGTTCATTTCTTCCCGCACGGTGTGCCTACATCAATTAGAATGCGATATCGCGGATGTGTGTTTCTATCGCCCGGGAGTGACTGCTTCGGGTAATGGGCGATAGAAAATGCTTGCTGGGTATGGTCGCTGTTGGTGTGAAATGTTGAGATATGAATGTTGTAGTGGATATACGTACGATAAGTGTACGAAAATTACTTAATGGCACAGAATTTGGTTCAAATTGTTATTGTGTAAATGGGTAGAGGTGTTACGATAGCAATTGGCGTGGAGGATAGCAATTGGCGTGGAGAGAAGGAGGAGGTTTAGAAAGTTCATACTTATCTATACGAAAAGTACTAAATACTACTACAATTGGTTTAGGGAGAATTGATAGAACTGTAAATGAGTATTGCAGTTGAAATATAGTTTTGGATATAGGGATGTAGTTTTCGAAACTTATACCTATTATAAGTATAAAGTTTGGTAGGTGGAGTTTCGATTTTTATACCCCAACTATATTATGGAGGGTATAATTAAATTTGTCATTCCGTTTGTAACTTCGATATATTTTTTATCGGAGACCCTATAAAGTATATATATTTTTGATCAGGGTAAAATTCTATGTCGATCTGTCCGTCCGTCTGTTGAAATCAAGATACAGCTCACAATTTTTAAGATAGAGCTTTGCAATTTGGTATAGAAGTTTATATTACTCCTAGGATGTTTGGCATTGTAAATGTGCTATACAGGTCCACGCCTTCATATAGCCACCATAGAACGGTACCATCCGATTTTCGGTATTTTGAAGGTTTTGGCCTTCTTATCACACCGAAATGGCTGAAATTTGGTACATAGTCTTCTTGGGGGTACACAATTTTCCCCCAGAAATTTTTCGGTATCGGTCCACGCCTTCATATATCCCCTATAGAACGGTATCTCCCGATTTTCGATATTTTGAAGGTTGTGGCCTCAATATTCCACCGAAATGGCTGAAATTTGGTATATAACCTTTGTTGTGGGTATTAAATTTCCCCCTTTAAATTTGTCGGTATAGGCCCACGCCTTCATGTAGCCACCATATAACAGTACCTCCCGATTTTCGGTGTTAATAAGGTTGTAGCCTAAATATTACTCCGAAATAGGTGAAATTTGGTATAGGCCCACGCCTTCATGTAGCCCCCATATAACGGTACCTCCCGATTTTCGGTGTTAATAAGGTTGTAGCCTAAATATTACTCCGAAATAGGTGAAATTAGGCTTCTTTGGTGGTACTTAACTTTGCTCTTTAAATTTGTCGGTATAGGTCCACGCCTTCATATAGCCCCCATAGAACGGTACCTCCCGATTTTCGGTATTCTGAAGGTTGAGGCATCAATATTCTACCGAAATTGCTGAAATTTGGTACTTAGTCTTTATTGGGGGTATAAAACTTTCCTCCTCTAAATCTATCGGTATAGGTCCACGCTTTCATGTAGTCCCCATTGAACGTTACTTCCCGATTTTCGGTATTTTGAAGGTTGTGGCCACAAAATTCCTCCGAAATGGCTGAAATTTGGTATTTAGACTTCGTTGGGCATACTCAAGCTTCCCCTTTAATTGTTAGGTATAGGTCCACGCCTTCATATAGCCCCCATGGAAATATACCTCCCGATTTCGATATTTTGAAGGTTGTGACTTTAATATTCCGCCAAAATGGTTGCAATTTTGTATTAAATCTTCGTTGGTGATATAAAAATGTAAACCAGAAATTTGTCTGTATAGGTCCACGCCTTCATATTGCACCCATTTCCGATTAAAATTCGCCGGTATAGGTCCACCTTTCGATATAGTACCTCACGATTTTCGTAATACTGAAGGTTGTCACGTCAATATCTCACCGAAATTACTGAAACTTGTTATAAAATATTCCAGAAAAGGTGTTATAAAATATTCCCGAAGAGTATTATCAGTACACATATATCCACGTCTTCCTATATCCCCATATAAGCGTACTTCTTGATTTTCGGTATGTTTTAAGTTTTAGCTACATTCTTTTACCGAAATATAGGAAATTTGGTATTTAGTCTTCTTTGAGTCTAAAAACTTTCCGCCAGAAATTTGTCGGTATAAATCGATATTGAAATAGCCCTAACATTGTTTTACCGAAATTGCTGAAATTTAGTATTAAAGTCCCAATTTACATTGGGCGAGTTTACTTGCGGCAATTGTCATTTTGTCGGAGAGAGAGGTGAGGCATATGGTAACCCTTTGCCTCTCAGCACCCTCTCTCACCTACAAACTGACAATTGCCGCAAGTAAACTCGCCTAATGTAAATTGGGACTAAGTCTTCTTCATACACGAAAGAAACAAATTATTCCATTTTACTTCACTACAACTCGTGGTGGAGGGTATAACAAGTTCGGCCCGGCCGAACTTAACGCCGTTCTTACTTGTTTTTATTAAGGTTTGTGTTGGTATTTATGTAACGAATTTTTGAAGTGCATACAAATTTTGAAATTAGGTATGGATGTCGCCGAGGGCTAAGTTATTGAGGTAGTGTTGGAATACCTACAATAAAGCTACGAAAAGTACAAAATGGTACTAAATTTGGTGTTGGCTGTAAGAATGAAGCTGGAATTATATGAAAGTTGTGCGAAAAGTACTAAAATTCAATAAATTTGGTATTGGGCTAAGGAATAGAAGTGGAATTCTGATTTATTATTTATTTGTCAGGTTCACTGTTAGAGGGAGTTGCTCGTTCAATAAGTAGACTAGACGTATTATATAATTCTGTAGCGGGATGCTAATCTTTGTGGGCGCCAATTGCAGAAGGTTCTTGAACGGATTGAAAACACGAACACGTTACAAAAACTATTCTTTATTTAATAAAATATATGTGTTTGATACGAAGGTTTCTAATAGAATGAATGTATGAAAAATATGTATATCGAAATGGGGTAAAATAAAATAATTGACAACATAAACAATGACACAATTTCAATAGGACAAAATTACTATGTTTTCAATAAATTAAAAGTAAAACAAAACAAGTAATATGTGACACTACGCTACATACTCCCCCTTTGACGTGTGAAACTTCGCCCCGAGTCACGCGTCAACAACAAGGCGTCTTGATTAAGATGATTTCTTTGGTAGTCCTCTTTTCCGCAACGGGTATTTGGGTGACGGTAATTGATGAACATTCGCTCCATTATATAGGGTTAGTGCTGATGAGTGGTATGTGCCCAAAGGAATATTTATATTATCTGGTGATGAAACTTCGAAGGAGGTTGAGCCTATTTTACGAGTTATAATATATGGACCATCCCTCTTTGGAACAAACATTGATGTAACACCATACTTATTAACAAGGACATCCGTCCCGACATCAAAAATTTCATGCGGAGGTCTACGTTTTTCCATACATACTTTGTTTTTGTTCTGTGACTTCATTTCCAATTCTTCAGTGTTTCCCACAAACGCAATAGCTGAAGCATCTCGTTTCGTGGTGGAATAATTATGTTCTTCTCGTTTTTCTTTGCCCTCCCCCTGCAGTGAAACCTCTCTGAACACATGAGCACTTGCATCCATTTGTATTGCCGGCCCATCTTCCTTCGGTAACATATCCATAGAGGAAGCCCATGCCGAATCACATTCTTCTATGATGTCATTTTCAAGCATTACCACAACCTCCTTTATCGACTGCTCAGCCCTTGCAAATGACATGTGATATGGTGGAGAATTTATTGTTAAATGTCGCCTTCTTCATTAACTTAAGCGCATCCGATTCTTTCACGATCTTAAAATCAACCATGAGAAGCTCGGTGTATATTTCATTTTCGCCTCTTTCGCTTTTAACGCTGCACATATATGGATAGAAATCAGCATCCTTTCTCTTTTCTGGATTAGTGGTATCATCTGGAAGAGGATTTTTGAATATTGCTTGCTTTGTAGTTGGAGAATAATCAGATTCACGATGGTAATCCGGGCCATAAGATTCAAAGTCCGAAACATACAGTTGACAACATTTCATTGGAGTTACAAACGGAGATTCCGTATGTCCCTTTGCTATTTTCACTGGCTTGCGTTTAACAAACGATTCAGTAATTTGTTTGTTTCTGCTAAGTTCAACTCGACTGGTAGCTCTTGAGCAAAGTCAAATACTTTAGTTGGACAGCCTTCAAAATACCAATGCTTCTGCCCATATTCAGTACAATACTTGCCTGCTCCATAAAATCTGTTCCCAGAAGAGTGCGGTTGTTTTTATTTTCCGGAAAAACCAAAAAAAACTATGTCAAAACTTCTTCCTCCAACCAATGCCTTGCATGTTGTTGTAAGAAATGTTCGATTGGATGTGGATCCATCGGCCAACGTTGTTTTACATCTAATGGTATCAAATTTACATCCTTTTAACTGCATAATTCGCTTTAAACTTGAACTGGCTACACTCGTTTTAGAGCCGGAATCAAAATAAGCTTGTCCAGAAAATCCAAATATTTCAACATTCACCCTTGGAATGTCACGACCGACACACATATCATAGGAATTAAAACTTGCGTTTAGCTTCTCATTTTCTTTCCGCAAAAGGAACAACGGTTT